>NW_021604585.1:784867-835244 GCF_004785775.1 Grammomys surdaster
TTTTTTTTTTTTTTTTTTTATATTTATTTATTTATTTTCTTGATGAGTACACTGTAGCTGTCTTCAGACACACCAGAAGAGGGCATCCAATCTCATTACGGATGGTTGTGAGCCACCCTGTGGTTGCTGGGATTTGAACTCAGGACCTCTGGAAGAGCAGTCAGTGCTCTTAACCGCTGAGCCATCTCTCCAGCCCTGATGTGAGGTTTAATTCAGTGGTAAGTTTATAATTCTGTTGATGTGAACAAAACCAGGAGAGCAGATAAAAATGGAAATGGCTTAGAAGACTATTCAGTAAGAGTGAAAGATAGTATTCTGGTGTATAAATAAAGCCAGAGACACAGTATAAACTTAGTTTTTAAGACTTTAAAATAAGTTTGCGTTGAACAGATGTTTGGAATATATGTCAGGTTATTAACTACTTATCTCTGAATCTGAGCTTATGAGTGAACCTGACCAATTAAAAAAAAAAAAAAACTAGTTTTCTGAATTTTCCTACAGTAAACATCTATCATTTATATGATAATAATTTTTTAGTATGACTATTAGCTGCTCTAAAGAAATGTATTGGAAGAAGGCCTCTACTCTCCACTCTTTGCATTTCCTTTCCTCTTCCTAACAATGCCTTGAAAATACATTTTTCTTTCCTTTTCAAGGAAAGTCTCTACCCTGTTTTGCAGTTTGGGTATTTATGTTTTTGACGAGAGGAGAACAGAAGATTCTAGCTTTTTTTTTTTTTTTTTTTTAATAAAGTTGCATCACTCTAATAAACTCACAAATAGAAGCCCCGGATGGCTGGTTTAAGGATGCTGTTTAAGCACTTGCCTATTCCCAAACTGCTCAGTGAACTTCATGGAGCTTTGATCTGATAGGATTTCATACATGCATGCTGAGTGAGAAGCATGCTTTTCAAGTACACGATATACTGGATAACTATCAACTCAAATGATATGCTTAACCAGGGTGGTTGCAGGGAGCTTTCTGTCAGGCTGAAAAGCTCTACGTTGATTTCATAGTCTGTCTCCCAAAAGGACAGTTTTATAGGCTTGTCTTAGCAGGAGAGACAAGTTTTTTCCTTCAGCTGAAACTTCCAGAAGGCTGCTTTTGCATGTTCATGCTATGAGTACAGCTTATTCTTTAGAGTGATATAGTGAACATTTTATACTTTTAACCAAATTCAGTGTATTTAACTTTATACTTCTAGGGTAGAACAAGAAATAATGTCAAGAATTATCTCTGGGCTCTTTCCACTCCAGCAGCAGGCCAGACTTGATGCCAGTGTTTCAGTAAGTGAGGCAAGCGAACCATCAGCTTTTGACATTGGTACGTCAGATGGAGCATGTTCTTAATTTAATTACTATGGATTTCTGATCCCTGAGGTCAAATGGATCCTTGGCTGTCTCACTTTCCGCTTCTCTGCAGATGAGATTAGTATTCCTTTCCCCTCTTAGTATAGATTGCCGCTTTGGGGTTGTTGACCCATTCTCTAGGATTCTATTGTTCCTCCACAGAAATATGTCTGTGTCTGTGTATAAATTATATAAATATATTATGTAATATACAAACATATGTGTTATTGTGGAGGAACAATAGAATACTGTGTTCATGCATGCCCAGGTCAGAGACAGCTTTCGTCTCTTCCACAGTGGATTCTAGGAGCTACTCAGGTCATCAGCTGGGTGCCTGTACCCTAAAACATCTTCCTGGCAACTCCTTTTACTTTTCTATTTCTGCAATCTAGTACCTAGCAAAGGGAACTTTAGACAGGAAAGATTTATTTTGTGTGATGGTTTGAGAGAGTAGAAGTTCATTGTCATGGGAAAGACATGCCAATGAGAGTGTGCTGTGGCCAGCCATATCCTCACTCAGAAAGCATGGGAGCATAAGATAGCCGGCCACATTACATCCTTAGGAAGTGAGGAGACATAATGCCTCATATGTAACTCTTTTTTCTTTTGAATAAAGTCCAGAGCCCTAGTCCATGAGATGGTGTTGGCCACATTAGGGTGGGTTGTTTCCTCCTGGTTAAATCTCTCTAGAAATGTTCTCAGAAGGTCCAGAGGTGTGTCTCCTAGTTGATTCCAAAGTCCATTAAGTTGATATCATCAGAATACATTTATAATAGGTATCAATATAGTACAGTTGTCTGGCATGTCTTTCCCACTCACTAGACTAAACATTATTCAGTAGTAAAGATGTTCCTTCTTGGCCCGGCCCTGACTACTGACTGATGAGGTTTAAGTTCCCACTGAATGGTTAAATGAGCCATTCCTCTGATTCGCCCTCTTGTTGGCTTCAACTCCTCAAGATTCTTTTCTGCCTCCTTTTCCTAATTTCCTTCTTCTACTCCACCCACCCCCAGTTTTTCTTCTTTATTTTTCCTTCCCTATTCCCCACTCACTCTGCTCTATGCCCTTTCTTTCTCTCTTTAGAAAACAAACAGGCAAACAAAATAGAATTTTAAAAATGGAAAGAAAAAGCACAAGAAACACACACCGAAGAAGCCGTAAGAACACAAAGTCAAAAATAAAGCTCAAACAAAGCAATATGATACAGAGAGTATATAGAATTACCATTAAATTCATTTTGTTTTGCTGGGGATGGGGCTACTCTTAAGTCTGGTCAGTATATTCACTAGACTCCACTAGAGAAAACTAATTTTTCTTTTTGCAAGCCTAGGGATAGCTTCTTGGCAAGAGATGGGATGCCAGGGGCCACCCTGGCTGGAATGGGTTGAAGTGGAACACAGCTTCGGACACAGACCAAAAGACTGATGATTTCCAGCCTTTTAATTCTCTAGCTGTTTTGTGCTAAAAACTTAATTCTTTCTTACTGTTTTTATGTGTTTTTATGTACTGAAGACTTAACTCTTTTCTTATTGTTCTATGCTGAAAACTTAACTCTTTTTTTTTTTTTTTTGGTTTTTCGAGACAGGGTTTCTCTGTATAGCCCTGGCTGTCCTGGAACTCATTCTGTAGACCAGGCTGGCCTCGAACTCAGAAATCCGCCTGCCTCTGCCTCCCAAGTGCTGGGATTAAAGGCGTGCGCCACCACCGCCCGGCCGAAAACTTAACTCTTAATTACTGTTTTGTGCTTCATTAAGTGCTGGGGAAACTTTTTTCTCTCTTATTATTTATAATTCTCTGTGCTTGAATAAGCAATGTGAAACTTAACTCCTACTTACGTTATAAACTTACTGTGTAATTCTCTGACATGTGAGGTACAGCAGTAGGGAATTCAGTAGAGGATGTATTGCTAAGGCTCCTTTTTCTCTTGCCTGGAGGCCTGGCCTGTTGCTAACCAGGCAAGAGGGAGGCTTGGAACAAGTAACTTTTAGTGAACCAGGAAAAGAAACTCAGGCTCGCAGATAAAAAAATGTTTACACAAGCAAACATGCATAGACACAAACATTCATACACACACACACACGCACACACACACACATATGTATATATATTTACATACACACACCTCTTCTTACAAATGCTTATACATATTTGATGGATGGAACAAAAACCCCCACGAGCAGGTTTCATTGTGCAAGTGCCAACAAAGAAAAAAACTCACTCATTCTGGATGAAAAGTAAGCTTCAACCTTTATTGATTAGAGAACGAAAAAAAAGTCTACCCTTTTATTGAATATAAAAAGAACCCTGTCCTTATCAGTAAGAAGAAACTGGCTGTTTAGACAAACCGTGTCTCATGGTAGGAAGAAGGCTGCCTGCTCTCTGCTGTGCTGTGCTCTCTCAGCTCTGCTTCTCTTCTGCTTCTGCTCTGATTGTCATCGTTCCTAGTTCTTGTACTTTTTCAGGACACGTGATCATGTGGTATTCTAAGTATGTTTTTTCAAAGTTCACAACAAGTTTAAACATAAATTCAAATCATAAATTAAATAAGAAGTAATGACAGAGATGTTCACGTGTCTCCATTGAGACTAGTTATCTTATTTAGCAGTCATTGTCTGTCACCAGCTCCACAGGGTTAAGAGTTATAAACAGTAATTCTTATGTCTAAGTTAGCATGGTTTTGTCAAGAGGCAAATCATCTGCCTAGTGTCTCATTAGTTGAAATTTTGTTTAGATAAAATCAGTCAATATTTTATCTTCTGTCCTTGTACCTACAATAAATTGTTGATTCTAAGTTTATGACCTTTAGTTATCAGATAGCAGTTTTACATTCAGCCTAATTGGAATGTTTTCCATGATCATAAATCTGTTTTAGGCCTACTTTCTATCTTAGTACAATTAGCTCGTGACACATGAAGGTTTATAGAACCCTAATTGCAGCTTTCATATTATAGAGGGCTCAGGAATTCTATAGAATAATTATTAGGAATTACGAAATCATCAATTTGTCTTTATCGCATTATTACAAAAGAGTATATCTTCATTGATCTGCAGAAAATCTGCCCAATAGAGTGGGCAGGAATTGTTATATTAATTTAATAATGACAGGAAAGGCATATCAGCAATAAGAATCAATCCTGAGATGAGATTTCTGAAAGCTTTGCAGTTCAGAATTATCTATTGCAGCCATGCAAAATGATGTGTAATCTCCAGAAGGTCACTTGTATGCCTTTCCTAGATAGCTCCTAACATGGGAAGCTTGTGCCTGCTTCTCTTTCTCATTTGGGATCCAGTCTGGCTTGAATCTGTGCGGCCCCTGTACATGTTGCCACAGTCTCTGAGTTCATGTGTGTCAGTCCTGTTGTGTCTGGACACTCTTCTTGGTGTCCTCCATCTTCTCTGGCTCTTTTGGTCTTCCCACCTCCTCTTCTGCACAGAGGAGAGGGTTGATGGAGACATCCCTTTTAGGACTGAGTATCCCAAAGTCTCTCACTCTCTGCACATTGTCTAGTCTAGGTTTTTGTGTTAGTGAATGTTGGCTTTAAAGGCTTTGATAGGCATGCTATAATCCATATAACCACAGAGGTTAGGTATAGAAAAAGGGTCTGTGGGGTAGGGGACGATCTCCCAAAGAAGGGGAAATAAAATACGCTGTGGAGGTATGTGGGTGTGTGTGGGGGATGGTCTGAAGCAGGAAGATTAAATGGGAATGGGGAGGGGGGAAAAGGAGTTTAAGGGAGGGCCAACTAATACTGATGACCGTTTGAGGGATCATATGGAAATGAATTAGTACTACTGTAGAAGCTTCTTAAAATACATATATATATATATGTGTATGTTTGTGTGTGTATACATATATATATATGAATGAAAGACATCAGTCTTTTTAAAATAATAATTTAGTTGTCTTTAAATTCATCAGTTCTAAGTATAGATTTTGACAAGTTTTAAAATAGTTATGCATTTAATCACGTCAGAAAACATTTCTGTCAATATTAAAGTATTCCTATGCTGCTCTGTAAACAGTTCCTAGCCTTCACCCATGTGCAGTGGCCCCCAACTGCGTTTGGCTTCCTGTCACTGTATTTTAATCTTTTGAAGACTTTCATACATGAGCACCATATAACATAATTTTTTTTTTGTTGGCTGACTTTATTTAGCATAATATTTTTTATATTAATTTGTGTATGTGTGTGTGTGTATGTGTGTGTGTGTTTGTATCTGTCTGTGTACACATGTATGCTACAGTGTGCTCTGGTTGTCAGAGGACAACTTGAAGGAGTTGTTTTGCTCCTTCCACTATGGTTCCAGGGGGTTGAACTCAGGTGGTCAGGCATGGCAGTAAGCATTTTTTACCTCTCAACCATCTTGCATATCCTGGTGTAATATTTTGGCAGTCATGTTTTTGCTTATGTTAGTATTATATGCTGGATATGTCATAATTTGTTAATCTAGTTACCAATTAGTTGCTGTTTATTGTCTTTTAGTTTGGGTCTATCATAAAACTGATTAGAATACTTGGTCAATTTTTTGTTTGGACACAGCTTTTAATTTGTCCTAGTCATGTGATAAATAAATGGTTAAAGGACTTGCTGAGCATTTTCCAAATAGAGGTACCATGATAGATCCTAGGCAGTACCATGGTTCTATTTGCCTGTCTCTGAATATGCTGAGTAGTATGATGGCTAACAGAATCTAATTGTGATATACAGGTTTTCTTTCATCTGCGCATGCGTGCGTGCATGCCTGTTTGTCTTCCTGTCTGTGTGTTCCAGGGATTGAGCCCAGGACCCTTGCCCAGGCTAGGCTAGACTCTACTATTCAGTGATTCCTTCAACACTCATAGTATATTTTGAGTTAAAGTTTAAAGGATGCAAAATGCCTTTCATTTTTTCTTTACCCTTTCTCCTTTTGCTTATGGGTTTCAGATTTCTCTAGTATTCTTTAAAAGATTATCCTTTCTCCATTAAATTATCTTAATGTTTTTTATTGAAAGCTAATTGGCCATAAATTTGTAGATCTTTCTGGTCTTCCTTTTTTATTTAATTTTTTTTAATGTGTGTGTGTTTGTCTGCATTATTTTATGTGTACCACATGTGTCCTTTTTAAAAAAAATTCTTCTTCCTGTCTTTCCACTCTTGGGATAGCCTGTTCTTCCTTTACAGCCTGATCTTTCACTTCCCAAACCCTGCTATAGAAGCTTGAGGAGGCTTGGCATGCAATGTCCCTGAACTAGAGGGAGGGAAAGCTTACCTCCTGCTTAGTGTATCCTTGTGTTTTGGTTGGGACTGGAAGTGGAATTGTTTCCAGCTGAGGAAATTTGGTATGGCTGTAATACTTTTCATTAGCTTCTGTATTAGTAGGGAAGAAGGCATATTAAGTGAATTTTTACTTGAGTACTTTTCTCCCTCTTGGTTTGTTGAAAAAGAATGTTCATTTATGCTGTTATCTTTGTCTTTCTTGTGGAAGTAGCTTTGCGTCTCTTCTCAGTGTTCACTCCACCTTTAGTGCTCACACACATAGCTATCAGCCTTTGTAAGACCTTAAGAAGTAAGGTGTGGCTGCAACCATGTTCTTTGGCATTATCTGAAGTTCTTGTTTTTGTAGTCGCAGGAACAAGCAGTGGAGCGCTCCAGCATATGGTTGATGCTGGAGTTCCTGTGAACTCAGACATGATCAGCCATTTTGTCAATGAAGCCCTGGCTGAGACCATTGCTGTCATGTTAGCTGACAGAGAGGCAAAGAAGCAGGGGCCTGCTGCTGCAAGTGATCTTTCAAGAAGTGAAACTAACCTGTCGGTAGGAATGACTTTCTGTTCTCTTGTAACTTAAGAATTGTGGGGAATTCTTAGACATTATTAAAGAGCAGTGTGCGTGTGTATGTGTGTGTGTCTGTCTGTCTGTCTGTCTGTCTGTCTGTGTTTGCTTGAGACAGTCTCACCCTATAGTCCAAGCTGGCCTGGAACTCTGTCTCTGTAGCTCAGGGTGGCCTCAAGCTCAAGATAATCCTCCTACTTCAGAATACATAAAAAATGCTGCTATTACATGTAGGAGCCATCACACCTAAAAAAAAAAAGATATATTTTAAACTTAATGTTATAAGATCATAGATTGTGATACAATTTTATTCCTTGGTGATGTCATTAACACTTTTCCTAGCATTTTATTATTTTAATTTTTGAGATTAAGTTTCTTGTAGCCCAAGCTGGCCTTGAAGTCACTATGCACCTGAAGGTGGCCTTGAACTGGATTCAAGTATGTGCTATCATACTCAGCTTTTTTTTTTTTTTCTTTTTGAGAAAATTTGAAATCTACAGAAAAGTTACAAGTGTGTTACAGTGATCAGTTTTCCCCTGTATTTACTTCCTAAATTAAACGTTGATGACAGTTGAATACATTTCTAAAATCTATCTCTATATATGCTATATATTTAAAAAGATATTTTAAGTGTATGAGTGTTTTGTCTGGATGTTTGTCTGCTACTTGCATGCAGTACCCTCACAAGCCAGAAGAAGGCATCTGATCTCCTAGAACAGATAGTCATAAACTTCCATATTCGTGCTGGGAATGGAACCCATGTCCTCAGGAACAATAGACTCTTAACTGCTAAGTCATCTTTCGAGCCTTATAGTATATTCTTTTAAAAAAGTTTGAAAGTTGGGAATATGTGACTCTACCTGAAAAGCATTCCCTAAAAAGAAGTTTTCTGTTTTTTATTAATCATTTTCAGTAAACCTATAGAAGTACTGGGTCAGGACACCTCCATATATAGTGTCTACTCTGCTCACATTGCCCACCTTCATCCCCCTTTTGTCCTTCCTCCTACTCCATGTTGAGACCAATGGGCTTCCTCTTCTCCCTGAGGATTTGTTTGTACTTTTATGTCACACACTTTAATATCTAGTTTCTACATACAAAGGTACTTTCTTACTTTACTAATTTAGGAGAAAATGTATTTCATATACTTTATTATTGTTTGTCTGCTCACCTTCTAATCTATTGTAGAAATGATACAAATCCAAAGTTGACTTTGTAACGAACTTTAGAAAACTCTGCAGCTATTTCTGACCTTGTAGATCACAAAGACATATTATACAGGTGAATCCTGTAAACTAATCTTTTATGTATAAAGCTATACATTTGACTTTTTTTTTTTTTGTCGTCATCGTTTTTTGAAACAGGGTTTCTCTGGATAGCCCTGGCTGTCCTGGAACTTGGTCTGTTGACCAGGCTGGTCTAGAATTCATGATCCACCTGCCTCTGCCTCCCGAGTGCTGGGACTAAAGGTGTGTACCACCACCGTTGATTTGACAGAGCTTGGTGCAGTCATATGCTCATGTCTGTGCCTTGTTAACTGTAGACCTCTCAGCGATGGCTCTCATGGATGATTAAATAACCTTTAGAACCTAGAGTCTAGAACTCCGTGAATACTCAGTTCCTAGTAGTTTATCATTGTTGGTAATTGGTCACCAGTGCTAGAAGAATACCTTCAGATCCTCTCATGAGGAATAGGTGGGCCATCTTATTTGTAAATACACACACACACACACACAGAGATTTTTATGTTGTATTTAAATACAATCAAGAAGTGGAAAAGATAGAGTGTATTCTTTTTCCACATAAAAGAGTTTGCTACCTGTTGAGCAGTGTTCCAGGATTTCTAATAATCTGTCATCATTTTGGACGATATTGGGCATGTCCAGGGTAGTATAGCTGTAGACTCTTGCCATCAGTTTATGTTAGGTAGTAGTTTGCAACATGGATGGAATATATAAAAGCTTTTTAAAGTGGATAATAATGTTTCTAAAATGAACAAAGGAAATGACAGGGTTGTTCCCTCACAGAAAAGAAACACAAATTGCCCACATACCTACGAAAGACCCTGGAACAACAGGCATTGTCCTTGTCTCTGCTGACAGTGTAAAGTAGCATAGTCCTATAGGGGAGTTCCACAGTATCTGCTCAGAATTAAAACAGTGTTTTCAGTAGTTAGGACTGAGGACTTATTCCATAGATAAATCTATGTACATGTGATTGACTTAGGTCGGGATTACTTGGTATCTTTGAGGAAAGAAATGAGATAGAAAGGAAACATGACAGTGATTTTATTGTTATTCTTTTATGTCTTTGAATTTTGGAACCTTTTGAATTTGACTTTAGGTGACAATATTACGATGTTTCCTTCTTTTCTTGCTTGCTTCTGGCTCTACTGTTTATCTCTCCTACCCTCTCCTTTTTCTTACTTGCTATTACTTTTTACATGGCGAGCCTTTATTCTTAGAGGCTAATGGTTTAACACGTTGTCAGTCAGAGAACTTCTCTTTTGTTGCATGGCCAACCATGCAGCCCATCGAGTTTGTAGTTGGGTTTGATCTTTGTCTCTGGCTGATTAATCTTTTCTCTGTATTAGAAGACAGTAACAGTTTTCTTTCAGACACAGTTACTTCAGTTGCCCAAGGATTTCCTTAGGCCAGTCTTATACTAGCAGCCAAATAGTTAAGACCGAGAGCACTCAGGCTATTACTTTACTGTTGCTTTTTCCGTCCATTTAAATCCTGTGTAGTCTAGGATTGAGCTCATAGAACTGTTTCATATCAGTTTTGTTTGGGTGGTTATAAACATACTGTGTTTTGTTTCTCTAATTTATCTTAGGCAAGAGTTTGTGCTCCAGTAGCTACACCGCAGCCTACTCCCCCGTGCTCACCAGCACCTTTGAAGGAGCACATGGTAGTAAAAACTCCAGATTCCTCTCCCTGCGAATCCGATCAGGATGTGGCTTCTTGTATTAAAGAGATATGTGTTGAAAAAGGTAGAAGCCTTGTTTCTTTAAAAACATTGTGTGGTTGTGTGGTTTTGTGTGTGCATGTGCCTATGCGAACACACACTTCATAGCACATATGTGAAGGTCAAGGGAGAAGTTTTAACACAGATACTGTGATTGAACTCTGGGTGTCAGGCAAATGCTTGACTTGCTGAGGCATCCTGCCTGAACCTAAAACTTGTTTCTATAATTCAGTTTTACTTTTAGCAACTATAAGTAGTTTTTGCTTAGTAGTCTTTAGTAAATGTTTTTTTTTGGGGGGGGGGGCAAAGAAACTAAGGAATTAAAAAAGCAAAACAAAACAAAAAAAGAAACTAAGGAATTGCTTATCACTTGACTGCTTATGCACTGTAACAGAATGCCATACACTAGGTAATTTATAAGTTAAATTAAGAGTTTGTTTGTTTGTTTGTTTAAGTTCCAAAGACTGTGAAGTCACACTGAGGGGCTGCCTTCTTGCTATATTATGAATGACAAAAGGTGTCATATAGCAGCCAGAGAACAGGAGCCTGCAGGCTGAGGTCTTACTTCTCATGGAGCTCCTAATCCCATGTAGGGCTCGTGTGCCACTGGGTAGCTCACGAGGGGCCTTCCTCCACATTGCAACATATGGGTTAAGGATTAAGTTTCCAATACAACTTTCCAGGGAGGCATTCACAGAAAAGTATTATTTCTGAAAATATGTAATTTAATAACTGGTGAAACTGCTTTAAATGTGTAGCAGTTTTAAAATGCCATCTTTTCAAGGTTTTAATTTTTATACCTTAATAAATGTAGAAATGTTCTTATTAAGGCTGTCATTGTTGTCGTCATTATGATTGCCATTATTTAATGCCAGCATTATCTAAAACAAGGAGTCAGCACATTAGAAAGCTATTGACTGAGTCTTTGTTTTCTCTTTCTAACCTTTAGGAGGTTATGATATGCCTGCTGTCACACTTGTTAGTACACCAGCACGGACTCCTGTCACTACCCCCCCTCCAGCAGCAGCTCTTACCCCAACTTTGTCCGAAATTTCCATTGACAAGTTGAAGTTATCAAGCCCTGAACTTCCCAAGCCATGGGACAGTGGAGACCTACCGCTGGATGAAGAGAATCCTAACTCTCCTCAAGAACTTCTTCACCCAAGAGCCGTGTAAGGGAGCCCACACACTTGTTATTCTGCAGCTCTGCCAGGTCCACTCTTCACATGCTATCCCTGCCATAGAGGGGCAGAGAAAGGCATGAATCCAGCTGGTCAGGAATTTTCTTTGTAACCGAGGTTGTTATTAAATTGGTAATCTTCTTGCCTTGGCCTCATTAAGTGCTGGGACTACAGGCATGTTTCCATCATTCATGGCTTCAATCTATTCTTTGGGGAAAAAAAAAACTTTTATAAATTTTAAATTATTTTAAAGCTAAAAATATTCTCTTGTCTTTGCCAAAGGTTTAAAGTAAATAAGAATAAACCATCTGATTATTAATGAAATATATGATTATTGCTCTAGTATAGATCTTCATATACTGTGTTCAGTTAATGTTTGCATTGCTAAGCCATATTGATTTCTTTTGTAGCTAGAACAGCTTTCAAGGTGGTCTCTGAAAGCACAACTTGAGAATGAGTCTTGTTAACTAGTTACAGTAATCACTTTGCTAAAAGAGACTGTATTATGTATATAATATGCATAAAGGCATATGAATGGATGTAGGCCTTCAGTGATTTGTAACTCAAAACGTGCCTTTATCTTCTTAGTGTAATGTCTGTGGCTAACGAAGAACCTGAGAGTGTTGACTTTTCTGCTCAGCCTGCACTTCCGGAGCCAGTTCCCTTAGCATCACTTCCTGAGGACACCAAGGCCCCTTCTCTCCAGCAGATACCAAGTTCTAGTTCATCAACCCTGGAGAACACTTTGAGCACTGTCACTGAGACAGAAACTTTAGACAGGCATATATCTGAAGGGGAGATCTTATTTAGCTGTGGTCAAAACTTGCCAACCAAGAGTAAGTTAACATGTTGTAATTGACTTTGTTAGTTATAATAGCTTCCTTAATGATAACTTCTCTTTTAAAAATGTTTTTGTTTATTTCTCCAGATTTAACATGGTTTAATGTTCTGTGCAGGTTGGTTAATGAAATCTCCCTCAAATTTTTTTTCTTCAGGATTAATTTGATAATAGCTCAAGATGTATTCTGTTAGTGTATTTTTTGTCTTTGCATGTATAGATACCTAAATAGTACTTATGTGTGTACCTTTTTATACGATCACACTGTGTATATCATTATAAAACCTGAACTTTTTACAAAGTAATGTGTGGTAAACATATTTCAGTAGCAACAGACATGGATCATGCCTTTTTCCAGTAGTTGTTGATCCATTTCGGTGAGGGGCGTTTATTTAGACTGTTTCCCATGTTCTAGACCAGGCTGTAGTGACCATGCCTGCATGAATCTGAGCACTTACCTGATAACTTCCATAATCCATGTCTACAAGTGGAATTCTGAGATAAGATTGCCAACTTTAAATTAGCGATACACAGTCAGCATACTTCATGGAAAGATTAACCAGCTTTTTATTTAAATCAGTTCTTAAGTACGTTTAACAACTTGTAGGGGTGCCTGTTTCTCAGTTTCATACCTATTTTGGTCCTTGAAGTTAATTTCAAGTTCTGACAGCTGGATAGCCAGCTCTGTGCCTAAGAGCACTGGCTGCTCTTCTAGAGGACCAGGTTCAATTCCCAGCACTCCATGGCTGGCTGCTCACACTGATCTGTAGATACAGTTGGAGGGGGTCAGATGCCCTCTTTCTGGCATCCATGGCACCAAGCATAGCCGTGGGACACAGGCATACATGTTGGGAAACATCTATACACACAAAGTAATAACAGTAATTCAAATTAAAAAACAAATCTGAGCCAAGCATGGTGGTGTATACCTTTAATCTCGGGAGACTGAGGCAGGATCTGAATCAGGCAGATCTCTGATTTCAAGTCCAGCCTGAGTTCCCAGGATAGCCTGAGAAACCTGGTCTTGAAAAATCAAGCAAGTAAAAACTTAAACAACTAAAAGAATTCTGACGACTAAATAGGCGAAATAAAAAGCTCATGTTTGTTATGCTTGTTTGCGTAATTTACCAAATAGTGGACCTAAATATGAACTTTACGAGTTTTGCTACCGAACTTTAACTTTAAATGTAGAATTCTGTGCTTTCTGGCCAGATTTCTTAGTAAATGTCTCCCTTTTTCCTAAATTGCTCTACTTTGCTTTCAACTTTTAGGAAATGGGGACTTGTTTCTGATGAACATAAATGACAGTTTATCCAGCACTCTGCAGGATGCCTTTGAAATGGTAAGAAAAAGCTGACTCCAGCCTCACTGGAAGAATGTCTTGATGTCTTGTTGCTGTTGAACAGTTTTTCCTCAGTTGTTTGAGATATAGACAAAGTTTAGTGAATTGTTACCATGAGACCAGGCACAGTCTCCAAGTCCCTGTCTGTGGTCACAGACCCTTTGGAAGCTGAGTTAGGAGGCTGAGAGCTTTGTGCCACCTTGCTTCAGCTGGAAAAGGAAAGATGGCAGAGAAGGAGGGAGGGAGCTAGAGATACTAGTAGGAGAGGGTTGCTTACCATTTCATTATATAATCCTATATAATGGAGAATGACTAGAAAATTGTTACAACCTCTAAGGATATGATAAGCTAATGATACATGCTAATACAGTTAGGTAACGAGGCCTGGAATTGTTTCCGCAGTACTTTGAACAGGGTCTTAAGTACTCTAAGTCTCCTGTAGTACATTTGTATTATATATATGTGTATATGTATATATATATATATATATATATGTATGTATGTATGTATAATATATATGTATGTATGTATGTATAATATATATACACATATATATATTCATTAATATGTATGTATATATAAATTTAATGGGTTACAAATCACAACAGTTAGGGGTACCACTGTTGGAGAGGACCCATGTTTCCAGCGCCCACTTCAGGTGGTTTATAGCCATCTGTAACTCCAGTTTTTGGAGATCTGACATCCTCTTCTTCACTTCATGAGAACCTAAACTTATGTGCACATATTCACACATGGACATGTAATTAAAAGTAATGAAAATAAATCCTTTATAAAACACTAAAATAAAAATAAGAACCAGGGATAGTAATCATTCCTGGTTATTAGAGCCATAGATGAGAAAATGGTATTGATAATATCATGTTATATTTTATTTGCGTGTATACAGCTATCATATACACGTATTAATTTTCTTTTACAACTGTTAAGGAATGCATTTTTCACTTTGTATGTTTTCAGGCGCTTTAACACACAGGTGATTGTGCTCTGTTGTCACGCTACACTCATGGCTAAGCACTGTTCATTTTGCTGTTTCTTTCAAAGCGCATTCTCAAAGGAGTAGGAAAATGCTTCAGGGAGTCTTTTTTTTAAAATCCTGAGAGGATTTTGTTTGAACAGTTGTTTTTTAATGATGACTTGTTAAGTCATTGGTTGAATCTCCTGTAGTTGCAGGCACTGTTGTGAAGTAATATGACATAATTACAGTAATCGTACTTTCAGAGAATTGTGTGTATGTTTGGCTCATTTAATACACCACTATGGGATTGTTACTCATTCTTAGAACTTTATCTGGTATTAAAGTAAATAGATCAACTGAACCCAGACAAAATTATAACCTTTCTTTTTCTACATTTGAAACTATTTCTAATTGTAATTTTGTTACTGTATCTAAATTTATAGTAAATGCAAATGAAAAATATAACCTAGGAAAACCCAGAGTTAACTGAAATCATGTGCCATTAGGTGCTTTATCCCTACACAGCTAGGAGGTGTAGCCAGAGTTAATAAACAGTATTTCATTAAAACAGAATAACCAAAAATAATTTAAATAAATTTGTTATACTTTATCTTACAGCCAAAGGCAAGAAATTGTTTTAACGAGTTGTAAATCATATTCATTCTTGTATTAACAAGGAAATTCATTTTGTCTGATGCTGAGCATTACAGCATCCCTTGTTTTTCAGACAGGTGTTTTGAGGCACAGTGAAGCCTAGGTAAAGGGTTTCTGTGCCTCCCCTAGTGTAGACAGATGATGTCTGCACAGAGGAGGAAGAACACTGAGAGGCTGCAGAGGCTGGTGTTTCTGAAGCTTTCTCTTGTCTGTGGTCCAGGTTGCAGCATTCCCCCGGTGCTTGGCTGGTTTGCTACACCCTGACTTGATATGCTGTACATAAACGTGAGGCAGGAGGTCATGTGAGCCATACACTCAAGCTGTTTGAACCTCACAAAAGCACTTAGGAATCACTGTAGTTTAGTGGAGTGAGACAGATGATCTGTCATAGATCTGCACTTAAATTGCGTTGCAGTTTTTGTACACATTTGAGGCAGATGTGAAGTGTTTTTATTATAGTCAACTGTAAATGAGAGCTACATGAAAATAATTCATCTTTTGAAACATACTGGTATCATTTCTTCCTAAAGTTTTATTAGTCATAATTGAGAAAGTGGAATTGTGTGATAACCTTTTTAATGTTGAATTTATGTCTGCTCTAGGAAGATGAGCCTCCCAGTGAAGGACAGGTGATGAGGAGGCCCCATAAAAGGCTTCATGAAAATGCAATCCTTTCTCTTCTTACTAAGCAAGAACAGGAACTCCTAGTTTCACAGCAAGCAGAGGTACTTTTCAACCATAAAGATTTGGGCATGGGGGTTTAGGGGCGGTAGATATAAATACAGGAAAAATATTAAATATCCGATTTTTAAATTTTGGTAGGACAGTGTTTAAGTTACTCTATGATCAGTGTCATGGCCCATTTAACCTAGATTGAACTAAACTTTGTAGCTGAGAAAAATTTAGTCTCCTCCAATCTTTAATGCTACAATTTAAAAATACAACAAATTGAAGTTTTAAAGATACATTTATTGTGTGTGTTTGTTTACAGTTCCACACCACACCCATATAAATATGAATACACATACAATACCAAATGCCTTTTAAAACTTCTTTTCAAAAAAAATTTCCATTTATTTACTTATTGTGTGTGGGAGCAAGTACACATACCAAATGTAGAAGTCAGGAATGGCTTCAGGTAGTAGGTTCTTTCCCACCATATGGCTTCCAGGGATTGAATTGCTCTGTAGACAGCAGCAAGGGCCCTTACTTATTAAGCTGTCCTGTTGATCCCTAAACTAACTTCTTAGACTTACTCGTGTACGTGTACCTGAAATGTGACATTAGAAGCACTTGTGTGTTATGTATCATGATATTTACAAAATATTTCCTGCTTTGATTGATTTACTATAATGGCTTTAATGGTTTTTCTCATTTTGGAAGGACTTGGATAACAGTGTGGGTGAGCTTAGTGAAGGACAGAGGCTCGTGCTGAAAGCAGCAGAGGACATCTCAGCAGGACCGTTGATCCGCATGCTGCAGCCCACTTCTCCTGCAGAGCCTTCCGCTCTGCACGCAGACCCTGGACTGGTATTTCAACAGTCTGACATGGCCTCAGGTACACACAGTAGTGTTCTTCTTGATGTTTCTATAAAATATTACTTTGAATCCTGTTGCAGGTTTTTACATTCTTCTCATGCCAATGCTGTAGTGTACTTTACATTACAATCCAGAGTTGTGTTCTTCATCTGAATAAATGGAGGCGTGGGATTTTATTAAAGGCCATATCTTTTCTATGATCCACAACACTTTTTCCTGAATATCATTGATATGTCTTCATTAGCATGGGCACCATTGGGAGGGATATGAGATAGTTTTTTGTAATATACATACTTAAAATTTATAATATATATGTATTATTTTAATGTATACTAGAAAAATATGAATAACCTCTCAGAGCCAATAGTCATGTTTAAGAGAGTTCAATAAGATCATACCACTTTTTAGACAGGTGTTTTGAGGCACAGTGAAGCCTAGGTAAAGGGCTTTATATAAAGTGTGTGATTTCTCAGATGCAGTGTTTAGTGTGCTATCTTAAAGAGTAACTACAATTTCTGATGGTAGCACTTTGGAAATTACTAGCATATAGTTAATTCTCACTGTCTGTGGTAGTTGTAGCCTATAAGTTAAGCATGTATATATTAGGAAACACTGAATCATTGCTCGTAGGATTGGATTCCAGTAAGCTTCTTATAACATTGTCACTTGATCAGTATGTAACCTGGCCTTATGTGTGTTTCTGTTTGAAGACATTGTATTTAGTTTATATCATTGATTCACCAACACTGAAGTCACAGCCAAAAACACTATAATTCATGCCTAAAGAAGTGTATCTAACACATAATTTCTCCATAGGCATGTCAGAGCCTTCTTGTGCTCAGGAACATTAGACAGTAATTATTTTTTTTAAATGATTTGGGTACCATTCTAAGTACTCAAAGCACGAAAATGTGTGTGTGTGTCTGTGTTTGTGTCTGTCTGTCTGTCTCTCTCTCTGTCTGTATATGTCTTATGCACACATGAGTGGGGAGGAAGAAAAGGAGAGAGGAGAGAGAATGAACACAAAAATGTGGAAAACTTGGCCTTAACGTCACTGTTCAAAGGTCGTCTCTTAAGTGTAAGAGCTAACATAAAAAGGCAGAGTGGGGGACTTTATTAGAGATGGTTTTTCACCACGTTTCTCAGATCCACAAAATGACCATAAAGTCTGTGAATAGTGAGTTTTCATTAGAGGTATGTTTTTGTGAGTAGGTAACTTTGCAGTGGGAACTGGCCAGTTAAGTGAGCACCGTACATTGTTACTGACTTTCCCAGGCTCATTAATGACTTCTGTCTTAGGTTGGTGCAAAATAAATGGCGGGTTCAGGCAATGAATTTTAAATCACTGTAACTAACTAACACATTTTTATCAAATAGAAACCATTAAAGTCAATACATTTTTTGTCAACAAGAAACAGACTTGCTTATTTCTATAACATAAAACTCTATGCTTTGCAGTTTGACAAAGTCTTGAAAAGTATTTTCTTCATTCTGCTGCTTGTACAAGTATTTATCCTGATAAAAGTTCTTGCAGAAGCTTAGAGAGGCAGCAGCTGGTTGGTGTGATAGGTGAGTTTGGTGCATCAGGCAGAAACTTGGTACTAAATTTTCCAGCCCAGTCCATTTGCCTTTTGAAGCACTGGCTGTGCAGTAAGTTGTTTGTAACCTCAAGCTCTCCTTCTGTGCCTAAATTCACAAGCTAAATTCACTTAGAGGCTTATTAATTACTAACAATGCTATGACCTTTGTTTGCTACACTTGTTCCCTAACTCATAACTTATTTAACCCATGTAAACTTCTGTTTGCCTTGTGACTGGTTACCTTCCTCAGTTTCAGATTCCCAACTTCCTCAGAATCCGTGTGGCAAATCTCTTGCCTCTGTCTCCCAGAGTTCTAATCTCTCTACTGAAACTTCTACCTTCTACTTCCTGCCTTTTGCCAACAGGCTATCAGATTTTTATTGACAGGTGATGCTTCTGCACACTATACAAGAGATTATCCCTACAGTAGTTGGATATGGTCATGGAGAAGACACTGACAGGGAATTGGGCCTCTCTGACCAGTGCTGGTTTCAGTCATCTCAGTATGTTGAGCATGCTTCTCAGATGTCATGGTTTCCTGCGTTCCAAAGGCTGCACTGGATGGATTGGCAGCAGACAGTAGCCAGGGTCTTTATTTACGTGCAAGTTTAGCCTTGGGAAGTGTCTTGGAGCTTCTCAGTCCAGCCTTTGAGTTGGTCATTGATGGTTGTTATATACAAACCACTTTTTGTTCCATGTTGCAGTCCAATCAAAAAATGACTGGTTATTGCTGCATAGAGTAACAGGGTGGAAGTTCAAAGGTATGATTTTTTTAAATGTGTTCTAGTGATCTGATGAGGTCCTCACTGAACCTTTTCACTTTTCTAACTTAATTCAAATGTCTAGTGACCATTCAGTGATCCACATTGTATTCTTGGCAACATCTAGTGTAGTCATAAGGGCATCGCTTTAGGTCAGTCATTGTCAGGTTTGATGACTGGGCCACTGCACACCTCGTTGTCAAGGCCTTCATCTTTTTTGCAGAGCTTCTCAACACACCTCTCTGCCTTGTGTGTTCATTAGCAGTTTCTAGGCCAAATGAATTGGTAATGTTGTCAGTTGTCTGTACTGCTTCATTGTGTGTTTGAACTGGAATAAGAAAATTGCTTTAACTTGTTTCTTGTTCATAGTAATTTCTACAATATAAAATAAATATAAAGTAGGCAACAAGTAGTGTCACTAGCAAAAAAACAAAAATAAACAAACAAAACAAAAACAAAAAAAGCCTGACTCAGAAGTATGAGCGTTTAAATGATGTAAAATATGACCATATTTATTTAAGAATTTATTCCAACATCAAAAGACAAATTTCAACAATACAAAAAATTTTACTCTTACACCAGCTTGAATAAATGAAACTTTAGGAGTGCAGACTTGCTGTACCTGAAATTAGAGGGTTGTAGAGTATTTAGTGTTGGTTTCATGCTTAGCAAGAGCGTTACATTATTCAGAATTGAAAGAAATTCAAGTCTGACGTTTTCAGTGTAATACTCATAAAGTTGCTGTTTTTCTCATTTTGTGCTTAGTTTAAACAACCTATGATGCAACTCATAGCTGACTGAACAAAGTGCAGGAACCCAGCAGACACTAGAGGGCGCTCACAGACCACCTGACAGACTAGGAGTTAAGTTTCTATAATAAAGTCTGAGCTTCCAGGCTGTGCTTTATGTCTCTGGTATGTCTTTATGTCTCTGGTAGTACCCAGATCACTTGTGGTGTAATGAATCATTTTTGTATTTAATGAAATCATATTTTAGAAAAATCATAATCATTTGATAACTATTATTTCTTTTTGAGACAGGTAATCATATTTGAGACTAGGATGGATTGTGTATAACTTAATACTTTTTGCTATGATTAATGTATTTCATTGTCTATCTATTTGTGAATGCGTGTGCGCATGTCTGTGTGTGTGTGCACCCTTAGATAATGACTTTCAGAGCTTGATTCTCCTGTGTGGGTCTTAGAAATTGAACTTAGGTCATCAGGATTGCCAGCCACCAAACCATCTCAGTGACCTTTCAGTATTATTCAATATACAATATTCTTTTTTTTTTTTTTTTTTTTTTTTTTTTTTTTTCCGAGACAGGGTTTCTCTGTGTAGCCCTGGCTGTCCTGGAACTCACTCTGTAGACCAGGCTGGCCTCGAACTCAGAAATCCGCCTGCCTCTGCCTCCCAAGTGCTGGGATTAAAGGCGTGTGCCACCACCACCCGGCTACAATATTCTTGAATATACAGAATCTAAAAATAATACAATATAGACTGTATACTTACCATCACCCAGTATAATGTATAAATTATTCTGGAAAATACTTTGAATAAATCATAACATCAAAGTATTCCTTTATTGGAAGTTTATAAAGACAGGTTTTAGATATTGACTAGTCTGGAAAATGAATCTTTTTATTTATTTAAAACTTTTTACTAGTTTGCAAAGAATTAGGCTTTATTATCTCATTTTTTTGACTAAGTTTTTTTGAGATTTAATCTTTAAATATATATTTACATATATGCATGTATGTATACACACACACATGTGAATGTGTGTGTACACAGGGGCTAGAAAAGAGTGTTGGATCCTCTGGGGCTGGAGTTATAGGCAGTTGTTAGCTTCCTGTGTTCCTCTGTGTGTGTATGTGTGTGTGTGTGTGCGCGTGCGTGTGCGCACGCGTGTATGATTATATGGTGGTCTTATTCATTCTTTTCCACCTGCCCACCTCTTGCTGTCCTCCCTTCTTGTCAGATAGTGCCCTTTTCCTTTCATGTCTGTGTATTCCATAACCCTTTCGCTTGTCCCTACTCCTGTAAGAACCTCTCCTGTCTCATGGTCCCCTTCCACGCTGATAACATACAAACAGAGGTACAGTGTGATATTTGCCTCTCTGAGTCTGGTTTGGCTTACTTTGCTTAACATGATGATCTCAAGTTTGATCCATTTTCTTACAGTGGAATAAAATTCTGTGATGTTTATATTTGTTTTCTTTATATCTTTTGATAGACATGCTGTTTCCATTTCTTTTCTTATAAATAGTACATCAGTAATAATGGATGTGCATCTTGTGGTAATGTTGACTTACAAGCTCTCTGTCCTGTGGTGATTTTGTCTTTAGCTTTTGAAGAACCTCCACATTGATTTCCATGAAGGCAATACCAGTTTACATCCTCACCAACAGTAAATGAGCATTTGTCTTCACATTTTTTAGCATTTGTCTGTCTTTCTGATGATAACTATGCTGATTGGGATAAAATGGAGTCTCAAGCAGTTTTCATTTGCATTTCCCTAATGGCTAGGAATATTAAATACTTTTTTGAATATTTATTGACATTTGTAGTTCTGTTTAGAAATTGTTGTCTGTGTGTGTATGCATGTGCGTGCGTGTGCACATGGGAGCAGATGTACGCTTGTGTGTGGGTGTGGAGCTGGAAGGTCAATGCTGATAGCTTCCTTTAGGACACTTCACCTTGCTTTCTGAGCCAGTTTCTCTTATGGAATGTGCCTCTAAGTCTTGAGGATCCACCTAGCTCTGTCTTCCCAACACTGAAGGTACAGACACAGTAGTGTGCCCGGATTTTACATGGCTGCTAATGATGTGAACGTAGAGCCTCCAGCCTGCTCAGTGAGCGTGGTCCCTGCTGAGCTGTCTCCCCTGCCCTTGTCCTCTCTCAGAACTGTCTGTTTAGTTTATTATCCATTATTGTTGGGATAATTAGTTTTTAAAAATAAATTCTTTTTTCTTGTTTTATGTGCCTTGGTTTTTTAATCTATATGTATATCTGTGATGGTGTCAGATTGCCAGGAACTGGAGTTACAGACAGTTGTGAGCTACCATATAGGAGGTGGAAATTGAACTCAGGTCCTCTAGAAAAGCAGCAAGTGCTCGTAACTGCTAAGCCATCTCTTCAGCCACAATTATTAGGTTTTTTGTTTTGTTTTAAGCTTATGGTTTGTACAGGTTTTTATTTTTTTGGATATTAATCTCCTCTCTGACATGTAGCTCACAAAGATACATCTTTTTCCCCTTCTCTAGGTGCCTCCTCACTCTGTGGGTAGCTTCTCCATTGTTTGGAAACTGCTTGATTTCTTGTAATCTCATTTACTTATTCTTAGAATAATTTCCTGGGTTACCATAGGAGTTCTTTTCACAAAGCCCATGCCTGTGACTGTATTTTAAAGACTTGTTTTCCTCTTGCAGTTTGAGGGTTTGAGGCCTTATAGTAGGGTGTTTCATCCACTTGATTTTTGTGCAGGGTAAGAACTATGGATAGTTTTACTCTTTTACATGTAGATACCCACTTTCCCCAACACTCTTGTTAAAGAGGCTGTCCTTTCTCTAATGATTGCATTTTGTCAAAATTAGGTGGGTGTAGCTGTGTGGGTTTATTTCTGGGTCCTCTGTTCATTCATTGCTCTGTCTAGGTTACTTGTCTTGTTGCTGTGGTAAATACCTTAGTGAAGCAACCTAGGAAAGGATGGATTCATCACTGCAAGAAAAGCATGGTGGGAGGAGTCGGAGACTGCAGTTGACATTGAATCCACAGTCAGCTGGTTGATGGCTGCTGGTGCTCAACTTGCTTTCAGCCTAGGACATGTGCCCATGGAATGCTTAAGGCGATCTTCCCTCCTCACTTAACCTCATCTAGATAATTCCTCACAGGCGTGCCCGGAGACTTGTTTTCTAGGAGATTCTAGATCCTTTCAAGTTGTTGATGTTGACTATCACAATTCTATATCTTACTAATTTGATATCCAATCCAATTACTTTTTTTGTTTTTTTTTTTTGTTTGTTTGTTTTTTTTTCGAGACAGGGTTTCTCTGTATAGCCCAGGCTGTCCTGGAACTCACTCTGTAGACCAGGCTGGCCTGGAACTCTCGGACTCAGAAATCCACCTCCCTCTGCCTCCCAAGTGCTGGGATTAAAGGCATGCGCCACCACTGCCCGGCTCAACCCAATTATTTTTAAGCCATAACTTTCCACGCTTTGTCCCCATAAACTCACGACCATTTTATAATAAAAAAAATTCATTTAATCCAAAATATCTCCATCATTTTAAATCATTATAACATTGTTTAAAAGTCCAAAAGAGAATAATTGGGGCAATAATAATGATCAGACCAAAGCAAGACTAAAACTCAGCAGAGAAAGCATCGAATCCTGCCACTCTGTATCCAGCTCTGGGACCTGTGATGCAGTCTCTGGGCCTCAGAGGACTTGGATAGCCTCTTCTTTACTCCTCCATCTCTGTCACCGCAGCGTACATGTCCTTATCTTATGTTGACTGAACTCCATGTCTGGAGTTGTCCTTGGCAGCTTTCCCTGTTCCTGGTATTCCTAACATCCTGGGTTCTCCATTGTAAATTAGGTCTTACTTTTGTGGTTTCCTGCAATGGCCTCTCAGGACCTCCAATCCTGCTATACATTGCTTTGCCTTGGGACTTGCTGACATTGTAGTCGGCCCTCCATGATCCATCTTCTTTCTCATGCCTGCAAAGCCAGTGGTGATAAAGCCAAGTTCTGTTGCCAGCATCAGATGGAGCCTGACCCCCTCAGACCACAGCGACATCAGCTTCTATGTGCCAACCCTGGAGAAACACTTCAGGCTTTCATAGAACAAGGGAACGGCTTCTGAGGCAGTGTGTTTCAGGTCAGGTGCTCCCCTTTCAAATGAATTGACATTTTTTCAGGAAATGCATCCTTCAGTGGATGGAGCCTTGCCCTCAGGACACCTTTTCTGTTGTGTTAGAACACAGTAGCAGACTTCCTTAATGGTGCTAGCCACTTGAGCAGTTGCAGCTGCCTTCAAACCTGCCTCGTCTGTAAGGTTAACTTGCTCCTACTATTTTCCTTGTAAAAATACACATTTAACATCGTTCTGCTTAGCTTCTTTCTCCCTCACATAGTCCTAGAGTAGAGCAGTTAAACAGTTGTTGCACCACAGTACAGATGTGCTCCTGTCTTTGTTTCCTGTGCCAAACAAATTAGTCCTTTACATTTAAATTCAACCCCATTCAAGTCCTCAGAACATGGATGAAGCCAAGTTCTTTTCCAGAACATCGCAGAAGTGCTATTATCCCAGTTTCCAACAGAGTCCTCATTCCTTTCAGAAGCCTCATAAACCTCTAATGTTTGTGTTTCTCTTGTTAGCTTGTCTTCCAGGATCCTACCCAGAATGGCCTGTTAACCTCTGCTTACAGTATTCTAGCCTTTGATAGCCCACCACTGACAGCCTGTCACAATCTTCCCATAAATCATGGTCGTGGTATAATAGTAACAGCCCACTTTTCAGTTCTACTTTCTGTTGTTATGTGTCCTGTTGGTGTGACAAAAGCAACTTGAGGGAGACAGCACTTATTTGGGATTATAGATCAAGGGCACAGGTAACAGGAGGGAGGCATGATAGCTGGAGTGTGAGGCTTCTGCTGAGTCCACAGTCAGGAAGCTGAGAAAGATGACTGATGGTGCTCAGCCTGCTTTGTTCTTTGTATTCACTCCAGAATTTCGGTCCATCTCAAGGCATGTCTTCCTCCAAAGTTAATCTGATTTAGACAAGCGTGCCCAAACTCTTGTCTTCTAGGCAATTCTAGGTCCTATTCAATTGATAGCATTAACCATCACAGTCTGTATCGCTCCCTTATTAAACTTTGTTTTAATGGGTCTTAAAATTCTGTGGTAAGATGGATTTTTTGTTGTTGTTGTTGTTTTTTTTTTTTTTTTGGTCATGTTGCTTCTATTAAAATTTACTGATTTTAAAAACAATTTTAAAATGCCACTCATTAAAAAGGTCCACAAAACATCCCCCTTTTTTAATGTGTGGGAGCTTTTACTATGCCTGGTAATTATTATCCTAGAATTAAACTTAAATGGCCAGTTCGAGGCCAGCCTGGTCTACAAAGTGAGTTCCAGGACAGCCAGGGCTATACAAAGAAACCCTGCCTCGAAAACCAAAAATAATAATAATAATAATAATAATAAAAATAAACTTAAGTGGCCATTGAGATAAATAGTCCCGAGACCATGCATACAGGTGTAACACTAGCATTTATTTAGGATTTTTGAGCTTTCTGGTTAGATGTGGTGACCTTGCCACCTTCAGCAGCCTTCTTGTCTGTGGCCTCGACAATATACACAACAGTCTGATTCATATGAATAGCAAAAGTATCCAAAAGGAACTCTGAAAACACAAAGGCTTACCTGCAACTATATTAACGGTGACACCTCACCAAGTAGGATAATGTAGGGCTATCTTCTAGCTTCCTAGCAGAAAGGTGATAGATCATTCCTTCCAGCTTAGCAAGTTTGCATGCTATGTGAGCTATGTGATAATCTAGTTCAGGGGCATTGCCAGCTCTGCTTTGGCCTGAGTGATTCAGGATAGTCGCCTGAGCAGTGAAGCCAGCACTTTGATCCTGGGTCATTTTTGCTGTTGCCACAAGGAACATCTTGAACAGACATATTCTTGACATTGACTCCTCCAGAGTCACCTCAGGTACATTTTAGTTGATTTTATACTTCAATTGTGACATTGACTAGAGCACGGTTAACCGCCAAGCAGGTTTGATAACACCAGTCTCCACTTGGCTCACAGCAACAGTACCAGTGCCAGCAGTTGTATAGACATCTGGGAGGCAGGTACATACATCAGCTGCTCAGTTGGGCAGGTTAATGGTAGGATACATTCCAAAGCCACCAGTTGCATTGGTACTGCTGTCTTCGCAACTGACTGCATTCTTGACCTCAACACCAGCATGCTGCCAACATCCTAAGGAGAAATTAACATAGATGCTACCATGCCAGGTTCATAATCAATTTTCTTTATAAACTGTTTTCTTTATTTTACATGTATAGATGTTTTGGCTACATGTACGTCAATGCACCACACATGTGCCTGTTGCACACAGAGGCCAGAAGAGGGCATTAGATTGCCTGGAACTGGAATTATGGATGATTGTGAGCTGCCATGTGGGAGTTAGAAACAGAACCTGAATCTTCCGCACATGTGATAGCTGTAAAAGGAATTATAAGGTCTAGCTAGTCTGTATAAAACACACACGATTCACATATTTTACTTACCAGCTGTAAGCCTAGATTGGGCAGGTTTGGAGCTATTCTAGTTTACACCTCAGCATTTAGCATTTGAATGCATAACAGCACCAGACCAACCCCAATAGGTAGCCAGTGCTCTTAACCACTGAGCTATCTCTATTTCTTAATGAATGTTCTTAATGTAAACACTTCATTAACAATTTCTTCACATCTCTTCTGACTGTAAGGTGGCTCAATAGAATCCCTTTTGTTGGTAGCAATAATTGTTTTATTTCCAGTGTTTAAGCTAGAGGCTTGGTTATGATTTTGCCAGTTTTTAGAGAGTTGGCTTAAAACTCAGCAATACCCATAGCAATCATTTGGCTAGTATGGTCAGCCCCAGATACGCCTTTAAATTCTCTATGTCCTGGTGCAAGGATATAATCCTTGCTGGTCCCAGGGAGGGGTTACTGCTGACTCTGTGCTTACCTTCAGTTTATCCAAGCCCCAGGTCATCTTTTTTCTTATGTTTTAGTGGTTCTTCTGTCTCTCACCACTTTTGTAGATCAAATGGCTGCAGTGGTGACCTTATTCAATACGTGTCCAGTAGCAGTATTAATCTTTTCCCTTCAACTCATTGGTGGTTTTCATAACATCTGTATTCTCGTGACAAACCATTGTGAGAAAGTGCATGTTAGTTTTTGTTGCTAATGTAAGACAGAGCAGAGATTAGTGAGTTAGAGTCTCAAAGAACAACAATACATAACATCAAACAGAAAGTAAAGAAGATTGGTAATGCCCTTGCCAAACTAACCAAAAGAGAGAGGGAGAGAAGACACACATTAATAAATATTAGAGGTGAAAAAAAATGGACAACAAATTCTAGCAAAGTCCTGTGAATCATTAGGGAATGACTTTAAAAACATATCTGCCATCCTCCCCACCCCCACCCCCGCTCCGGCCAGGTTTGACAATGCACACTTTTGATGCAAACATTTGGAGGCAGAGGGAGGTAGATCTCTATGAGTTTGAGTCCAGCCTGGTCTACATAGTGAGTGCCAGGACAACCAGAGCTACATAGTGAGACTCTGTCTTGGGGAAACAAAACAAAACTCTACCAAAACTAAAGACACTAGAAGAAATGGATGAACTTGTAGGTAACTACGGCATCAAGATTAAGTCAAGAAGATATAAGCAAGTACTCGTCTCCTAATGTGTTCTTTCCTGTGCTCCTGTGATTGAGGCAGCAATCTTCCTTTTCTGTGTATAGCACTCCTTTAAGGATCATGTAGTACTGGCTTGGTGGCCATGAACTGCCTTTATTTGTGCTTGTCTTGAAATATTCTTCATTTCTCTACCAGATAGACTGGCTAAGTCATGGTTGGCAGTTAATTAGTTTCAGGACTTAAGACATAAAGATTAGGTTTGTGAAAAGGATTAGCAGATAAAGGTGTCTACGACCAAACATAGTGATCTGAGCTCAGTTCCCAGAACTCATGGTGGCAGGAAAGAGTGGGTTCTCACAGGTTGTCCTCTAGCCTCCACACAGGGACCATGGCGTGGGTCCCCTCCTGCCTCATGCTAAATGAGTAAGTAAATGTTTTCAAAAGGAAGAAGAAATATAGTCCAGGCTCTCCTGGTGAAAGAGCTGATGTTCTTCTGATGTTTCTGCTTAGTAGGTGAGTTGCTCTTTTTCTCTTACAGATTTTAATACTTTATATTCTTTGTGGTTTTGGCATTTTGAATATAATATGTTTTAGAGAAGTTCTTTTCTGGAATGCTTCTTGCGTTTGGATTTACATTTCTTCAGATTTGGGGAATTTTCTGCTATAAAGCATAGGTTCTCTCTGCCTTAGTGTTTAATCATAGCTCCTTCTATCCTCAGAATATGTAGGTTTGGTCTCAGAACCCGTAGTTCTCAGATGCAGTGGTCCTGTTGGGTTTCCCCTCCTTGATATTTGACTCTGCCCTCCATCATGATCTTATTTCCTTATGCTTGGTTGCGTCTGTCAGTGAGGCTTCCTGCTGTGCTTTTGATTAGATTCACTGGGGTTTTTCATTTTTAACATTTCTATCTATCTATCTATCTATCTATCTATCTATCTATCTATCTATTTATTTAGTTTTTTCTTCATTTCAGTTTCCTTGCTGAAGTTTTATATTGCCAATATTCTCTGATTTGTTGGCCTTTCACTTGTGTAGCCAAGTTCCTTTTTTAGGTGTTGGTTAGAATTTACCTGCTTGTTTGTGGCCTTTTTCTAAATAACATGGATTTACCATAAGTGGAAAATTCGTAGGATTTTGACCTTAAGTAAGATTTCATAATTGTTCTCATATAGATTCTATGTCTAATAATTTTGCTATTATTTTATAGTTTTGATCTTGTTAATAAAGGAATCTTTCCATTCTTTTTGTTTATTGTTATAATGAAGAGAAAAGGTAATAGCTTTGGATATTTATTTTAGTGTCCAGTTATGGCACCAAAGACCTATTGATTCCCATAGTTATTTTAGTTCTATTCATCTAAAAGAGACGAGACAAGACAACTATTAGTTCTATTCATCTAAAAGAGACAAGAATCCTTTAGAGTTTTTGGTGTTTACCATATCATCAGCAAAGATATTTTTCATATTTTTCTCTTAACAACAGATATGCTAATTCTCAATTTATTTGCTAGGCAGTTATAGAAAAAATGTTGGGGAAGTGACATAGGAATAGAAAAGGTAATACCAGCATGAAAAAAAGCAAATATGACACCAGGAGCATTAGTTACTCTACATTTTGTATATTATTGCCATTATTTTAATTGATCTTACAGTGTACTGGAGAATTAAGGAGGTAGTCATTTTGATAAATTGCTTTCTACATATTAACTACTATAGAGATAAAATTAAAGCTCAATGGGTGAATTTTCTTTGTGCAAAGTCCATTAAAAACTTGACTTAACATAAAAATTTGAACGTAAAATGTCCAGCAGAGAGTGGTTATTTGTTATATCTAGGATATGGTCATCTCCACAATTCCAATGAAGGTGATTGCCTTTAAAAGAAATGTCTATGGTGCCATTAAGATGTTTCATTTTAAACAAGTTAGGTCATGAATAACTCTTTTTAAGTCTTTCAGTATCGATTAAATGAAATTATGCTATATTTAAAAGATAACCAATAAAAAGAAAAAGTAAGGTTTTCTTAGAAATCTTTGTGGAAGGAGCTGGCTGGCTCAGTCAGTAAAGCAGCTGTCGTGCAAGCCTAGGAGCCTGAGACACGTCAAATGGGGAGCATGAGGCTGGAGAGGTGGCTCCGAAGCTTAAACCACTGGCTGCTCTTGCAGAAGACCTGGGCTTAGTTTTCCAGCCCCACATGATGGCTCACAAGCATCTGTAACTCCTGCTCCTTAGAATGTACATCCTCGTGCCTCTGTGGGCACCAGATATTCACATGGAGCATGTGTATGCATGCAGGGGAAGGGGGAGTAATGTCAGGCATATGGTGCACACTTATCATCTCAATGTTGGGGCAACAGAAGAATCCCTTTGGACTTGCTAGTCAGCCAGAGTAGCATAATTCTTAAGCTTCAGGCCAAAGAGAATCTTAAAGGAGATTGACAGCATTCCCAAAGATGGAGACTGAAGTGGTCCTCTGGCCTCTACAAAGTTCTCTGAGTTAGAGTTTTATAACTTTGAAGTATAGAGATAGCCTTTATGTACCTCGTGGGAGCATCGCCTCAATAAAAGACTTATGGCCAACGAGCTGAGGCAGGATTAGAAGGTGAGCCATCCAGAGAGAGAGAGAAAAGGGGGGGGGGATTCTGAGAAATAGTTGGGTGAGAGATATTTCTTCAGATGTTGATAGAGACAGACTCATGAACCTAAGGAAAGGTAACTAACCATGTGGCATGACTTAGACGAGTTTAAAAAAGATAATTGTGTTATGAACTAGTGGAAACAGTCTAGGCATTTATTCATATATAAAAAGTCTCAGAGTCATTATCTTGGGGAACATAGAAGCTGGGTGGAAAAGCCACAGTAATGGTGAAGGGACACCATGATAAAGGCAACTCTTATAAAGGAAAACATTTAATTAGTCTGGCTTACAGTTCAGAGGTTTAGTCCATTATCATCATGGTGGGAAGTATGGCAGCATGCAGGTAAGCGTGGTGCTGGAAAGGAACTGAGAGTTCTACATCTTGATCCACAGACAGTAGACTATGTCACACTGGGTGGAGAGTGAGCATATAAAACCTTAAAGCCTGTTCCCAGAGGGACACAGTTCCTCCAACAAGGCCATACCTCCTAATAGTTCCATTCCCTATGGGCTACATATTTAAACGCATGAAGGTATGGGGGCCATTCCTATTGAAACCAGCACAGCAATCAAGCACCCATGTGTATGTGCACCCATATATACATGTGCACCTGTGTAAACATGAACATGTACACACACATAGGCATGCATTGAAATTCATTTTAGAAGCCGGGCAGTGGTGGCGCACGCCTTTAATCCCAGCACTTGGGAGGCAGAGGCAGGCAGAGTTCTGAGTTCGAGGCTAGCCTGGTCTACAGAGTGAGTTCAGGACAGCCAGGGCTACACAGAGAAACCCTGTCTTAAAAAACCAAAAAAAAAAAATTCATTTTAGGAAGAATATGAAATATAAAGCCAGGAATTAGAAATTGTCAATGTTAAGTCTTTGTTGATTCGCAGCTTTCAGATAATTCATTGAGTGAGTTCTATATGTGAAAGCATTTGGAGTATAAAGGACAACACACATGTACAATGATATTAGCCAGATAGATATTTCTGCTCTTATCTTTTTACTGTTTGGATTGAGATGACATTTAGATTAGGAAAAATAAAGGAGTTATGGTCATTTGAAGATAAATACTATAGAACAGAGCTAATTGATGCCAGCATTTTCTAACCAGAATTGTTCTTTACATAGGATTGCTTTTTTCCATTGACATATATTTGTTGTACATAATACTAGATTTCATAAGAACATTTTTATAACACTATATAATGTCCTTTGACCATGTCCTCTCATACCCCTTGTGGTAGTTTTGTCAATTTGAAACAATCTGAGTTATCTGAGGAGGGAATCTCAATGAGAGATTATCTATCATCACTTGGCCTATAGGTGTGTCTGTGAAGATTAGATTAGTGGAAAGGCCGCCCACTGTGGGTGACATCAGTCTCTGGACAGAGCGTCCTGGATTGTGTAAGAGCAGAGAAAGCAAGCTGAGCAGTAGCTCATTCCTCTCTGCTCTTGACGGCGCGTGTGATTTGACTTCAAGTTTGCTATGGTGTGAGCCTGGCACTGTGGGCCAAACAGACCCTTTTTCCCTCAAGTTGCTTTTTCAGGGTATCTTACTACAGCAACAGGAAATGAAAATAAGACACCCTATGTCCTCTGCTTTGTCATCTCTGCTCCTCCTATTAGTCCCCAACCTGTAGCAAGGTGACATTTTAAATAGAAAGTATTCTATTGAATCTGACTTTTAGTGATTTACTGTTCCTGAGTAACTGCTTGGGAATACTGGTAATTGTAGTCTGTTGCTTACTGTTTTACTAAAGTAACTCTGACAATTTTTTGTTTACCTGTTTGATATAGGTAATATTTGTGAAGATTTATGTGTCAGTCATGGTCCAATGAGTTTAAGGGAACTGGAGTTGCAGTCTGATTCTAACCATATTCTTCCCACAACACATGCAGCAACAAAGGGCAGTGATGGTAATTTACCAGAAGCAACTGAAGACTTTTCTCAGGTACCAAACAAGAACATTTGTACTTTACTTAAAATAAGGATTATAAACTCTGTGAGTTCAAGGAGAACCAGGGCTACATAGGGAGACGGTGTCTCAAAACAAACAAAACCAAAAACAGACTTGATTTCAATCCCTAAAATACTTTAGGGGGATGGGAGAAGCAGAGACAGAGTCTTACTATGTAGTTTTAGGTGCTCTCAAGGTCCCAGTGTAAACCAGGATGGTTGAAAACTCAGAGAAATCCTCTTGCCTCTGCGTGCTGGGATTAAAAGATTAAGGGTGTGCCTCAACACACTCAGCATCTTCTAGAACGTTCTTAAAGGAGGAAGGAGAGAACCAACTCCACAAGTTGTCCTTTGACCTACACATGAACACTTGTTAGCGCAGTTCCCTGCCCATACAAAATAGATGAAATTTTAAAAAAAATAATAACTGTATAAAATGTCTGACACCTAGTTAGTCACTTATAACTCTGCTATAAAAGCCAGCTCAGTGATTTGTGCTGATTAAGTATTTCATGTTTATAGCTTTAAAATATATATAATATGTTCCACAAAAGCATAACAATTTTATAATAAGTGAAACCAATAGCCCATGAAACCTTGTATATTAAAAAAATTAGGATGCTTGTTCTCGAAGATTTTAATCTAGATAAATATTCATGGTAATAAATATAGTTTTATATTCATGGTTAGCAATTTATTCCTCATTGTAAATTAATTTATTCAATCAGTATGCATGATATTTTACAACATTCTATGATATCAAGGAAGAATATTAAAAATACAAGATAAAAATTGCTTATGGAATACAATATTATGTAGGGTTTGTTATTGCTAATCTGTGTTCAAACAAAGATCAGGAAAAACTAATAAATATGCAAATAGTGTCTGTATTAAAAAAAAATATTTTTGTGACTAAAAGGCAAGAACTTCCTGGATGCAAAAGCAAAAGTCCCATTGATGATAAAGAGAACTAAATAATTAGTTTTTATCAAAAATAAGAACTTGTACTCCCCAAACACGATACTAAGAGAATGAAAAGTAGCAGAGTGGGAGAAAAGTTAGCTCAGAGCATAGAGAGAATCAGAGTTAAATGTGAGTACAGCGCATCTCAGAATGCACAGAAGATCTGCACACATCCTCATCCAGAAGCTAGTGGAAGGTGAGTCAGCAGGCAGTGGTGTGAAACACTAGGAAATGCAGAGAGGAGCAGAGCAGGCGGCCTCTACAATCTCACTAGAAGGCGAAGGCGCAGAGGCTCTCCTGCGTCTGCTGGCAAGGATGTGGAACAGCTGAGCTCCAGCACATTGCTGGCTGGGAATGCAGACTGGTATAGACATGCAGCCGACACGTGACGTATGTGTGTTACTTCCTAAGAAAATACAGAACAGATGAGTGTTCATAGGATCTTTGTATTGTATTAGCCCCAACTTGTAAGCAACACAATGTTCAACAAATGGTGACTGAACAAAGTATATTACATTATATACTTTAGAATACCACTATTCCCAGGACACTATGCGTATAGGAACTCTTGAGATATACAATAATTTTATTTATTTATTTATTTATTTATTTACTTATTTACTTTTTATTGATTCTTTGTGAGTTTCACACCATGCACCCCAGTCCCACTTCTCTCCCCATCCCCCATCACCTTTGGCTCTTGTAACCTCCGACCCCCAAAATAATAAAAAGTACAAACAGATAAAAACAAATCATAGAAAACATTTCATCACTGTAGCTGTAGTATGTCACAGCGTGTCCCACAGTATATCCCTCTGTCCACACATTTTCACTTGTAAATCTTCATTGTAGTGAGTCATTGGTCTGGCTCGAGATCTCTGGCTTTTGTGACGCCATCAATATTGGATCCTCATCAGTCTCCTCCTCATTATTCTGTTGTTGCTCTGTGTTGCTCTGAGAGGCCCTGCAGCTTTGGGCCCCTCACATGTTTCTGTTCACAGATGATACAGATTTGGGGGTTAGGCCAACTCAGAGCCCTGGATCTGGGCCTGTATAGTAGCTGAGCTGGTCAGCCTGCTGGCTCTTCCTTGTCCACACCACCAAGGCAGGCAAACTTGCCACCGCTGCTCCAGCTAAGCCATCCATTGGTGCCATCAGCAGGAGGCAGGGTCACCTCTCATGCTCTCATGCCCTGGGGCCAGCTCAGCTGCACCTAACCCTCCAGAGCCAGCTCTGCTGTGCTGCCTAGTCAATGCACAGGTTCCACTCTCCCAAGTGCTGCAGCCTGTGAGGGGCTGGGCCAGCTCTTCCATTCTCACTCTCAGAGCTGGCTCCCCTGTGCCTTTGCTATCAGGGCCAGTTCCACTGTGTTGCTGAGATGCAAGACCTGCTCTACCAAGTACTATAGCTATAGCTAGTGAGAGGACAGGGGTAGCTCTCTCCCACTCTCATGCCCTTGGGCCAGCTATCCTGACTACTGCAAGTGGTAGGTGTTGGGGGAACAAGAAGGCATCACTCCTGTACCCATGCCACCTCATGGCACATGAGTAGTGGGCCAGCTCTCCCATGCCTTTGGGGCAGGCTCACCTGTGCCCCCTCCACCAGGGCCAGTTCTACGGTGCTGCTCAGGTGAGGTGCAGGGCCCACTTTCCCAGGTGCTGCAGCAGGCAAGGAACTAGGCCAGCTCACCACCTCTCATGACCCCAGGGCAAGTTTTCCCAACTGCCACAAATGGGGGGACTTTAACCCCCCAAAACTATGTTGAGTAAAAGGTAGTACCTTCTCCCTGCAAAAAATATACATAGATTCCATTTAATAAAATTCTACCCAAATCCAGTCATGATCACTTGTAGTCGATGCTCATGAGGCTGAGTCAAAGGACCACATGTTTGAGACTTGTAAAATAAAATTAAAAAAAAAAAAAGAGAAGAGAAGCTAGAAAATGCAGTCTAGTCTGTAACAAAGCATTTCAGTTGTAGGCTTTGAATAGTGGGAAAGATGGTGTGGGTGCCTTTGTTGGCCTGACTTCCACCTGCATCTGTCACTCTGGAATCACAGGTGTCGTAAATCCTGGCACCTCTGCATTACCTCAGAGGTGTGATGCTCACAGAAGGGATGGACTTCTTCATACTCTCACACCATGAACTGTGTGTGCCTTAAGTCCAATCATGAAATAGCTGTTTAAAAGCAAATCAAATTCTCGAATGTTTATATAATAGAACCAATTTGACTTTTAACTTAAAATAATATTATGGCTTATTTCTTAAATTCTTTAGTACCAACAAAAGCAAGATACAGACATTAAACAAGTTGAACACAAGCCAATACAAAGACATCTAATCTGTGTAAGAAATAAATCTGACAGTTCACTTTCACAACATCAAGGTAAGCTATTTTTGTATCAGATAGTGATATTTAAATAATCATGTTCATTAAATATTTGATTATATGTATTAGATCAAACTTGATATCCCGATAATGAACAAATATATAACAAAAATATTTTTATATGAATCTTATTCTTGTCTCCGGGAGTTGTTTTCTCTCATTTAGTCTATTTATATGAAGAATCTTATATTTGACTATAAGATTTGTTTGCTTTTTTATTTAATTAATAAACACTATTTCTAATAGGGTTTTAAAACCCTTAGCCACTGTTTTTCCCTTTAAGGTTATTCCCATAATATGCTGTGTTAAGATCATTCGTGTTAAGAGCTGTCAGGAAAATGCAAGTTCAAACTACTTCACTTCAATCAGAATAGTTAACAGAATGAGTGAGCAACCAACAAACTCTGGCAAAGATGTGGGGAAAGAGCAGCCCTTGTCTACTACTGAAAGTGTAAACTGGTGCAAACCAGTATGGAGGTTTCTCACAAAACAAAAATAGAGCTTCCTGTATGTCTGAACCATACCAGTCTTGGCCTTATACTCAGAGGGCCCTAAGTCAGCATATCATGGATATTGTTACACATCCTTGTTTCTTGCTCAGTGTTCACTGTAGTTGGGGAATGGAGTCAGCCTTTCTGTCCATTAACAGATGAATGATTTAAAAGATGATACTTGAACACTCTGGGGTCCTGTCCAGCTGTAAAGAAAACTGTAGAGACTGGGGAAGGTGGCCCAGTGGGTGATGTGCTCGCCGCACGAGTGAGGGCTTGAGTTTTGACCCCCACTCCACATCACAGCCAGATGGGTCAGTGAGTACTGGTAGCTCCAGCACTGAGTGGCAGAGACAGGAGTATCCTGGAGATTCATTAGTGTGTCAGCCTAGACAAACCAGTCTCAAAAAATAAGGCGGAGAAGGGATTAAGGAAGATTCTCTGACCTTGTCTATGTCTGGTCTTGTACACAAGCACCCACCAGCACACTTAGTCCCCATCCCACATACACTAAAAAGAAAAAGGAAATTAGGACATTTTCATGAAAGTGGACAGAAATGGAGCTTATATTACGTGAAGTAACGAAGACTCAGACGTATATTACATATTTTCTCCCTTATGCAGGCCCTAGATTATGATTTCTGTTCATGTATATGTCTCAATAACTATTCTGTTGCTGTGAAGAGACAGCATGACCAAGACAACTTACAGAAGAAAGCATTTTATTGGAGGTTTGCTTATAGTTTCAGAGACTTAGTCCATTATCATCATGGCAGGAGGCATGACAGCAGGAAGTCAGACGTGGTGCTGGGGCAGTAACTGGGAGCTTCCTCCTGGTCCACAGATAGAGAGAGACACTGGGCCTGATGGGCTTTAGAAACCACCAAGCCCACCCTAGTGACATACCTCCTCCAACAAGGCCACGCTTTAAGTAAAGCTACACCTCCTAATCCTTCTCAAATAGTTCTAGTAATTGAGGATCAAACATTTCAAACATATGAGCCTATTCATAGGCCATTCTCATTCAAATCATTACTCTGTGTGTGTGTGTGTGTGTGTGTGTGTGTAATTTATGTATTTTCTTTTAATGTTATGAATGTTTTACCTAAAGGTATGTCTACACCAGGTTTATCAGGTTTGTGCCGCTAGCCCTTGAGGCCAGAAGACGGTGTTGATCTCTGGAACTGAAGTTACAAACCACTATGAGTCTCAGTGTTGGTGCTAGGAATCAAACCCAGGCCCTCTGGAAGAACAGCAAATGCTCCTAATTGCTGAGTCATGATTTTAGTCCAATTCAGTATCTTTTTAACCTAATACATTGAGGTCACATTTTAGAATCTAAAGAAAATTGGCCTGTTTTGGAAGATCATAAAATCAGTGCCAACCTGTGTTAAATAAAGAATTTTAGGGTAGTTTAAGTCATATAGCAGGACCCTATCTCAAAACACAACAAGGAAAATGTTGCCTATAAAACTCTTCTAACGATGATTCTAAGATTAATCATGACAAGATACAGATATGGCAAATGAACATTCCTAAGATTGTAAGGCTGACTCAAAGCTCTCCTGAGTGTTGTAAACCATTCATGGCCAGTATAATTCAGTAACTTTAGGGTTTTTAAAATAAATGTCTTAAAATTAAATAATTGTGTTTTCTTGAGAGATCTTGCCTATAATCAACAATCATTTCCCTCTACACTTAGGGAAATATCTTTGGTAAGATTTTGAGCCTGCATCTCTGGCACTGTGACATTGTTTTTAGCTACAATGCATGTGTATGGCCAGAGGATAGCAGTAATGATATGTTTGTTGACTAAAGATCATTGTGGAAAAATAAGAGAAACCATGCTATTAGCTATTAATAACTAAGAGGAAATTTTTGTTTTGTTTTGAGATACGATTTACTGTGTATAGTTGAATGGAGGTCTCTATCTAGACCAGGCTAGCCTTGAACTCACAGAAATGCACCTACCTCTACTTCCTCAGTGTAGGGATTAAAGGCTTGTGCAGTTATGCCCAGCCTAAGAAGAAGTTTTACTTAGAAAATTACCCAAGGTTAGCTTACTGTTATTGCATCTAATTTTACATCTAATAATATAACTGGGTTTAGTGGCACCTGCCTTTAATCACAGCACTTGGGCGGCAGAGGCAGGTGGAGCTCTGTGAGTTTGAGGCCAGCCTGGTCTACACAGGACATTCAGAGCTGCTGTAGTAAGACCCAGTCTTGGAGAAAAAAAAAATTAGGCAAATAGGCCTGTTTTAGCTTTAACTATAAATAAGGCATTTGCATATATATAAAGTTTCATTCTGCAATTAATGTATATCTCTCTGTACAGAGTACTCTTGAATGAAAGTCATTGCCTTGGCACACATAGTCAGGACATTTTCCCATAAAATGTGTGCACTTGGTTTATTTCCCTCCTCTTCTGAAATTCTGAAACATTTTCAAACATGTCAGAATAGGAGTTAGAGTGCCAGAATAATCGGAGACCCTTGTATGTAACCTTGGGTGACCCTGAAGGACTTCAGTCCTCTCTCTTGTACTCAGAAATCTTAAGACACGGGAATTTGCCCCATCACACGGGGATTAAAGCCACATCTTTTCTGGCAAGTAAATGGTTGTAAGATTACTCGAATCCTAATAATGGCTACTTTACAGTGGAGTCCTCATGTATTTTACACTGAAATGCATAGTAGCTTACTGTGTGTCTATAAGGAAATGAAGCTAATTACTAAAAGTTACATTTCCTTCAGTGAGCTAACTCTCACTGAAAGTTGATACAAGACAAGGTGAGACATAAGCTCTTCCATTGTATGGCTGAAGAATTGCCAGGACCTTGTTTTATTTCCAGCTTTTAACATAAAAGAAAAATTCATCAGTGTGACAGGTGACATGTTTGGGGTATCATAAGAATAGGAGCTTTTCAAACCAGATATTGTGGCAAATGCCTACAGTCCCAGCAGTTAGTAGACCAAGGCAAGCGGTTAGTCTGGTCTAGTGTCTAAGCAAACCAGTACTAATGTTACTGATGGCATTCTTTCATTTGTGGCTGAATGTGCTGGGTATGTTCTTTGTCCCCTGGACCAAGGCTACCACTCTTGAATTAGTGTACTAGTCACATGGCCAGCATGCTTACATGAAAGCTACTTCTTCAAAAAGTGACTTCCATTTTATTTTTCCCTCTTTTGCTCTATGTCTTAGTGTTTTGTTGCTATGAAAAGACACTATGACCAAGTCAACTCTACTTAAAAAACAAAAAAGCATTAATTAGGGGCTTGCTTACAGGTTCAGATGGTTAGTCCATCGTCATAGCAAAGACTGTGGAGCCATGAAGGCATGGTGCTGGAGAAGTAGTGAAGAGCTACATCCTGATCCACCGGCTGCACCAAGTGGGAAGGTTGAGCCTAGTGCGAACTTTTGAAACCTCCAAGCCAGTCCCCAGTGATACACTTCCTCCAAGGCCACACAGGAGCCAATGGCAGACATTTGTATTCAAACACCACACTTTGACTTTATAAGTTCTCTTTGACCAGTTTTATTTTTCTGTTCAGGTTAACTAATATAAAATGAGAAACCAGTTTAAATCCACTTATTTATGATGAACCAGGGAACAATTAAGTTGTACAAAGTAAGTGTGGTAAAATCAACACTTTAAAAAATATTTTCTTTGGGTTTCTCAAAATATTTTAAGATTATAAGCAAGATTTAATGAGTAGAAGAGCAAATATACCATGCTACAGTCAGTGGTGGAGATTTCAGCTGTACGTTTTAAGATTAAGTGCTAGGGTAGATTGGGTTGTCAGAGTTACTTGAGAAACACAATTGTTCTGTTTTCTTTTTTTTTTCCAAAGGGGAGAGGGTTTATTCAGGACAGAGAGCAAAGGTAGGGAGAGAAACGGGAGAAGATGGTGGAGAAAGGAGAGAGAGAGAGGAGAGAAGTGGAGGCCGGCCATGACCACATGGAGAGAGGGGGAAGGGAAGTGAGGAAGGCCGAGGAGAAGCTAGAGGCAAGAGAGTAAGAGAGTTGTTCTGTTTTCTTATTTGTAGACTATGCGCTCTCTCTCTCTCTCTCTCTCTCTCTCTCTCTCTCTCTCTCTCTCTCTCTCTCTCTGTGTGTGTGCGTGTGTGTGTGCACGTGTGTGTGTGTGTACTTAAAGAACCCTACACTTCTTTGGCTTTATCCTCCAAGTTTGTGTGCTGGCCACCTTACACTGTTCTATCACAGCTTGTGATTCTAACTCAGTGTAGGAGAATTATCAAACACAAAAGTTTCCATCTATTTAAAAGATGTTTCTGTGCAAGCAAAATAACTTACTAATTTTGCCTTTGTAATTGAAATGCAGCTAAAGTACAATCCTGACCAGAATTACCATTATTTTAGCAACTTTAAAACGATATCTGAACTTTTTTTCCAATCTTTCTTAAGGTATGGTGGCCATTTCAGTTCACATATGTGTAGTGGGAAGTATAGCTCAGTGTTAGGCCAACAGCCTAGTGCACAGGCCCAATTCCATTCCCAGTACCACAAGCAAAGCACAGGACAGGCATGTAGGTCTCAGAGAGGGAGATGATAGGCCACAGACTAAAACGCACCAGAAAGCCATATATTCAAACTGATAACAAGCAGTGTTTATGTGTCCTGTGTCTTCTACAAATCTACACTTTCCTAATCCAGATTCTCAAAGTCCACATTCTGAAAACAGAAATATGATCAGGTATATCACAGCAGTCTCCCACTCCTATGCCAACTTCTGTCTTACTTGGTGTTTATTACTGTGAAGAGAGAACTATGGCCATGGCAAATCTTATAAAGGAAAGCATTTAATTGTGGTTGGCTTACAGGTTCAGAGGTTTAATTTATTGTCATGGTGAGAAGCATGGCAGCATGCAGGCAGACATGGTGCTGGAGAAGTGGCAGTGAGTTCTACATCTGGATAGTCAGGCAGCAGGAAAACAGAGAGAGACACTAGGTTGGCTTGAGTATTTGAAACCTCAAAGCCCACCCCCAGTGACACACTTCCTCCAACAAGGTCACACCTAACAGTGCCACTCCCTCAAAACTAAGCATTCAGGTCTGTGTACCTATGGAGACCATTCCTATTCATGGCACCACGTCACCTTGTGTTTCAGTTGATGTGAGGATATTGGCATACAGGCAGAGGCATCATCCTTATGAAGAAAAGACACTTCTCTGGAGCATTAATAGGTTTTAAAACAGATTTTTTTTTTTTTGAGAGAGAGAGAGAGAGAGAGAGAGAGAGAGAGAGAGAGAGAGAGAGATGATTTCTCTGTGTACTCCTGGCTGTCATGGAACTCAGTGTATAGACTAGGCTGGCCTTGAACTCACAGAGTTCCACCTGCCTCTGCCTTCTGAATGCTGAATTAAAGGTGTGCAGCACCACTGCCCAGCATCAGATGATTATTTTAACTTTAGCTTCTACATGAAAAATCTGTGCCTTTTTTTTTAAAAGAGGGGGGAGATACAGATCATCTAGGAATAAAATGTACACAATTTAGTTCTTTAAGAATGAACTAAACAGAGGGCCAGAGAGACAACTCAGCCAGCCATCACTAAGCCTGACTACCGGAGTTAATCCTCACAACTTACATGGTGGAAGGAGAGAACCAGCTCCCCACATTTGTCCTTTGCCCTCAACATGTGTGTGTTGTCTTCAGGCACTCAAGTAAATAAGTATATAATAAAAAAGATTTAAGCTGGGGATGGAGAACGTGTATAATATAGTATCACCTGGGAGAGAGATATGCATAGCTACATCCTTTTAAAGTCGGCAGACTGTGTGAAGAACTACATTAGAAAGTAAGCCATGCAGGTCAAAGTCAGATGGCAGTTTCCAGGAATCAGCTCTCTCCTTCTACCATGTGGGTCCCAGGACTAAACTTGGGTGGGCAGGCTTAGTAGCAAGAGCCTTTACCTGTTGAGTTATCTTGCAAGCCCTCCAAAATCACTGACGTAACTTTGTGTAGATTGACAGCATCTTTATGTTTTAATATTAATGAAGTAGACAGTCCTGGGAACAGGAGAACCTTGGGTTGGCGTTGTCTCTACCGGTAGCATCTACTCTTCCAGTGCGCGAGGGTCTTTTACACAGCACAACCTCCTCCAACAGAATTAACTACAATTACAAGTTAACATGTTACCGGTGCTGCTCTATGCATAATTACATATTAAATGCTTTAGTGACTTAAGTTTTATATAAATAAAATAAAAAGTAAACAGACCATTTCAGCCAGCATAACAGTAAATTTCTCTCCACCTCTCAATTCAGCATCAGAAGAAAGGAGTGATAGCTGTTATGTGTGTTACACTGGCAGAGTTAGCCACGCCTGTGTTGCTGGTTGCTGTCTAAAGACGGTGCTTCTAAATCAGAACAGACATGGACTTTTATAATTAAGACCCAGTTTCTAGGCTTCTCCTTGACACTACCTAAGGTGGAGATGGATGGGGAGTTGTGGAAGCTTAGCCGGTACTCACAGTTCTGATTCAGAAGAGGAAGCACACTTTGGAGCAACACTGCTGAATGACTTTGTTTTGGTGACTTATGCTTCTGCTGTATATAGAGGCAGTGCAGCATAGAGAACATGCAGTCTGGACTCAGGCTGCCTAGGTTAAAACCATCCTCAGCTGGTGTGAGTGAGGTTGCTTAACCTCTCTGTGCTATTCTGACCTGAGGAAAGATACAGCCTTCATTAGGTTGATACAATCATTAAAGAAAAACATGCCTAAGATGTGGTATATTAGGAAATAATGGAAGGAAGTAGTAGCTATGGTCAGCCTGACTGTATGGAACGAACTGCTTCCCCCTACTTATAATGTAAGCAGCTGCTCCTTTAACAGGTGAGAGTAGCAATATAGTTCCATTGGGAGCCTTCATGCTAATGAGAATTTAGGCGGTCCTGGAACTACCATGTTGACTATTTTCTAATTTACTGTGTCATTTATCATCAACAGTGCCAGTTTCCTGGAATGGTTTAGCTTGTTTGTGTCCATAACACTTTACAGGAAGCAGCACAAAATTAGTTTCCATGTATTTCTGTGGTGTCACAAAATAACATATATTCTGCAAGTGAAGTACTTATTTTTGGCAAAAGAAAAAAAAAAGGAAAGGAAAGGAAAAGCCAACACTACACCAAGCTACAATTGATGAATATAAGAATTTAGAAATCAAAACTTTGTTTAGTCTGAGGAAAAACAATTCTTTCAACTATATCCACATGACTTCTTGTTTGTATCAACTGAGGGTGACTGTTACTGTCTTGTGTGAATTCTCTAAGGCAGGGGACTTGCTTTGTTGAATGAGCCAACTGTTTCCCTTTGTGTTGCCCATCTCAGTGATTTCCATCTGGTTTGTATCAGATTATTTTCACAGCCAGCAATGCTGCTTCTCTGTATCCTGACACTCCAGGGCTAAGCTAGCTTCTCTGTATCCTGACACTCTAGGGCTGGGCTAGCATAGAGCTGGGCTAGCAAAGTCCGCTGCTGTGCCAGGGCCTGGACAGCTGTGCCTCACAGCCTGGAGCTGTTACCAGAGTAGTGGTGACGTAGAACCTGGACTGATTCCCACTGGTATCCCATGTAGTGAGCAGAAGCCACTCTCCTTCCCCATGCCTGAAACTTACCACAGTGAAGCATCTTTTGAGCTCCTGCCTTAGGGCATGAAATGTTGTCGTTCTCATTTTCTAGTGGCTTCCTCTGTGTGTGTGTGTATACACTCATTTTTCATTCCATGAGTCTTCTAAAAGTTACCAGGTCCAGCCCTAGGGAGGAGAACTGGTCACTGTCAGATTTCATTTTCGTTCTCAAATTTAGTTGGGAGTGGCTAGTGTAGCTAATGTGGCAGAAACCACTTTTAAGATGGCACAGATGATATCGTAGATTTTTAGTGATAATCGCGAGCCATAATTTTGGAGAACTTTTCATGTTTAGGAAGGATCCCATCTCAGAAAACAGATTTTGTCTCTAGAGATTATCTTAGTTTTAGCTCCAACTTGCTTTGTAAACGTTACTCACTTTTCGTTCAGCCTTTGTAGCTGCCAAATGTCACATGTAAGAACATTATAACTGATACTTTTCCCTGCACTCTGTGACCTGGTGTAGGATTGTCAAATGAAATCCCAGGAACGAGGGTTGTGTAAGAGTTAGTTATAGTCAAACACAGTTACAATGCCATTCCCTAGGAAACTGTGAAGAGGATGTACAGAATGTATTAAGATCCTAGAAATATTTCAAGATTCGTTAAAGTTAGTTTGTTTTTATTTAATTTTTGTCTTTTTTTCACTTATGGTTTGTTTTTAATTAATGTAGATAGCTAACTGTCAGTGCTGTGGATAGTAAAAACAGAAACTAATCTTTGTTTCTGAAGAGGTTTGTGCATAGCATCTTAGAGTTTAAAGTTCATGTTTGAATTCCACTTGGCAGTAACAAAATGTTACATCATCAATAAAAAACAGTTAAATACTCAAATATACTCCCTTTTAATTGCTGAAACTTAATCTAGTGGCTTTTCCAATTTTAATTTTTTATGCATGAATAACATATATGTATATAGAAAAGTACACACGGCCTGTAAACTTCCTCTTGCTCAAAGAACCAGCACCTGCAGAGCCCACGTGCACAGGCAGTGTCCAGCTGGGGAGGTCAGCTTGTGGCCCGGGCCTCCTGTTCTCGCTCCATCCTACCCTCCACCTAGGAGGACCTCCCGCTGTTCTGACTTTTAGGACTTACTTGAAAGTGCACTTTATGTAAATGAAATCATACAATGTGCATGGCTTCTTTCATAGGCAAACCTATCGTGACTTTTTTTTAAAGGTTCTTTCCATTTTAAAACCATTATGCAATGCTTTTATAAAATGTTGTCTGGAGGGAATTTGTTTTAGTAGCTGTCTCACAGGTGCTTGAACCAACAGGAAGTTCATTGTAGATAAAGCTGTCTACTAAAACATGGTGTCTCAGTTCTCCATCAGACTGCAGTGGTGGAATGCCCCTCTGGACATTCTTGCCCCTAGAAGGCAGGCAGTCCATGTCATGACACTTCAGAGTAATGCAGTCATGTACTTAACTGCTTTTTAATGAATTTTAATAATTCAATGTACATTATTAAAGCAAATTTCCATCTGTATTCAGAGTAGATGGGTTTATCATGAATTTCCTGAATTAACCAGAAACTTTTTGGCAGTTAGATAGATGCTTTTGTGCTGCCAGATGCTGTCTCTAAAAGTGCCATTATTTCAGAGAGTTGATGTGACTACTTAGACACAGAGCCAACGACAGCTTAATTTAGAAGATTGCTTGTTTAAAAACACTAACATGTTTTTAATGTATTTTTAAATACCCTAATAATAGTCTAAGTTTTTCTTCTCAGTGAACTCAAATTTATGTTAATATTGTATCTATCCTGAGTGTTTTTAGCATTGTCTCCTTATTTGTTTTAAATTCTAAACATTCATTTCAAGATTTATGTTTTGTCTTATGGATGAAAAACTTTGTTTTGAGAGGCTTCATCCATATATTCCTGGTAGATAGGTAAGGGTTGTGTAGATTGTTTGTTTTGTTTAATAATATTATATGGTAGATTTTGCTTTTTAGATTTTTAAATTTTTTCCATGTGGTTTTCTTGCCTATATTATATGTGTACACATGTGCCTGCTTGATGCCCAGAAGACATTAGGTCTCCTGAATTGGAGTTGTGGGCAGCTGTAAACACTCTGTGGGTGCTAGGAATCAAACCTGTCTCCTCTGCTAGAGCAACAAGAGATAAGCCCTTTTAAACACTGAGCCATCTTTCCAGCTCTTCTCGTGTGTGTGTGTGTGTGTGTGTGTGTGTGTGTGTGTGTATGTGTGTTCGTGTAGTATTGGTAATGTATGGTAGGCAAGCCATATACTGTAAGCTGTATGTGTCTGTACCCTGTACCTTACCGCTTTTAATTAATACTGCAAGGCTACAAGATTGTGAGTGGTTATTTAAAACAAAAGACTAAAATACTGAAATAAGGTATGTTGAGAAGAAGCCGAGTCTGGACAAGTGGTCCATCCCAGGACATCTCTATGTACCTTTATGATGCATTTCAGCAAGATGCTCGCTCTCCTGGCCTAGGGTTCAGTTTCCAAATGTAAAGTCACTAGCTCTTTATTCCCTGCTGTCTGTAGACCTTTATGTAAAGGCTAACAGCTTGTTCCAAGTTATGCATATGATATAGAAGCATTTATGCATGGTAGACTCACTTTCCAGTCCATATTACCCACTCAGAATTTCCATAGAAATGTACGGATTAAACAGACATGCCTTTCACCCTTTGGCTTCAGTACTAGTGCATATTGCTTTTTTTCCATGTTGAGCATCAGGATAAGGTAAGGTATGGTAACAGCCTGCAAGCCTGGCCACTGGCTCTCAGATGGCGTGGACTTGGCTATATGGTGTGACTTTCCTCGGCTGTAGAGCAAGAGCCTTTCTTTTAGGACTCCCATCTAACACAGGGGAGCTGAGAAACTGCTTCTTGTCAGAGAATAAATTATAGTCAGCTCTAGCATCGACATAACGGTTTCTATTAGTAATATTATGAGGTACCGTGATTCTTCCCCAGTTTTGGTGGAGGAGTGTTTTGTGTTTCTGTAAAGAGGATCTTTTTCCTCTTTTTTTTAAATTATTAATTTTAATTTTATTATTAATTTTTTGATTTATTAATTTTATATGTTATGTGTATAAGTGTTTTGTCTACATGTGTGTAAGTGCAGTGTGTGTACCTGGTGTCATCAGGGGCTGCAGAGGGTGGCACATCTCCTGGAACTGGAGTTAGATGGCTGTTAGGTCACCGTGTGGATGCAGGAAACCCCACACAGGACCTCTGCAGCAAGGGCTCTTAACCCTGGTCTGAGATAGCAGCACCAGCAGTTGGTATGGTTCTTGTGATACTTCTAGTATGTGGCATACTCTGAGAGAATACTTAACCTGGCTATGAGAGTGTGCTGGGTTTACCCTGACCCTCAGGAGGGACTGCCCCTTTTCTTACGCTCTGTGGACACAGATGGTTCTTCAGTGGAAGGGCCTCCCCCAGAATGCTGATATTTTCAGTCTGTTAAGCCAAAGGGACCAGACAATAGCATCTCTCCTCACTCTGAGAGACTCAGGCAGAGCAGGAAATGTGTAGAGGCTCGCCACAGTTAGTGCAGGTCTCAGAAACTCCTGTCAAAGGTGGGTGTTCATTTTGGGTCTCTGTACAGATTTTGAATATATGAATGACTCATGCTTACCATCCTTTTCATAAAACCCCATTTTCTTTTAAAAGTATCCTTTGTGAACTTTAGTTTCTTTTTCTTGATCTGTTCTGTGCATTTCATATTTTAAAACACTTAATTTTCAGGCCAGGCAGTGGTGGTGCATGCCTTTAATCCCAGCACTTGTGAGGCAGAGGCAGGCAGAGTTCTGAGTTCGAGGCCAGCCTGGTCTACAGAGTGAGTTCCAAGACAGCCAGGGCTACACAGAGAAACCCTGTCTCGAAAAACCAAAAAAAAAAAAAATCTCTTAATTTTCAGATATTTCCTGTAGTATAATAATTTAAACTGAATGTCCCCAGTTTGTGTGGCCCAAAATAATGAAATGTGTAGTGTTTATAATCTTCGTAATTTCTTTTTTAAAACCAGCATCTCACTATATAGCAGTGGTTCTCAACCATCCTAATGCTGTGACCCTTCAATATAGTTCCTCATGTTATTGTGACCCAACCATAAAAATATTTTCATTGGTACTTCATAACTATTATGAATTATGTATTAATATTATACACTATTATGAATCATCATGTAGCTATTTGTGTTTTCCGATGGTCTTAGGTGACTCCTGTAAAAGGGTTGGTGGACCCCAGAGGGTCACAACCCACAAGTTGAGAACCACTGCCATATACACTTTTGAGTGTGCTGCTACAGACATGAGCCATGAAGCCTGGCCTGACTCTTACAGTGTTGCTCACTTACACTTATCTTCTTATAAAGTTTACCTGGAATTCTTGCTGAACGAAAGAAAGCTCAAGGGCCAGCAAGATGGTTCGGTGACTGAAGCTCCTCACCACTGACAGCGTTAGTTCAATCTCCAGGACCTGTGTGGGGGAAGGGGAGAAATGACTGCCGAAGCTGTACACACATGTGTCCCCCACCACAAAAATATAAATACATATCAAATTCTAAAAGAAGCTTGGGAGACGAATTTTTGTATCATAGAGAAACTGATAAAAGAAATACTGCTTGTGCTGTGTGGCACATTCCCCCCTTAATTGCCCAGCTCCAAGAGTTTGTTTGAAGCAGTAGTTGGTGGTTGTTGATTGTATTTGGAGCGCAGGTTGATACCATGCTATCTTTGTGGTCCAGTTCTTGGTGTTCAGGGCATTTTGTTGGCCTGAGAACTGTAGGTTAAATACTTTTATCTAAAATGCTTTGGACAGGAGTGTTTTGATTAGATTATTTAAATTTCAGAATATTAGTATATACAGTGTTATGGGATGGTGCTCATGATGAAACTTGAAATTCACTATGTTTCACATACATCTTACCTCATAGCTTATAGATAATTTTATACAATTATTTTTTAAGTCCACAAAAATGGCTGAGGCCAAGACATGAGGTCAGACGTGGAATTTTCCTTGTGTGAGTTGGCTGTCACATTTTGGTGAATTTTGGAGCGTGTTGGTTTTCAGAGTTTTAGATTAGGAAAATTCATCACCAATGTTTTTGCTTTTCTCTGCTTTTCTTTCTTCTTTGACATGAAGAGGTGCCTGCTATTTCATTTAACTGCTCGTCCCTTGGCTCAATAGTATGTTGCCTTTTGCTGCTTGACAACTGATTTTGCAGTGTGATCTCAGCTGGCAGGGCAGAAGAGATATTCTAAACTTCTTTTTGTGATGATTAAGACTTTAGGTGAGTTATAGAATGCAAATTACAACTGTCTAAAAAAATAGCTCATGAGTTTTGCTCACTTTTTTAAGAATTGGCTTAATTTTGCAACTAACTGCAGTTTCATCCATGGTTCTTTGCCTCATCTCATCTTTTGGATAAAGATAAGAATCAGTTAGGCAAGGTCTCCTTTGCTGGCAGTCATTACGTTCATGTTTGACTTCCTTCTTTACTAAGGTCACTAGACGAAGCATCCGTTGATGTGGTTTTATGGGAGGAACTAAAGGAATGGGTGCATTTGGCCTGAGTTCTTTTTTGTGAATAGGAATTGTGATTATTTCTATGCTTAACTGATATTTTACTGGGGGAGGCAGAGCTTTTTGTTTTAATGTAGCTCCACTGAGTGTTGAGGGCAGGACACGGAATGAGTCCAGTGTGTGTTGTGCCTCTGTATGTATAGGTGAGGTTGCTACTTTAAAAGTCTTGAATTTGGAGCTCAGAATGTTTCTTGCACTTTTGTACCATGCCTTCTCTCTTACCACGAGCACAGTAGAAACACTGGTGCCCATTTTTAACCCTTCTAAAGTGTGTGCAGACTCATCCAGGATTAAGGATGTCAGCTTTCTAAAAGGTACATTAGAGGCCAGGGAAAGAAGCCTTCATCCCTTTGGAAAGTCTGTAAAACACTGAATTGAAAGCTGCAGGTGTGGTGTTCAGAGCACCGAGGGTAACACTTGGATAGTTCCATCTGGGGAAGCTTATTTGTTGGGACAGGATAGAGTTTAAACTTTGAAGTCAGTTTTAAACAAAGCAAAGCAGCTGGAAGCTGGCATAAGAAGAAACAAGTCTTTCACATTAACTATTACTGCGTTAGAGAAAAGGAGCTGGGCTTGTTTTCACAGGTGCCTGTGCTTTCACTTTTCCTATGTAAGCTACTTGTTTTTTTATCTTAAATTGTAAATTTTAAGATAAGCATTTGTCAATTCATTTGAAAACAAGCAGTAATAAACTCAAGTATAGCAGGGCCTATATATCTGAAACATGCTTCAGAATAAGGTACAGACGATTAGGAGAAGATAGCTCAGCCACTAAGTGGCTCACAACCAAATGGATAAAATAAGGTACTGTAACATTTTAAAATACTCCTTTAAATATGAAAGATAAAGTGTTACCAGTGATTGTGAAAAGTGAAGGCAAACAAAACATTACCCTTGATACTGAGTGTCATAACCAATCTGCTTCTGCATCAAATCATGTACCATTTGTTCTCAAGCACTGATAGGATGTTGCAAAATCTGCAGGCTGGGTTAAGTATGTGAGGAGAATTTAATGCAGCAGGAGAAGTTAGCAGCTGCCTACACAAGGAATTAAACCAAGAGCAGATGAGACCAAGGTGGACAGGAAAACTGCTTCCAGGGCCTAATAAAACACCACTGAAACACTGTAGCATTTTCAGACAGCTGAGAAGCAACTGCATTGCTAGGAATTGTTGCTAGTTTTAAAAACAAGATCTGGAGAGTGAATGCAAGCAAGCTGTTAGAAAAGCTCTTGAGGAAGAAGCAGGTTGGTTGGTTGGTTGGTTGGTTGGTTGGTTGGTTGGTTGGTTGGT
>NW_021604585.1:835254-885791 GCF_004785775.1 Grammomys surdaster
GGTTGGTTGGTTGGTTGGTTGGTTGGTTGGTTGGTTGGTTGGTTGGTTGGTTTTTAGTCTACTTGACTTCAAGAGCCCCTGTATGGCTAGGATCAAGCTAGAACTTTGTAGAAAACAGGCAAACGAAGCCGTCCCTGGGAGCACATGCTTAACAGCATAGCAGACACACAAGCTAGTTGGGCTGGGCATGCCTTTAGTCCTAGCACTGGGGAGGCAGAGGCAGGTGAATCTCTGTGAGTTCAAGGCCAACCTGATATACATAGTGAGTCTCAGGACAGACAGGGCTATGTTTCAAAAAACAAAAAGCAAAACATCTTGTGAACTTACTATGCTGGTCACTCAGAAGACAAAGACTCAGTCCCTGCTCATGCTCTTGAGGAAGATGTAGTTCATTGGAAATTACAGATACATAAAGAATTAATTACAATACAGCTTGGTAAGTGGCACAGTCAAGTTTCATCCAGTATTGACAAGGAAAGACGTTGCTAACATTTTACCACTGCTGTTGGGAAAAGCACAGAGGGTGAGTTTTACTTTCGGGGTTAGGGTACTGCTTACGTATGGTTTTAAGGAATAAAATAAAATGAAAAAAGAAAAACATGCAGTTGGGGATGTGGTGAGGTAGGGATGATCTGGGGGGAACTTGAGGTTGAGTATGGTCAAAATATATTAAATGTTCAGAGAATTAAGAAAATAATCTTTTAATATAGTAGTCATAGTCCCTTTGACCCATAGACCCATAAATAGCTATGACTACCTGTCTCTTTCCCAAACTCTACATAGGTGAAATAATTTTTACAGTGTTATGGTATTCATTCCCCTGGGCTAATTAGGACATTCTGTGGACCTGGATTAAAGATTATATTTGGTTCTTTTAATCTTTTTCTTTAACTCTACAGTTTATAAGAAACTGCTCTTTACTGACATGTAAAAAAAAGGCCAAATAGAGACAGTAAACTATCTTACCACTGCATAGTCATCTTGTAGAACACTGTAATTTATACATGTGTCTCGAGCCAAGTACACATATCAGGATGAGGCATTCTGATCCTGTGGCTGTCTCTGGAACTGGTTCCTCTTTGCCAGAAAAGGTTCCTCTTTCTGTCTCAGCTGTTGTGAAAGGCCATGCTCCTCCACTTGGGGACCTCTTAGCTTACAAGTAAGAGATCTAAGAATTGGTCGCCAGGCTTTAAGATTTAGACTCATAATCTACAACCCCAGATCCTCTAACCCCAGAAGACTTGTAAGATGCTTAATTATTAATATTTCTAAAATACATGTAATAAATACACATATATCTAAATGAGCATTAAAGATTCTGTACTGAGTTAGGTGAGATGGTGTACACCTTTAATCCCAGCACTTGGGAGGGTGGATCTCTGTGAGTCTGAGGTCAGCCTGCTCTACAGAGTGAGTTCCAGGACAGCCAGAGTTACATTGAAAGACTCTGTCTGGAGAAAAAAAAAAAGCGTTGATTTACTTCATATGAATTGCTTTTAGTTTTTGTAATCCTTGTTCTTATAAGCCCAGCAGCAGAGAGTGGAAAATATGAATTTTCAGTATTTTAAAGCAAAATTTTGGTATTCTGAATGTTTTAAAAGTATATTAAGTTATGCCTCTGGAAGTGTCAAATCTAGGGTCTGACTCTGGCATCTCCAACTTAAGTGCGTGCCAGGCCTAATGACACACTGCAAACCCCAGGGATCAAGGAGTCATCTTGTTTTCAGACCCAAAACCAGCTGTTGAAACAATGACATCATAGCGTAATGACACAACTGGAAATTCTAAAGTTAAACTTTAAAGCATCAAGCTACATTTAATATAGGTAGAAAAATTTATATTGCTCTAATGGTGATTTATTAAGATATTTTGTTCTTTATGGTTTTTTTTTTTCCTTTTACTCTGTGACAGCTGTAACTGGGTGTGAATGTGTTAGCCTTTTTGTCTGTTAACAGTAATTAAGTGGTACTTTTTAAAATATCCCATCTTAAAAAAAATTCTTTTAAAGTTCTAAAGCTGTGATTATTTAAAAACTTTCATGAACTTTCAAAAAAATCTTCCCAGAGTGTACATTAACAAATAGCATTATATAAAATGGAACATTTTATTGGTATAATTTTTATTTAAAATCATGGTATACCAGTTTAGAGGCCTTACAAGGTCATATGTAGCCAGGCTGAGGACCTCTCTAGCCCAGGTTGAGGGTCTCATTAGCCTAGGCTAACTCCAACCCTACTACTTCCACTTCCTGAGTACAACTGTTTCAAGTTCAGCAGCACATGTGGCTTACGTATGCTGGAGATGAAACCCAAGGCTGTGTGTGCTAGACAAGTACTCCAAACTAAGCTACATCATCCAGCTCTCCTTTGTGTCCTCCTCCCTCCCCCCCCCCCCCCCCCCCCCCCCCCCTCCCTCTCTCTCTCTCTCTCTCTCTCTCTCTCCCTCTCTCTTTTGGTTTTTCAAGAAAGGGTTTCTCTGTATAGCCCTGGCTGTCCTGGAACTCACTCTGTAGACCAGGCTGGCCTCGAATTCAAAAATCCGCCTGCCTCTGCCTCCCAAGTGCTGGGATTAAAGGCGTGTGCCACCACCGCCTGGCTCTCCTTTGTTTTCTTACTAGTTTCCAATGTCACCTCTCATTCTCCTTAAAGAACAGTGCCTTTTGTAGCCCTCCCCATGGGCTGATACCTGGTAGGATGGCTCCTGCTCAGTACCTAGGAGTAAAAGCTGACTTATTTGAGTGACATTTCTGTGTTCCAGTAGCATATAGAATACTTCAGATGACACTGCCTAATACTCACCAAACCCTTTGAGGCCGTCTCACAGCTGGGGGGGGGGGGTTCAGAAAATGTATGCGGCTAACCTCAGTCTCTTCCTCTGTCTCTCCTGCCTTTTCCCTGCATTTCTTTAGAAGTTTTAATGCATTGTGCTCTTCCTTCCTTATTTGCCTGTCAGTCCTGTCATACATCCAGTTTGTGAGCTCAGGAAGGCTGGAACTGTTGTATTCTGCAGAGCCTAGAGCAATGCCTAGCACACAGAAGATGCTCACTTGGTGCTTGTGGGAGGCCAGAGAAAGAGAGGGAGGGAGGGAGGGAGAGAGGGAGGGAGGGGGGGGGGAGGGAGGGGGGGGGGAGGGAGGGGGGAGGGAAGGAAGGGGGAGAACCCAGCTTTTTTCTGTTCCACTATCCATTATCTTTCCTTCCCTTTACTCCTCTCTGAACAGAAAGCCTTCAGGGCACAGTCTGTGTCGGCTCATTCCTAAGCTGACCTCTTTTGGTCCTTAACCATGACCTATCCTAAAGGGACTTGGGACTCATGAGATGTGCAAGCCTGGTGACCTAAGTCTCATCCCCCCAAACCCACATAAAGGTAAAGGGAGAGAACCAGCTCCACAGAGCTGTCCTCTGACCTTCACACGTGTGCTGTGGTTTTAAAAAAGAAAGGGCCTAGTGCTTGAAGTGTCCCTCTCCTTAGCTGCCACTGCCACAACACATCGCTAACATGAAATACCTCCAGTTCCCTTTCATTGTAATTAAAGACAGTTGCAAGTCAGCTCTACCAAATTTGAGTTAGACAAATTATGCTCAACTTAATTTTGACGTCTCCTCCTGAATACTTTCCTATGACTTTCTCTCTATTCCCGCTTCTTAGCACTTCCTACATCTCCCCACTATGTTCTCGTTTCATTTAGCCCTCTGAGAGATTGCAGCCCATTGCACTAATGTGTCTGTGGCTGACTGCTCGTTCTGTGTCTTTAGAACTACTCTACAGTCTTAGAAGCTTAGATTCCAGTTGCCTTCTGGAAAGTCCATTCACGTGTTTTGTGGGCATCTGTATTGATCAAGGGTATACTGAGTCCAGTATCTTTGATCTCTATGCACTTCCATAGGCCTCTCATTCCTGTCCACTTGTTTGATCAGACCTGCCGTTTGAGCACCACACTCAGTGCCAGGCTCCCTCCAGAGTGTCCTGACTCTGTCCGTTGCCACAGACCCCTCTGCTTGTTGTTATGTATATCTTTTCAAAATGCATTTGCTCACATTAGTATTTTCTTTGAAATGTTTTGTGAGTTCTCCATTTCTTTATACAGGGGCTGGGCCTGCCTTCTTCAGCGTTTCAGAGCTCACCATCCTTTCAGACCAGCCTGTATTTGGCACCAGAACACAGTGTTCCCTGCACACAAACCTAAATGTGTTCTGGCCTTCTCCTTTCTGTCATCACCTTCCCAACATCTTTTAAGTCCCAGCTCAACTGCTCCTTCTACGTTGATTAACTGCATCCCCCATCTGTAGGAACATCCTGAGAATGGGCGTTACCTCTGATCCTTGTATCAGCTCTGCACTGTCTTAGCTCTGGACGCACAGCAGCTTCATACAGCTGTTTACGCAGCACTTACTTTTGAAAAGTCCATTCAACATCGGTCTTGATCATCTGACTTGTCCCACTAATAGAATCACTATTAGATAAGAGATGGGAGAAAGGTCTTTCCATTTTTTTTAGTTAGTATTTAAGTATGAGGCAACAACTATAAGAAATTACATAATTTTTCGTGTCACTTGCTATTCAGAATAAAAAAGGTCATATTGAACAATTTAATTTAATATGTGAATTTATGCATATAGATTATATAAAGCAGTTTTGTTCAATTAGATAACTATGTGGCAACATTGTTCTTTGGGATAGCTGAGTATTGGGAATGGAGTATTTGGGTGGAACATCTATCAGCTATAGATTCCAGTCAGTCCTCTGCTAATTTGTAAACTTTATTATAAATTAAACTGTACTACTGGATGTTTCTTTATTGGATGCTTCTCTTGGTTATTTTGTGTACTCTAGATCATAGCTTTGTAAAACATTGGTATATTCTAACAGTAATTATATCCTATAAATATCTTTAGATGTGCTTTTCAGTGTTTATTTTGATTTTCATCCTATCCCTATAGGTCTAATACTGTGTACAATGCGTGGAGTAGAATGTTTTTCCCATATTTAATTAAGTGTAAAGAAGGAAGAAAATTCCCTTGTACATAATAAATGTTTTCTATGTCAAATATCAATACTATTTGAATGACCACTTCAACATTTTTTCTTAGACAATGTTGTATCAATATGTTAACTAATAATGTACTGCTTGCTGTTAGGCACGCATCAGTGGGCAGTTGTTAACAGATGTATCTCAAGCTGAGTGTCCATTTAGTAGAAGGAAAATGAAAAGCAAAGTGCTTTGACGAAGTTGGACTTGAGTTTGGAATGTTTTCATTTTATTTTTTAAACAGGCTACTTCACTTCACCATCCTCCTTCAGCTTTTCTCTTTGGGGGTTAGAGGCCAGTGCCAGGATCCTGGTTTCAGGTGCTTCCGACCTCCTCACCCTCCCTTTTAGAAGTCATCCTGTGATCAGTAGCACACTCCCACTGCAGCTGTGGCTTCCAGTGGCTTCCACGCGGTGGTCGTGACGTCAGGGTCTTTCATGGAGACAGTGGCTCTGTCTCTGAGCACTCACTGCAGTGGGGTTTGTGGTTTGAATGATGACAGTGCTGAGCCCCGCTGTGAGGTCACTTTCCATGTGCTCTGCAGGGTGGGTTCTGTTCTATTTAACACGAGAACACTGAACTTTGGAGTGGTAACCGGTGATTCACCCCAGGTGACGAGAGCAGAGACTAGGCTTACACTAGCAGTCTGCCTGAGCGTCGGTACTGCAGTTTTATAGTAACCGTTTTGATGGTTTCATACACAGCTATGACAATTCCCCCATCACCCTTTAATCTCTCTTCTATTCCTGCTGACCCTTTTCTTCTTCTCAGCTCGCCCCCTTCAGTGGGAGAAAATCCCAGTCTTGTGTACCTTAATTTTTACTGCCTGTTCTTCTGTAAAATGTTGCCTTCAAGAGATCCATGGTAAAGGGAAATTCCAAGCAACTTGAGAAAAGACATTTCCTTGTATGTGATCCTTATTTTCAGGCTCTCCCATACTGTGTGGAAAGAGAAGAGCACATATGTTGTCAGCCATTGTCTGAATGCCTTTCTCCTTTGTGCAGGTGGCTCGGCAGATCCGCTCCTAATTGCACACGTGTCGCCCGCTAGGATGTCTGTGACTCTGCCCTCTGTGAACCTTGAGGACTGCTCTCAGTCCCTGAGCACCAGCTCCATGCATGGCGTCGCGGAATCTTCAGGGACGGACACCTTCTGAGGAGGAGAGGCAGCACAAGGTTCATGAAGACGTGTCACTCTGCCTGCAGCCCATGTCTGTACACTTTGGTCTTTGAACATATTTTTAAACATTTCTAATATTAAGATGAAAGTGTCCTTTGAATATTTAGTAAGGCTTTTGAATAAAGTAGGTGTAACTTAAACTGAGTCTGGCTGTGAGTTTCTTAGAAGCCTAGGGTAATGGAACAGTGAAAAGGGCATAGCTTTAACCTGAGAATTTATGGGCTATACATTCTAACATTTCTGTAACGACAGTAATCAAGAGTAATTCAGATCTGTCCACAGGGCCTTGATGAAATCATGACACGTTTGTGTATTACATTGTGTAGTTTAAAAAGAATTTTAGGGGCTGGAGAGATGGCTCAGCAGTTAAGAGCACTGACTGCACTTCCAGAGGTTCTGAGTTCAATTCCCAGCGACCATATGGTGGCTCACAGCCATCTCTAATGGGATCTGATGCCCTCTTCTGGTGTGTCTGAAGAGAGCTACAGTGTATTCATATAAAATAATAAATAAGTATATTTAAAAAAAATAATTTTAAAGTGTGTACACATTGATACAGAATTCCTCAAAAGAGGAAACTATCTTTTCTGAATTTAGAGTAAAAATACAGGTTTTAACTTACTGTCCTTATGATATACTTGAACATTTCTTTTAAAAATGGTGTCTGCTCCTGACCAGGTTTACCCAGACTCACTCCTCAGCAACCACTGTAAATCCTTTTGGAATAAGAAAAAAGCTGCTAATTTTTTTCTCCAGGGCTAAAGAGTAAGAGTCAAGGATGCCCACAGTCAGGGGTACTTTACTCACTCACGACAGAGAAGGTGATGAATCAAGTTGATTCCATGTGTGCCGTATGTGTGCGCTGTATACTTTATAGCTTTCAAGCTTGTGAAACATGTTACTAGCATCTCTCAGAACGTCCATATATAATTAACAGAAAGTGAAAAGGCGTAGCTTTACAATTAGGTGCAATTCTAGTTCCCATACTTGCTGGCTCTGTGCTGGGAAATGAGCCCCTTCTCAGCTGCCTTGAATAAATGCATTTAATAATTATTTTTGAAGAATAATGAAGATGAGTGATAGTGTTTGTCAGGGTGGTAAGTGTTGGGGGTTGGATGAGGTGGGCATTGCCCACTAGGGGTTGGTTCCAGGTAAGTGTGCAGTAAATGGTATCCCTTGTATCTTGAAGGACTTCATCATCATGCGTTAGAGTGAACACACTAGAAGGACAACCTGATATTAGCAAAAAAATTATCTTCGTAACACCCATATCATGTCACTTCCTCCTCCTCTTCCTCCTCCTTCTCCCCACCCCGCTCCAAAAGCTTGGGTCATCACAGAACAGGGTAGAAAGATTTCAAGAGCCAGAGGCAGTGGATGGCTAAAGCAAAATGGGGTTTTCCAGACACAACAAGGCAGTTGCAAGTAGGAATTTACAGTAGCTCTGGCTACTGCATATGCAAGGTGAGTGACAGGGCAAGCCAGACAACCCGGGCATGGAGGGGCGAGGTGGGCACAACGCCCTGCCATAGCTGTGGAGCTCTTGGCAGTTGATGACTCTGGGAGAGGGAGCATCTTCAAGGAAGCAGTCCCTGAAAGGCTCCTGTACTGCAGTAGAGGGCCCTGCACTCATGCACATACAGCAGCAACACTGAGTGGACACAGCGGGTTTAAAACAGCAAAAAACACATGAATGTGGGAGAGACCGGTTGGTGGGCTGGGGAAGGAACTGGAGATGGAATGGGGGTGGGCTTTCCAAGTATATTTGTGTGCATTTATTCTCAAACAAATATTACCTCCCTAAAATATTCTCTTCTGTCAGCACTAAAGCTCACACATGGTAGTTTCAGTCACCGTTGGCCTTTCTGAGGATTTTAAAGGTTATTAGGTTATCAGCCCTGCTCCACAGTGGAACCTTAGCAGCTTGAGAGACTACCAATCCTGGGCTACGTACCAGGAAGTCTGGGTTAATTGGCCTTGGGGGAGGTCCAGGCAGTGGTATTCAAAGTAAAAAAAAAGATCTTTTTTTAGGCAGCTTCACTGTATACTCAAAGCTGAGAATTACTGGAGAGCAATTTAGAATTCCTTTTACCTCTAGTAGGGCCCAGGGTCTGGGGATTTCTGCTGAAGTTAGAAACCTGTGCAAAAAGGAAAAAAAAAAAAAAGCCTGTGAGCCTTCCACATGCATTTCCTCTTCAGTCGCAGCCCCTCAGACTGTCCTCAGGTATTTGGTTACCGAAATGGTTTGAGTTTCATGTGAGGACCTGTTTTCTTTGCTGGGGCACTTAAATAAAGTTTCTACTTAAAATAGCTTCATTTAAACCAGTGGAAGGAAGCGTGCTGTTTTGTGGATCTTGGTTTGGTTTTTGGTACTCATGGACAAATCTGGGTAGAGGGAAGGCAAGCGGCCAGACCTACCTGACAGTTGCTTTGCTTAAATGTTACCCTCCTCACTGTCTGCTTTTCCAAACCTTTTTTGCTTATAAAGGATTTTTAACAGAACTTATTATAGTTCAAAACTTTTTTTTATTTAGACATATTAGTAGCTTCCCCCAGCCCCAGTCATAGAAAAACCTACATTTTCTAATTTTAGAGTGAAAACATAGTCTTTAGCGTATGGTTCTTGTGATGTACTTGAGACTTTCTATTAAAAAATGCTGTCTGCTCACCACTACTGTGCTGTAAGTACTGTCCTGACCATGCTTACTCATGTGCTCCTCTGCCAACCACCTCAAATCCTTGTGGACTAATGCTCATTCATTGATGCTGGTCCAAAGATGCCCACAGGCAGCAGGAAAGAATAGCCTCCTACATGCAAACAGATTTCAGTCTTCTGCTTGTGTCACACACACACACATACACACACACACACACACACACTTTGTTCTTTGGCAGTTTACATTCGAATGCTGTATCTTGATTATATTTACTCTCACCTCTGCTCTCCCCAGGTAGCCTCAGCATCCCCCTTTGGCCTTCATGAACCCTCCCTCTCAACCCACTGCCTCCAAGTAGTATTGCCAAGGCAACATTTCACAACATTGTTCCCGTTGTTCCTCTCACTTCGTTTTGCACCCCATCTGCAGCACTCCTCAAGCCTTGGGTGAATTGAGTTGTCCCATTTTGGGCCAAGCGTTCAGCAGTAACCCATCCTCACTCTCTGACCAGTTGTGAGTCTGCATTAGCTGCCACCCACTGCAGAAGCAGCTTCTCTGGCTGAGTGAAAGCAGTACTAGTCCATGGGCAAACATGTATTTAGATTGACAGTTGACATTTACCAAACAACAGTGCTAGAGCTCCCCTTTTGCCTGCCCACTCAGGGTCTATGTCCTTCCATGCTGCGGGCCAGGTTCATAGTACTGACTGAATTCCCTCTTATGGAACAGGCCTCATTCCAACTGGAAAATAGTTGGTTACCTCCATAACCTTTGTGCCACTATTTTTGCTAGCAGTCACATTTTTCTTGAAGTTGGTTTTACATCATTCAGAATTTGCTGCTAGGTACTTTTTGCCCCGGTGGCCTGTATTACACGTAGCCCTATGAAACCCAGCCAGCCGAGAGTTTTTAGGTCAATTTCAGCTTTGTTTCCTCTATGCCCTGAAACCAAAGTGTATTTTGTCTTCTGCAATAGGGTCTTACCATCAAGTGCTGGTGGGCAACCATGAGCAATGGCAACATCTGCTGTTTGGTGGGAGCAATAATTCCTAGGAAGGTGTCCCATAGCCTGCACTGGTATTTCATTTGATAACGTGTCCTTTTGGGGAAGCATTCTCTATCCATGTAGTGTATCTGGGTTGGATTTCCTTTCTTAAAAGCTGCATTTTAAAATAAATTTACAAAGTTGTGGGTTTCCAAAAGGAAGAAAAAAATACATTCCTAGATGTAATTAGCCTAACACCCCTCTCCTCCCCTATCCCATCCCCACTGAAACTTTTTCACTCCGGTCCCCCATTGTAGTCCATATCACATGTTTTATGCTACCCCTCAACCTGAGATGTGTTCTCCATGCCCTTTCATCCAAAGCACCTATGCATCTAAGCTTACACTCAAAGCTGTAAAGGAGACTCTCCGTGTAGCCGTGCGAGGGAGCCTGAGGAAATGCATAAGGAACAGGAAGAATGTGAGCTTCTTTTTGCAGTTTAACACACTGGTTTCTAGTGGGCCTGTCACTTGAGTTGGAAGTGGCATAAAGGTTTGAATGAAGTCTCTTTTGGAAAGGTGGCTTTGAGAAACTGGACATAAACATCTCATTCGATTAGGTTCTGACAGTAGCTAAATCTGCATGTGACAAAATACAGTTGTTAATGGAGTTATTTCTAATACAAAGCATTTTATAAATGATGTTCTGGGGGAAATCTGTGAAAGATGAGGAGGCAATGCTGTAGCCATTAACACCAATGGCAACACATCGCACCAAAGCAAATTAAGACCTTGGCTAGATTAGACCTCAAGTCAGCAAATTTTCTCAGTAATGATACAGATAGACAATAGTCTCAGCTGTGCAGGGGACACATGGCCTCCTATATTCTGTATGCCATTTTCAACATTTTTTTAAATATTTAAGAAATGCTTTATAGCTTGTGAAACATCAATACCATGTAGGGTGGGGGTGTCTATGTCTTTGTGTGTTTGTCTGTGTATCTGTGTGTGTCTGTTTGTGCATGTGTTATAATACTAGAAATTGAACCCAGTCCTTATGCATCCTTGATAATTGCACTACCACTGAGCTGTATCTCAGGGCCTCTTTTCTTCTCTACCTTTCCTGAGTGGAGAGTGACATTTCTTAATTAGGAGTGAAGTTCTAGAGTTCACGTGGAGCTGTTGGATTGATGTAGTCTCCACAGTCACCATATAGGGTGTTAGGAGTTGTCTGTGTCAGGAATACAAAGTCCAACAATGTTTCCTTTCCTGGTTATCTGTAGCATTTCATCAGGGAGTGGAGTCCCCTCATTTAATACCTCACAGAGAGAGTATTTACCTCTATTGTGAGCTGTCATTGCCATTTAGGGCCTTGGACATATGTAATTTGTATTCTAGAGAATTATGTAGTTCCTGCAGAAAGATTGTGAAGACAATTGTGTAGCTTCAAATTTTGTAATAATTATAAGATCCTGCTTACTTAGGACAAAGAGCAACAGCTGTAATTTTCCTACTGATACTTTGTCTCTTTTGTCAATTTTTAAAGTTTTTATGTGTTGTCTTGTGTCTATGGGTGTTTTGCCTGCATGTATGCCTGTGCACCTTATAAAAACTAAGCAGGGCAGAACCTGAGACAAGTTGAGGGGGATCCCATAACGCTTTAGATCCTATCGCTTTTGCATGCAGCATAAAAAAAAAACAACATTTCTACTCAGCTTTGCTACTAAGAAGGTTTCCATAACTTTCCAACAGATGAAGACATTACGGAAAACCACAACCAATCAAGATGCAGGTTATGGAGTCTAGTCCCAACAGACACATCTATAAAACAATTCTCACACCTAAGGCTCAGGGAACATTGCAGAAGAATGGGGGGCAGAAAGATTGTAAGAACCAGAGGATCAGGGAGTTCGCTGTGAGACTGTTTCCTAGAAATGTCAGAAGCTACACACACACAGAGTCTCACTAACATGACTTCCTGAAAATGAGCTGAACAAGGACAAAAATCATCAGAGATGCTAAAATGGCTGGATGCTTCAATCCTACACAAAGAACTACAGGCAACTAAGGAATACTGAGTGGGAGAAAGTCTTACCTGGGAAGAACGCACCAATGGTTATCCAGTACCAGATGGTCAGCCCTGAAGACAAACATATAAATGATGTTATACAGACTGAGCAGTTGTATTTAAGAATAAATAAGTGCCAGGCAGTGGTGGCACATGCCTTTAATCCCAGCACTTAGGAGGCAGAGGCAGGTGGATTTCTGAGTTTGAGGCCAGCCTGGTCTACAGAGTGAGTTCCAGGACAGCCATAGAAACCCTGTCTCTGAAAAAAAAAAAAAAAAAAAAAAGAATAAATGAGTATATCCCTACACATACACATGTGCACATATCACAACAGTGGAAAAAGAGGCTATGAATTATAGAGAGCAAGGAGGGGCACACTGAGGGTTTGGAGGGAGAAAAGGGAAGGAGGAAATGAAGTAATCATATTATAATCTAAAATATAAAAAAATAAAAGATTTCTGTATATTCACTCATGGAGGGAATGGAAGACAAGATGCATATCTAGACAGAATCTAAGGTTCATATTTCTGTTCATTGCTCAGAGTTTTGTTTTGTGTGTTTTTTGTTTGTCTTTTTAAATGTTTTGTTTTTTTTAACTATTCATTTATTGATTTATTATATGTAAGTATACTGTAGCTGTCTTCAGACACCCCACAAGAGGGCATCAGATATCATTGCAGATGGTTGTGAGCCACCATGTGGTTGCTGGGATTTGAACTCAGAACCTCTGGAAGAGCAGTCAGTGCTCTTAACCACTGAGCCATCTCACCAGCCCCTGTTTGTTTTTTAAAACAATCTGTAGGCATTCCCCTTAGGTGAGTGGTTCTCACCCTTCCTGATGCTGTGACCTTTAATACAGATCCTCATGTTGAGGTGACTCCTAACCAGAAAATTATTCTCATTGCTGCTTCTCGGCTGTAATGTTGTTATGAGTTGTAATGTAAACATCTGTGGTTTTCAGTAGTCTTAGACCCAGAGGTGTCATGACCCACAGGTTGAAAACTGCTACCTCAGGTTTGCTGATCAGTAATGTGAGCATTGCAAAGGGGAGGCCATCCATATCCTTAACAAGATGAGGCAGGTACTCCATCTCTTCAGATTTGAGGAAGTCTTGGCTGATTCAAACAGGCACTGATGAAGATCAGTCCGCATCTTACCAAGACCAACACAAACAAGTACAGCCCTTAGCACTGGGTGTGGCACCTCAGCTGCAGACTGGGGAGGCCCCTCTGAATTGTAGGAAGATGAGTTTCTACTTAGCCTGGGCCGGTCTCCAACTGTTGCGTCTCACCTTTAAATTTTTGCTCAGTGTATGTGTGGCTCAGTATTGAACTAAGTGTTTGACAGTACATATAGACATACTGGGGACCCTCATACCTATGGCTCCTTTATGGGGTTTCTCTGCTGTTTATGGGGGTATTGTCATTCGGTTTTTAGCTCTACTGAGTTTCAACACTTGTAACTTCCAAGTCTGGCAAGACTGCTTTTCTCACTGTGAGTGTGTTCTCCGTGCACATGGGCACTGAGAAGAGCCCAGATAAATGTGTTATAATACAACCAATTTAAGCTTATCTCAGACTAGCTTACAAATAAATGAGACTCGGACTATGGTTATTTTATTTGGCTTTGACAATTATTGGGGGGGGGGGTGGTTTAATCCCCAATCTACTCTTCTAACTGCTGGCCTGGCTAACCCCTCATTGGTGTTCCCAGATCCTTGCTGTTTCTCCTGGTCATGTGCTCATGGTCCATCTCCTCTCATGGTGGCTTCCTCTCTCCTCCTTTCTTCTTCCTCCTTCTCCTCCTGGTCTCTCCTCCTCCAACCAGGTCACTCAAAACCTACTTACCTCTAATTCCTTCAGTAATTGGCTATAGCCAATTTTATTTAACCAATAGTTTTAAATCAAGGAACAAGATTTGTACAACAAAAACTTTTAAACGTGAGAAGTCACTCACTCATAGGCCTAGACCTTTGGGTATAGAATTTAGCATTACAATACATAGCAACAGACCAAACCTCGGCAATGTGTATTTCTCCAAGGGTGTTTATCTCCTTTTGAAGTCTGACTATCCTCAGCTTCTGTCTTGAAACGACTAGATTTTATATGCTGCTGTCCAACGTTTATCATTGTAATTGGAGGATAGGATCTTAAGAGATGTTGCTTGATGTTGAGACGCTGAGGCGACCAACATCCTGATGAACCCATTGGGAACTGAGACTACACTAAGCTGCAAATATGCTTAATACACCTTTCCCTAGGTGCATCATAGCTAGGCCCAGCCTACCCTAAATGCGGAGAACATTGACATAGGGTACAGTTGGGCAGACTCTAATACAAAGCCTATTTTGTGAAATGCCAAAGATTTCATGTAGTCTTTGTATATACACAGAAACCGAAAAGTGGGGTGACTGTGGACACACTTTCTCACTGTCAGAAAGTTGGGTGTGTACCTTCAGTGAGGTGAATGTTCTTCACCATTGGTGGGCACTAGCACAGAAGCAGCAGTAAAATGCTGAGAGAGGCCTTTCACAGGACTGTTAAACCTTTTCCTACTTCTCTTTCCCCACTGTGTCTCTCCAGCACAGCCTAGATATGTCGGAACCAAGCAAGAAGGAAGGCTCATGGTAGGATGTTGAGATGAAAGAGCAGCTCAACTTGAGAGAGAAATGCTCTCCCGCAGTAGTGTGTGAGTTTCCTCTCTGAACCAATTAATTACCGAGTGGTTCTGATTCAGGCCTTAAGAGCTTAGAGCTGCGGTCCCACCCCTTAGGGGACAAGCCAGCTGCTGCTGCATGAAACCATTAATAGACACGTGACCTCAAGAGTTTCTTCCCCACCCCACTTCCCTTCTCCCTCTCATTCCGGCCCTGCTTGGTCCAGCCCCAAGAGTTTCTTGAATGAATGGATGAATGTATATGTACAAGTGGCTACAGGGATATCATTCACACAGAGGAGATTGCCTCCTCCTTCACAGTCTGGCTTTCCTGTAGATTGAGTTGTTGAAGACTTGTTCAAGGCCCTTGGAAAGGATCAGCCAGTAAGGTTTGACACTGACATATGATACCTGGCTGGCTACATGGGGACTAGTCCAGGGCCAATCCGGAAGCCTGAAGTCCGTAGAGAATGTGTTAAATGTGGGATATCCTGTTAGGTTTTCATTCTCTCATCAGTCTTGAAATTTGTTTTTGTTCCGATTATATGCCCCTGAAAGGGTCTTTTATTGTCTTATGTCTGTCACTTAAAAACACCTTAACTCAGGGAAACAAACCCCAATTATCTTTAGAACTGTTTTACTTGGATTCAAAAGCAGTGGAATTCAAATGTTTTATGATGCCCGAAAAATAACACCCAGAAGTCATTCTAAAATGACTTTAAAATCCTCCCCTTTTAATAAGAACCTGTCTCTAAAGAGGAAATAATTCAATCCTCAGCAATAACATTAGATATTAAATGTATAAAAAAGAAAGAAAGAAGCCGGGCAGTGGTGGCGCACGCCTTTAATCCCAGCACTTGGGAGGCAGAGGCCGGCGGATTTCTGAGTTCAAGGCCAGTCTGGTCTACAGAGTGAGTTCCAGGACAGCCAGAGCAATACAGAGAAACCCTGTCTTGAAAAACCAAAAAAAAAAAAAAAAAAAAAATAAGAAAAAAAGAAAGAAAGAAAGAAAGAAAAGAAAAAGCTCTGGAATATAAGATGAACAAGTAAACATTGAGTTTCAAAGACTTAAATTCCCCAGTAAGAAGAGGAATATGTACCTCACAGTGAAGATTGCTTCATCCTCTGTGTTGAAAGGGATTCAGAGCTGTAAGACCTTTCACCCCAGGGCTTATATGAGGCTGACAGGATGTGGTTCCCTTGCTCCCTGGGCTGAGGATGACAGGGTGGCCCTCAGCAGGTGACTGGAAGACACATCATTATATCTTTACTTCACTAAGGGTTAATTACCGTCGGTCTTATTAAGGAGAAAGTGTATGGGTGTGTGTGTGTGTGTGTGTGTTTGTGTTGGGGGATGCCAGTGTGTGTGTATGTGGGTACACATACCTGTGCATGTAAATTAAAGGCTGGAAGAGAAGAATGTGTTTGCATATGTTCATGTGTGAATAGGTGGACATCTGCATGGATGTATACAGGTGTGTGGACACGTTTGCACATGTTGCGTGGCCATGTAGAGGCCAGAGGCTAACCTTGAAGGGAGGGAGGGAGGAAGAGAGGGAGGGAGAGAGGAAGGGAGAGAGGAAGGAAGGGAGGGAGGGAGGGAGGGAGGGAGGGAGGAAGAGAGGGAAGAAGAGAGGGAGGAAGGGAGGGAGGAAAGGAGGGAAGGAGGGAAGGAGGGAGGGAGGGAGGGAGGGAGGGAGGAAGGAAGGAGGATGGAATAGAAGGTAGTTCAAAGAAAGTATCTACTTGTGAACCTTACTAACTTTTTCACATTAGAAGATCTAAGGGTTTTGCTCAACTCTCCTGTTTAATTTGATCACATGCCTAGACTAGGCTAGATACTTAACTAAGGTATAGAGAGGTAATAGCTAGCTGGAAGATGTCAGGTAAAGAATTGAAAATAGGGCTGGAGAGATGGATTAGTGGTTAAGAGCACTGACTGCTCTGCCAGAGGTCTTGAGTTCAATTCCCAGTAACCACATGGTGACTCACAACCATCTGTGGTGGGATCCAATGCCCTCTTCTGGTGTGTCTGAAGACAGCTACAGTGTACGCACATACATAAAAAATAAATAGATAAATCTTAAGAATTGAAAATAGATGCTGTAAGCTAAAATCATGTTTTTACATCTCATGAACATGAATTTTGTGAAAGGACCCCCAATTCCATTTTTATGTACATTCTTCTTTAATCCTATTTTTTTCTTTCTGCCTTAGAATGCTAAATATTCTACCTCTCTAGAGACTCAATTAGGTGTGTCTTGAATTTATACTTTAAGACATAAGAAATCTTTGTTTCCTCCATAAGCTGTCAGAACCATTTATAGTTCCAATGAAAGGCAACCCGTCTCCTGAGGAAGAGACTAAAACTTTCTTTGGGGATTATCTAAACAATGTCACGTGTCCCCTTTTTTCTGGTCCATCTACACATAAGAAAGCATAAATCATGTGACCCAACAAATAAACACAACTGACATGTTATTTCTCTTTCTTTCGAGACATCGGTTCTTTAATCTTCTATTTCTTAGAAAAAAGCTCCCATGAAAGCCCTGAACTCCTAATGTATATACAATAGTATTTTGCAGGTAGGACGGGAGAGAAAGGCCATGTAACACGACCACATGAATGCCCCTGCTGGTTTGAGGCTCTTGTCCTGCTCTGATATAAAGCCCAGAAAGCGTTTATGAGGAACGGACAATCAACAGAGCTGAAAAGCCTGGCCCATGTGGTGCTGGCAGAGCTCAGCGCCAGGAACCGAGGACTCGATTTCAAGCATGATGTTTTGTTGTTAAAGTTTAATAAGAAGTTAGCTATACTGATTTAGAAATAGAAAGGCACAATTTTTTTTTAAGGCAACAGACTAGTTAATGTGGTGTAAAATACTTCAGTATCAAGTCCCTGGCTGTTGTGAATACCAAAAGTAGACTGGGAAGGGGACAGGGAAGAAAGAAAAAGGTGTCAGCTCAACTTCGAACAAGTGTGGGTGGCAAAGGAAAGCAATCATTGGGACAGAGGCAGTCCTCCTACCCCAGGCTGGTCAAGGGCAGTCAGATGCCTGGTGATCCACCTATGCTATTAAGGTGGGAAGGGGGGCTGGAACAACTCTCAGCAGGCCACAGCCCCACCGTGGACACCTGGGCAGTTCCACTGGCCTCTTGTCAGCCCTCAGTAGGACTAACATGACGGGGATTGGGAAGCATTAAATAACCATCTTTACAGAAACAACGTTCTTACAGAAAGTGCCTAAGCTCTGCCTGTGGTCCAAAAGCCTCATAGAAAACGACGACAAAGAATGGGGCTGACATGGCGTACATGAAACTCTCACCTGGACAAGGACCTAAATATTGTTTGTATAGCCAAGGGCCCTGGGCTCTAAGCCATACCCACTGAGGTCCTCTAGAGAAAAAACTAACAATCTAAGAAACCAACATAGCTCTTGGTCCTAAAATGAGGTCACGTGCAAGGGACTTGCCCACATGAGGAAGGCAGTGGCCCTCTCACAGATAGGCTACTTCTCTGGGCTGACTTTGGAAAGCAGAGCAGCTGTAGTGACTGTTTAGATTTGGTCAGTGGAGGGAGAAAGGAAGAGATTACCATCTATGTATCGTCCTGGCTGCCTACAAGTGGATGGAGCGAACAGCCAAGGTTCTACTGACAAATTGTAGCCTCCCAGCCCACCACACAGAGACGTAACAGCTGTAACCCTGCACACGCTTTAAGAGGTAGCTGAAATGATGCAAGCCGACATGTGTGGACCACAGAAGGCCCTTCCATTTCCAAGGAGGCAGAAAGATGCCTTACCCTTACATCTCTACGGCCTGAGGAGCCCCATGGGTTAACAGGTCAGATCTCAGCCTGGAATATGAGCTGGAAGGCCTTACTGGAACAAGACTATGATTTCCAAGAGATAAGACCTTGGGAGAAATTCCACAGGACAACAGATCCCAGCTGGAGATGGCAAAGCAGCTTCAACACTCCCACAGCTGGGGGTACTAAGTATTTGAAATGGTAGAGCCTGTGACATGGGGAAGGGGTCATTCGTAATTTCTGGATTTAAGCACATGATTGTTAGCACATGATGTTGTCTCCCAGCCTTTTACTTTTTGGTTTTCGACAAGGGGTCGGTCCTGCTTCCTAGCTCTGCTGAGTTCTGGTATTACAGGAACAGATCACACACCCAGCTCAATTTCTAATGAATGTGGGACCATAGAGGCTAGTTATGAAAGATGAAAAAACTTGCAGGATAATGCAATAGTTGAAATACAGTAAGAAGCAAAATTCCATCCAGCCTCAGGGTATGGTCCACTTAGCTTATGGAAAGGAGACACTTATCCGGAAAGCTGCTGTGGAAACTGCTACAGCCCGACAGGTGAGCAGCAAGAACTTCAGCGAGGCTGCGCAGAGGACAGTGACATAGTGAGGGGGGTGGGGAGGAAAGGTAAAGACAAGTCCCTGCAGCTATTTTGGTTCCTGGGATGTGTGTTCTTGACCTACCAGTCAGCTTAGGCAGGAAGAAGTGAGATCCCAAGAACTAACTTTTTGGCCAAGAGAGTGCTAGGAAATGACACGTGAGTAGTCTTCAAAAACTGCTCCTGAGTTGGAGGTGAGGGGGCAGGGAAAAAAAAAAAAAGACCGTAATTCAAGGGGCATGCAGACCTGGGGCCCAGCAAAGGCTGCATGGAGGAGTGATGGGAACCAGTGGGTGTCACCTAGGCTGAAGCCCACAGGCAAGCTTGTGGCAAAGCCATTGGAAGCCTCTTTCTGTCTCTGAAATACCTCACCTTCCCAAGCAGGATACCTTGGCACCTACATGGCAAAGGACCCTGACAGGGCGGTTCCAAGTAGGGCACTGGAGGCCAGGCACCTGAGGACCACTGCTAGAGTATCCCTCTTCCTTCCTTCCAAGTTCTTTAATACAAACTCTTATGCAAAACAAGCAAACAAAAACCCTCCCAAAAGAATCCTTTGGGTGACATCTGTCAATTATTTGTGTAGGCTAGAGGCACCTGTGAATGATAAGGCTACTGAAAACTGAGAAGCAACACTGGCCTGGACCTGGCACTACCAGAGGGGAAGTAGACCTGAGGCGGGATTCCCTCTCACACAGCCACACCCTCCACTTCTGTTCCCACAGACTCTGCCAGGGACATCATCCCCAGGTTAAGAGAAGCAATGAAACCTCCAGGGGAGTGACAAGAGCCCAAACTGCCCAAGTTTCTGCTTATAAAGAAGAAGAGTTCAGGCCTGGGTGTTTTCGCTTGTCATGAGCTCTGAAAAGGGCCAAGAGGGGTCTGAGCCTCAGAGCTGGGCAGGAAAATATTGGAGTCATCTGACCTGCCAGCTTATTGTGATGTCAGCTATAGCTGACATCTTCTAAGACCCCTCAGTTTACAGAGTCACCAACATCATCTGCACACCCAAACGTGGTGAGGCCCACAGCACACCTACAGGTGTGAACTATGGAACTGCATGAGGTTTGCACACCTGCCCCAGCCATGTAAGGCTAACCCACAAAATTCAAAATTGCAAAGTGTCCGATGCCCTCCAGGTCAGGACACCCAGGCCTCAGCACTAGGCTGCTCAGTGTGGAAGCCTGGCATGGACCAGGCCTGACTGGGCTGCTGCTCCCTTCCCAGCATGCCCAAGCACCATGACCTCTAGGCAGTGACAGAGGTGGGCTCTCCGGGCCCTGATTGGCCTGCTGTTTCTGTACTCCGTACTCCAGGGCAGCCGGGGCGTCTGTAGCCCTTGTAGAACTGGATGGTTGAGCCCCAGGACTCGCAACACCTTGTTCCTTGGAGGCAGTGGCAGCCTCCGGCCTCCGCTCAGAGCCAATGTCAGTGAGGGAGCCCTAGTCCCCCAGCAGTCAGGTCCTGCACCCTCTTGCTGAGGTCATTGCACTCTGTCTGCAGCGCTCGGCACAGCTTCTCCAGCTGCCAGATTTTCACCTGCAGGCCTTCCAGCTCTTTGTCCCGGAGAGTTTTCTCTTCAGCGGTCTCCAGCAGAGCCTTATTGCTGCTCTCCCACCGGGGTCGATACATGGTGGTTTCTTTCTCTAGCTTCTTGATCTTCTTTGTCATCTTTTCCATCTCCTGTTTGAACGTGGTGAACACTTCACTGCTTTTGGAAAGTGTGTTCTGGAACCCCTCAAACTTCTCTGTGTACAGGGCGAGCTGCTGCTTTAAGTGGGTCTCCTGCTGTTTCATCAGCTCACACATCCTCGGGACTCCACTGCTTCCTTCAGGAGAAACTCTTTCTCCCACTGGTGTTGCTCCTCTACCTCCTTCAGCATCTCCTGGGCCTGATGGAGCTCGGCATCCACGAGCTGCTGCTGCAGGTCCTTGTGTTTGAAGACTTTGTCGATGTGCTCCTCACCGAGCTCATACTGCTCAATCAACTTCTTGAGCCTCTCGGCTAGTTCCATATTCTCTTGGTGCAGCTTGGAGTTTCTCTCATTATGCTGTTCCATCTGCAGCTGAATGTCATTCAGTGTCACCTGGAAGTGTGAAGTCACCTCTTTGCGCTTCTCCTCCTCCTCACGGGCTCGCTGCACACCTTCTTCCTTTAGGAACCGGTTGTGTCGTTGCAGTTCCTGGCACAGGCTCTCAAGCTTGCTTCGGGCCAGGACAGCCTTGCTATGCTCACCACGCAGATGGTCCTTCTCCTGCACCAGCTGGGTCTGCTTCTTCTGCAAGAGCTTCATCTGCTTTTGTGAGTTCCGGTGCTCTTCCAGCAGCTCGGCGTACTTGTGGAACAGAGCAGGCAGTTTCTCCTCTGGGGTACTCAGCGTGTTCAGTGTCTGCATCAGCAAAGTGATCTCCTTCCCTAGACCCTTGGCTTTCTTCTTTTCTTGTGGCCTTCGATGGTCTCGGTCTCTGACCTCATCACTTGCTCGGATCTCTTCTGTGCCAGGCTCCCTCTCAGAGGTCTCTTTCTCGCCACTGACTACTGGAATACCTGGTTCAGGCTCGCCATTCCTGCCTACATAGGCCCGGGACTTCTCTATGTCTTCCGGCTCAGTGGATTCACCCTGTGCTCCCTCCGCTCCTGGGCCTCCCTGATTGTTGTCCACACAGTATGTACTCAGAATGTCTTCCAACTGCCGGCTCAGCTCCTCAGAGATGTCACAGAGGACCCCAGAAGGAGCTGCTTTAGCTCAAGCCCCCTCCGTCTTCCCAGGAGCCTGGCTTGTGGAACCTTCAGCTTCTGCCCCAGGAGCTATCTGTCTGGGTCGCCCATGGGCTCCCTCCGGTCCTGCTTCCCGTTACCCCGGGCTGCTCTTCGGGTTGGAGTGTTTGCCAGGCCCATTCTTTTTGTCTTGGTTCTTCATTGTGATTTCACGGTGGCCGTCCGACGGCGCCCACCTCTCTGGCCGAGCACCGGAAACCTAGGCACAATGTTTTTCCATTCATTCTTCTTCAGTATAAACACTGCAGGGAAATAAAGCTTTCTTGGCATAACATGAGGCTCTGAACTAAAAAGAGAAGCCGTTAAAGCTCACCGGGCCCCAAAAGGCCTCTTACCATAAGAAGCTAAACGGTTATGGCTGGCACTCTGTGGCAAAGATTACTTCTGGCTATTAGCAGGGGCTTTTAATTGGTACAGAGAAGATCTATCAGAATAAAAGAAATTATACTAACTGGAGGACACGGAAGGCGGAGCAGCACGGGAGTCTCTCTGAGCCTGTTTCTGGGAGGTTCCTTGTGACTAGGGGTGCTTGCGTGAGTGCTGGTTTGTGAGTCCCTTCAGGCAATTCAGGGCTTTCTCAGGAACTCTGAGAAAACCAAAAGGTGAATCATGCTCCCAAAGAAAGTCCATCTCATTTTGGGTTTATCTTGTTTCCTCTGTGTAAGTGATTTCCCAAGATGTAGCAACCTGAGATTTAGGTTTAGGATAGCAGCTGGGCGATAACAACTTCAGAAAGCTGAGGTACTTAGAATTTTACAGGAACCTCCCCACTCTCATGCTAAGCTCAGAATGCCTCCACTCCATGGTGAAGTGCTTCACCATGGAGAAGACTCACCAAGAGGGCAGTGAGGGGGCTGGAGAGATGGCTCAGCGGTTAAGAGCACTGACTGCTCTTCCAGAGGTCCTGAGTTCAAATCCCAGCAACCACATGGTGGCTCACAACCATCCGTAATGAGATTGGATGCCCTCTTCTGGTGTGTCTGAAGACAGCTAAATAAAGTAAATAAATAAATCTTTAAAAAAAAAAAAAAAAAAGAGGGCAGTGAGGATGTGAGGCCCATTGGGGATGATGTGGTGGTGCCCAGAGTGAAGAGCTACAGGGAGATCGTTTAGAGAGTTGCAGTCTTGAAGGCTGGGGACACTCAGAAATGATGTCACAGGAATCTAAGAGAGAGATTCTCTGGCCTGCAGAGTTGGAACTACTGCGCATTCGCGAACACACACACACACACACACACACACACACACACGGATATATAAACGTTCTTTCTTGGATCAGTAGAGACTAGTGTGTGAAACAGCCCTACCAGAGACATTTGCGTTTGCTCAAAGAACTACCTCAGTGATTGATATGACCCGGCCCTTGTTGGGTCACTAAATTCTCTGGAGCTGAGGAAAGATGAAATAAAAACAACCAGCCAAGAGGATATGCATTATTTACATTAGAAGAATTATAGTCTCAAGAATTTATGATACACTCCCAAAACAGAGGCAGTTTTAGTTACTCCCCCAGCTGAGGAAGCCTCACCTGAACACACCTATCCTCCAGGAGGATGTGCTCACTTGAGAATTGCTTGAGCTCTCTGCCATGGTTCCTTCCTCCCATCGGTTCCCCGTTGTATAACCTGGAGCTGTGGCCTCCTAGTAAGTTAGGCAGGGCAGAAAAGGAGAAGCAGACAAAGCAACAGAGGGGACCTGCCCCATCTAGACCTTCCTGGAGAGTCCTGAGTTCTAGGTGAGAGGAAACGTGACTTGGAATGAAGTTCAGAATCTTCCTGTTACACAAGACCGGGCACTTCACCTTGTGAGTTTCTGTCACTCTGATTGGCCAGAAGGCTTTTTGCTAACTAGCTAACTAGGAATGAGTAAGTAACTATGCAGCCTGCCTAGAATAGATATTATGATTCTACTTATCAAAGAATTCATAATATGTCGATGTGATTATGATATTAGTACTGAAACTTGAGGAGAGACATGAGATTTAATCCAAAATTCAAGGAACAATTAGCCTCTAACAGCAGATTTGAATGGGCACGGGGGTAAATAAGTTTAAATATGTTTTTGCTTTTTTAATTTCACCAACCTTTAAATTAGTTCTACTCATTGTCCCGGGAAAATTTGAAAATTTACTATGTTTAAAAAAAAAAAAAACATATTTAGGGGCTAGAGAGTTGGCTGAGTGGCGAGGAGAGCTTTCTGCTTTGTAGAAAACCTGTGTTCTGGTCTCAGCTCCAACATGATGGCACTCACAGCTGCCTGGGGCTCTAGTCCCACAGGATCTGGTGTCTTTTTTTGGCCTCTGTGGGCATCAGGCACACATGTGGTAAACATGTATACATGCAGATAAGACACATAGAGAATAAATAAAATTATTCATTTAAAATATATTTTTAAACATTTAATCTCTCTCCTCTCATATCTCTGACACAGATATTTTCTGCTTCTAACATGCGTTCAGGTAAATAAATGATCAAACACGTGGTTTCCCGAGCAGCCTAGAACATAGAGAATTTAACATATGTGAAAATAGAAGGTTACTGTGGAATGTCTTCAAGAACTGTAGACCCTGTGTTGCGTGTGGCTCTGTGGGACAGGGATGTTTCCCAATGATCCTAAAGGCATAGGAAGCCTAGAGGCAAGAATTAGCATGAGCATTTTCATGCATTAGAAGGTTCATTATGTGTGGAGCTGGGGACATCCTGCTACTTTAACAGAGTCTCCGTTTAAACATTCCCCATCACTTCATGAGGTCACTTCTAGGGTTTGGTTTGGTTTTCTTTTAATGATGTGTTAAGTTCTAAAATACCCTGTTAGTAGCCTGTTCCTGGAGTAGATTTCCTTAGAAAATGACAGGGTAACCAGTTCAGGACAGTGATTCTCTGCTATTGAGAGGAGAGATCTGAGGTCAGGTGGAACGTCTCTCCCAGAAGGATACAAACTGGTAAGTTGATTTATAAAGTTTGCTTGTGGGAGAGGAGGGAGGAGATGGGGCCTCACATGCTCCTGAAAGCGTCGTTTCCTAGTGTGGCCCAGCATGTCCTCTCAAGAAAGCAGCAATTAACGTAAAATCTTCAGACTGTTTGACAACTGCTATTTCGCTTGTGTTGTTATTGGACTAATGCCTGTTCTTGTATTCAACTTTAAAAGAAGGACCCTTTACCTATAATTTAAAACGCCACTTGGTTCTGCCATCAGTTGATCGATTTTGCTTTTACGTTGCCAGCATCTGTCTTTGGGAAGGGGTGATGGTCTGTGAAGGCTCAGGCAGGCTGTGCTGGGCAAAAGCAGGTGGTAGGCCAGCCAATGTTGCCCTTGGACTTTTGAAGACTCTGTCTTCTCCAGTATGGGAAACTCCCAGTTCTCTGGGCAAACCCAGAAGGCAGTGTCTGAATTGCAGTGAAGATTTCTTTTATTTTGGGTTTTTATTATTAACAGTATACTTCAAATACAAGCAAAGTTTAAGCATTGCTACATCGTAGCTGGATTGAGTGGAACATTCGAGAAAACAGAAAGAAGAGATGAGCTCTGGCATTTGGCCTTTATCAGGGACTTTTCTTCTCATCAGGCTGCCCTCCATTTAGAGCAAGTAGACATTACTGGTTGTGTGCTGTGTATGTTTGGTTAGTGTGGTTGTATACAGGTATACACACTTGCTTGTGTAGCACACTTGTGCTTTGGAAGCCCAGGGTCCGTGCTAGCAACCTCTCCAGCTCCTATATTGTGAGCCTGTGTCTCTCACTGACTCAAGTAGGTTAGCCGAGGAGCTTCAGGGGCTCACCTGCCCTGCCCTGCCGGCTCTGGGGTTTCCAGGCAAGAACAGCCACGCCTGGGTATTTTACTTGTGTTCTGAGCATTGGAACTCAGGTCTTCACTGGCGCTCTACCTACCGAGCCACCTCCCTGCCCCAGACTGATATTTTTATTTGTAAGGAGGCAAGGTTAACGGAAAGAAAAGCAGCTCTTCCAGATTGGTTTTTAAATTGTTTTTGTTTTGTATATGTATGTGTATATGCATGCATGTTCTCATGTGCACATGCATGAGTGTTGGGGACTGGGGCTGATGTCAGATGTCCCCCTTTACCATTCTCTACTGTATATATACATTGAGGCAAGGTCACTTGCTAAACCCAGAGCTTATCAATTCAGCTGGTCAAGCTAGCCAACTTATGTCAGAGACCCTCTGCCTCCACTTTCTGTGATCTGGGATTACAGGTGGCCACTATACCTACCCTCTTTTTTGTGTATCCTGGACTTCTGAACTACAGTGGTCATGTTTATGGGGCAAGGGTTTTGTCAGCCAAGCCATCTCCCCAGCCCATGGTCATCATCACCACAACCATCACCATCACCACCACCACCACCACCATCATCATCATCATCAAAGTTTGCATACAAGTTAGTGGATTTCCTTATAGTATTTCCATATATTTTGTCCTAATTTGTCCCTTTCCTGTATGGACCTCTCCTGTATTCCTGTTCCCTTTCTTCTTTCCAACAATCGCTGCTTCAGCTTAATCTGCTGCCCACAAGCCCCATTCTGATCTTTCCTCAGGGCTTGCTTTTCTACAACTTTATATCCATCCACTGTCCCTTCAGCAAGTGAGCGAAACTGGTTTTGGAAGTAAATGACTTCTGGCTTTATGTTTTGCTTCTTATGGTTGGCAACTAACTTGAAAGCCAGGACAGGCCCCTCCCTGGAATGTCTAACTTGGGGACTGACCTTTCTTCCCTCCAGAAACAGCTGATGAAGAGTCCTTTCAACAGTCATTCAGCCCAATGCACAGTTTAAAATGTCCAAGTAACTTGTGCATACACACACACACAAACACACACACACACAAACACACACACTTCACTAATGGGAAGGCAGCTTTACAGCAAAGGCAATAGGATCTTTTCATTCCTTCTAGACTGTGGTCCAAGGTGAATACATTAACTGTAGAGCTTGGTATTTACTTAATGATTTTCAGAAGTCAAACCCATAGCTTTGATGAATGCTGCTTCCTAATGCCAATGATGTGAACCCTAGTAAATCATTAGGACAGTTTCCCATTGGTAGTATATTAGAGCCATACATTACAGGCTACTGTGGTTCAGGTGATATATTGCTCAGGTGTGAATGTGTGGGGGAGGGGGTGCACACCCAACTGCTTAAAGGCTGTGTTGTGCACATCGGGACTGACTTAGGCCTGTGTTCAGTCTGCCGAGGAGTCTGCTTGCAGCACTGGAAGTCTCAGAAAACGTTTCTCCTCCCCCAACACAAATACTCCCCAGATTTGTATGAATCCTTTGTCCCAAAGGACCTAAACTCTGCTCACGTGCAAATGCCTTGAAGACATATTAAATACAGGCCAAAAAAATGAGTTTCAGGGTCACATCCATGGATCTAAGCTCTTTCACTTCAAGGGCTATGCGGTCTTGAGCAAGTCAGTTATTTCAATTTTCAGTAAAGTTGAGGAGAGGTGTGTGTGTGTGTGTGTGTGTGTGTGTGTTAAAGAACAACTTGCTGAGGGGCTCACGAGGCAGAGGCAGATGGATTTCTGAGTTCAAGACCAGCCTAGCCTACAGAGTGAGTTCTAGGACAGCCAGGGCTATACAGAGAAACCATGTCTTGAAAAAAAGAAAGAAAGAAAGAAAGAAAGAAAGAAAGAAAGAAAGAAAGAAAGAAAGAAAGAAGACAAAACAAAAGAACAACGAACAACTTGCTGGAGTTGTTTTTTTTCTTCCATGATGTTCGTGCCAGGAATCAAACTCGGGTCTCTAGGCTTGGCCGCACACCGTTACCCACTGAGTCATCAACTTTGGAACTTTTCATACCGATTCCTTTTTGTCGAGCTTCTTGAGTGGCTGGATTTCTAGCACTAGGTTGATGCTGCAGACAATGCCCTTCCCCTTGGAAAGCATAGAGGAGAGCAGAACACTGAGAGGTAGGGAGCCCTTGCCCATCAGTGGCAGCATGTGAACAGGGCCCAGAGTGCTGTGTGCTGCAGCGAGGCCCGGCCCAAGAGAAACAGGGAGGATTGATTGTCTGCTTTTTTGACCCTATGATGCTGGCTGTTAGTGTTGGAGGAAAAAAAAAAAAAGATAGGTCAGAAAGACAGCCCTTTCAACAAATTTAGCTCAAATCATTTGGTTTCAACTATCCCAGATGGTTTCCACTATGCTTCAGTCCCAATAGAAGCTCCTTGGGATGATCTCTCAGTCAGCAAAACTCAGGCTGCCATTTTAGCCTGCTTTGCTCTAGCTAGATTCTACAGAACAAGTAGTTATTAAAAGAAAGAAAAATGGAAGGAAACAAAAGCAACATATTTATCACAATTCTGGAAGATGAGGAACCAAAGTGTCAACAGCCATCATCATCCTGTTAGTGGCACTTTCTCATTGCAGAAGGAAAGAAGGTGAGAGAGAGGACGAGGGAGCACATTCCCACAAGAGAAGAGCCAGGCTCAGGGAGCACGTCCTCACCAGAGACAACTCAGGCTCATGTTTTATAAGCCCACTTTTGTGGCAACTCACCTGCTCCCAAAGCAAGACTACTAATCCACTGAGGGAACAGAGTCACCATTTAAAGAACTCATTTCCAGACTCTGTTGCATTAGAAATTAAGATTCTAACACTTTGGGAGGTACATCCACACCAGGGCAGATACACAAATGTCTTTTGAAATTTACCCGACCTGGATTGTTTTCTCAATCTCCACATACTCTGTGTGAGCAACTTATGGGAGAAAAATCATAATTATTGTGCATATTCAAATAAGGATTTTTTTCTATAATTTCATCAGGTTGACATACTCTTTCATTTTTCTAGACTCTTCCCCAAGTTTTATCATGTATTTACATAATTACATTATTGCGTAAGGATAGCATTGAGTTAGACACGCTCAATAAATAAGCAATGTAATATATGTTATAAACTTCAAGGATCTATGGATCTAAAAGTGAAATTCTCACCTCACCCAAATCAGTTTTAGTTCTTTCAATTTTTTTCCAGAAATGATATTATCTAAAAATGTTATCTGTACTTTATTGTATTTGTTTATTGTATCTCACAGAGAACTTTTCATGTTGGTCTTGACCAAATATAACAGTCTGTCTTCTCTCTTAATGTGTTGCTAAATATTCTTATAATTGGCAGAATGGATGGGGGTTGAATCCAGCCCTAAGTGGTTTGTCTGTGGTATGTAAAACAGTGTATTCACAAAAGCCTTATGTCCAGGAAGCAGTGTTGATTGGCCCCTTTATTGACTGTTGAGTGTGGAGGTTTGAATGAGAAGTGCCCTGTGGGCTCAAATGTTTGCATGCTTGTTCCTCTGTTGGTTGAACTGCTTGGGAAGGATTAGGAAATGTGGCTTTGTTGGAAGAGGTGTGTCATCGAGGTGGGCTTTTTTTTTAAAGCATTTTTTATTGGATATTTTATTTATTTACATTTCTTTTTTTTTTTTTTTTTTTTGGTTTTTTTCGAGACAGGGTTTCTCTGTGTAGCCCTGGCTGTCCTGGAACTCTGTAGACCAGGCTAGCCTCGAACTCTTGAACCCAGAGATCCACCTGCCTCTGCCTCCCAAGTGCTGGGATTAAAGGCGTGCGCCACCACCGCCTGGCATTTATTTACATTTCAGATGTCATCCCCTTTCCCCATTTCCCCTCCCTAGGACCACCCTATTCCACCCCCTGCTCCTTTTTGCATTTATATCATTTTAATTACATGTTACAGTCTTGTTAATGAAATAAAAAAGGTGGAGAGCCTTTGAGGCTGCTTGGCAAGAATATGTCATGGGCCAAGGATAAGGAAGTAGGCCTCAGGCAGGAATCTGACATTAAGGGTGAGCTTTAAGGTTTCAAAAACCCAGGCCATTCCCAATTAGCTAGTTCTTTCTGTCTCTCTGTCTCTCTCTGTCTCTGTCCCCCCCCCCCCCCCCCACTCATGGAGCAGATATAAGATCTCAGCTACTGCTCCAGCACCATCCCTGCCTGCCTGGTGCCATGTTTCCCACCATAATGGTCATGGCCTCCACCTCTGGAACTATGACTCCAAATTAATTGCTTTCTCTTTTAAGTTTCCTTGGTCATGGTGTTTTGTCAGGGCAATAGAAAAGTAATCAAGTCCTGGAGTGGCTTGGTGGAAGGAAACTGATCCTACCCATTCAACGGACCAGGCAACCTAAGTCCCCAGATCCTCCTCCGTGTCATAAAGGACACAATTTCCTGTAAGTCTGAGGAAGCTAAGGACGGAATAGTTTCAACTTGGAACTGCACACATCTGGCCAGGACACAGGAAATAGTACAGATCTTGGTGGAACACACACCTTGTGTGGCTGGTCCACTCATCAGTTTGTTTACTCACAAAGCATCGACGTTACTCTAGTTGTGTACCTGCCTGTACACACCATGATTGTAGCAGTAAGTAGCATGTGTGCAATGCTTCCTATGTGTAACATTTGTGCCATGAACTTCATGTCTTCTTACTTAGTGTTCATAACCCTCCACAGTAAATGCTATGTTCCTAATTTTACTGATGAGGAGCCCAAAAACACAAGAGACAGAGTAACCTACTCAACAGCATCCACAAAACAAAGCTCCAAAGCCTCTCTGATCCTTAACCTGTGAAAATTATACCCCACTTATCACTCAGGGAACAGGTACTCAAAAGATTCTTTTTCCATGAAGCCAGATAGCTGATCAAATAACATTCCACCTTTCCTGCCGAACTGTGAAAACACTAAGATTATAACTATTTTCAAATGACTTCCGAAGGCCACCCTCTTCATTCAATGAACCCGACAGACATTAACTGGATGCTGTCTTCTGGACAGCGTGTAGGGGCTGAGGCCTCACAGACACAAGAGGCCAGAACTGGCTGCAGCCAATGCAGCCAGGATTCAAGGATTCGAGACTGGGAGCTGGGAGCGAAGCATTGCTCTTCCCACCTGGCATCAATTACCGACTTTCAGCAGACTCTCCCAGATGGGGCGGGCGCCCCGCGGGACATCCACGCATGAGGGGGGGGGGGGTGGGAGGTGGGGGAAGGGAGGAGAAGAATCTGGCAAAAGAGTTTGAAAAGTCTGTTAGACCCCACCGATCAGGTACAAAGTAACAAACTGCGTCGGGCGCTTTCTGTTAATTGTCCATTTGTTTCCAAGCACAGAGATGAGAGCCAGAAGACAGTAACCTTTGCCACATGACCTGTTTACAGGATCAAAGCTCCAGGGAGGCAGAAAGGGTATCCTAGATCAGGCCACAGCGTCTGTGTAGCTGATGGATTGTTTTGTATATTCAGAAGCTTGAACTGTACCACTGTGAAATGCCAGCTCCCTCGAACTTAGTCACAGCGGCTTCTGGGCTGCTGGAGCTGTTCAGGGACGCTGAGGCTGTTTACAGATTGAAGCTACTGGAGCTGGATCACGTCCCTCGTGTACGCTGCAGTCGTCTCCTGTTTCTTAGGGGGAAAGTGACACATTCTTGGTCCCACTAAGTTGTGGGTAATATGGAAATGATTAACATTTCCTGGTGATAAACTTTCTGAAGGGTTCTCTGTTAGCTAATGATGTCTAAAGAAACAATTTACAGTACAAAGATCTTACAAGAATATAAAGTTCCTTGAAATAGTTATGTGTGTAGAGTAAACAAAAAGTTAGGAAGCATTGGAACTGTGACCCTTATCATGTCCAAAGAGGGAGACAGGTGAGACAAGAGCACATATGAAGTGGCTTGGACTTCAGATATGCTTTTTTGAAACTGGGGTTGGTGGCACACGTCTGCAATCCTAACACAAGCAAAGCCAAAGCAGGAGAATTACAAGTTTGAGGCTAGCCTGAACTAAATAGTAAGAGTCCCTACATATGTACTATGGTAAGCCAAGCATAATGATGACACACACCTTTAATTCCAGCACTTGAGAGGCAGAGGCAGGTGGATCTCTGTGAGCTCAAGTCCAACCTGGTCACATATTTGAATTTCAGACCAGCCAGGGTTACAGAATGAGACTCCTTTTGAAAAAAAAAGTATTATTAATTATTAATTTAAAAATCCAAATATATTGTGTGATTTAAAAAAATAATGAGTCTACATTATGCTACTTCAACAACTAAAATATTTTTCCTAAAAATATCGTATGTGGCACATAAACATTCTTGGCTTCAGTTATCTCAAAATATCTCATTAATATATCTCATTAATTCTTTAAAAGAACCCATACAGTGCTGTCTTGAAAAGAAAAATTTAAATGACAAGATAGTGTGAGGTTAGAATCTCCATTAATGCCGAGGTTGTTTGCACTAGGAATAAACAGATAATACTTTGCAAACAGCTTGTGATCGCCAAGTGCTGGAGCAGCCCTCGTCTCATGGCCTTCCTGGTGACTATTCTTTTTTGTCTTCTACCGGTTCTGCAGATGTTAAGTGACTCACCTTCACCAGTGATGTGAGCACACATTTGCTGTGTTGGAACCTGAGGTGCAGAGAAGGTAAAGGGACTTCTTCCCTCTAATTTTTGTGGATATTGACCAAGCAGTTAATGAATGTTGAAGACCTAAGATGCAAGAATTGCATTAATTACTCACCAGCAGGACATCCCTTGTGAGTGTCTGCTTATAGGCCATGTCTTGGGTTTGTCTTCCTGAAGACTGGAGTCCTGCCTATTGAGGCCTGCTGTGGGCGAAGGTTTTCAAACACCCATTTCTGTCTATGTGAGACTTTCTCACTGGATTGATGTGTTCTGTTCCCCTTGATGACCAGAGTGTGTCAGCTGGGCTAATATGTAAATAACTTTCCAGTAGGACTCCTGCTGGCATCCTGTATATAGACTAGGAAAACCAGAGGTGGCCATAGTGATGTCAAAGTGGTGGCTCTTGAAATACATACAACCTGTCCCTGGAGTAACCCCAAGAGATTTTGGCTTGTGTGGGGCATAGTGTTCTCACCTTAAGGAGGACCTGTCATATGCCTAACGAGGCCTCCTTGTCTTCACAGTAGCGATGCTGTGTTGGTCAGCTTTCTGATGGCAAAATACTGGATAAAATCAAAAAGAGGATTTACTTTTATCATGATCTCAAAGTTTTCAGTCCTTGCTTGGTTGACCCTCTTGATTTTGGTCTGTGGAAAGGCAGAGAGAGCATCAAGCCTGAAGCATGTGATAGAACACTATCTCCCTCATGTGAGCCATGACACAGAGAGGGACAGGGCTTGACATTGCCTTCAATGGTATGCTCCACAATGACAATTGTTCCACTGGTCTTACCTAATGTTTCTGTCACTGCCAAATCACCACTGATGGGTGACCGAGCCTCCCAAATGAGACTTTGGGAACATTCCAAATCCAAATTCTAGCACCTAAGAAACTGAAGAGAAGAGGCCGCTGGTGTGTATGGATTACAGAATACATTACTCCTGTGGGAAAGACATGCTGAGGTCTCTTTGCTGACCAGCAGAATTTCCTGGCTTTCGGCCTGAAACTAAGTGTGTTGAACTATAATCTTGAGTGCCTATATATTTAGTTGGGTTTGTAAAACTACTTGGAGCCTTTTCTTGAGAAATGTGCCTTCGCAGGGCTGACTTTTTAGGGAACTGGGTATAGTTCATTCTGTTTCAAATAGAAACCATAGACCTTTCTCCTTCCTGGCTGTAGGGAATTCTTTTTAGAATCTTTCTGGAAGACTTTTTTAGATTGTCATTTTTCTTCCTTCTCTCAGAATCTTTTGAAGAAATCTTAAAGTTTCTTTGGTCAGTAAGTTCCTTAACATGACTAGAAGAGCCATTGGCTTTGAACATCATTGCCTTCTGGCTAACTGAAAAATGCTGAAATGAGAAAATGTTTAGGAATTATCAATGGTTAGGAATGGTAGACAGTGGGGACTGGAAATGCACTTTAATATGTCAAAAAGTCATGTTATTATACTTTTTAATATGAATAATCAAACCCCTATATGTATGTGTACAGAGCTTGGATGTTTGCACAGGACTTAACATAAATCATCACTCCTTTCAGCCTCATAGTGGAGAAGCAGGCAATGATGTGGTAAGATCCACAGGAGGAGGAAGAGGCCGCAATATGTAACATTGGCCTTTTCTCATGGTGTAAATGTTCCCACCATGGCCAATGATCTAAGAGCTACCAATAATCTTAAAGCTCTGAATTTCTGGACATTTAATCATATGCTTAGGAGAGCTGATGTGAGCAGATTGTTGCTCCTCTGTGGAAGCAGGACATGGAAACTCAAGCGATCTTGAAAGTGAATGTGTAGAAGTTGGTACCAGGAGTGGGGTATTGCTGTGATAGGCTTGACCATAGTTTTGTTTGGAGGAATGCGAATTTTGGGACTTTGGATTTGGAAAGCAGTGGAATGCTTTAAGTGGGGCTTAATGGGCCATTATAGTAAGAATATTGAAGACATGGTGCTGAGGGTGATTTCAACAATGGGGACCTGGCTCAAGAGGTTTCAGAGGAGAAGAATATTAGTATATGGCCTAGAGACAGTTTTGTGGTATTTTGGTGAAGAGTGTGGTTGATTTTTGTCCTTCTCTGAAGAGTCTGCCCTAAGCTAAGTCTAAGGTAAAGAGAATCAGATTAATTGCACGAACAAAGGAAGTCTCAGAAAAGTTCAGCATAGACTCGGTTCTGTAGTTCACTCTTATGAAGAACATTTTGATGAAGCACAGTACAGCAAGCTTAGAAACAAGAAATACAAAATGTATGGTTCAAGTAATAAAGGCCACCAGGAAGTGAGATGAAGTTGAATCCTGTGTTCAAGGAGATAAAGGGAGCAGTGATCTCAGAGCAAGGTCCCACCCAGCTAAGCTTATTGTTTGCATTTGCAGTTGAACAAGGAATAATTATGTCATGTTAGGTATTATTATTATCTGGTTACTGTGTTCATTTGGACTTTTAATCTGGAGTGAGCTACAATACAGAAATGGTGAGTACACTTGTGTTCCAGATCTTGAGGCTGGAAAACACAGGCTTTTGATTCAGATCTTGAGGAATAGTGACCATGAAAAGCTTAGGCCAGGGCAAGGTGATACACAACCTTTAATCCCAGGAGACAAAGGCAAGCACATCTCTGAGTTCAAGGCCAGCATGGAACAGACCAAGTTCTAGGTGAAGAAAAGTCTGGGTGTGGTGGTACATGCCTTTAATCCCAGCATTCAGGAGAGAAAGCCTTCATATCTCTGAGTTTCAGGTCAATCTACAGAGCAAGTTCCAGGACAGCCAAGCTTAGGCAGTGAAGGAGTTGGAAAACAGAAAGCTGGTAAGAGAACAAGAGCACCATGTTCCAGCCCCAGCAAGCAGCAGAACTTGGCAACTGTGGCCATGTGGCTCTGGCTTTTGAGTCAAGAATTGATGCTGGTTAGCTGGAACAATTGATGCTGGTTAGCAGGAGCTGAGGAATTAGTGGTGGTTAAGAAGAGACCAGCATCACTGAGGTGAAATCTTCTGGGAAGATTTTTCTGAGAGCACAGAGAAGCTGTGTTCCAAAGCTGTACCTTGGGCTGCAGCTGGACTTGGTAATGTGTAACAATCACCCAGGTGATACTGGTTTTGAAGACATGAAGGGGTTGTGCAGAGCAGCTGAGGCTTGGCACTGTGAGAGGCCATGGAAGGCCATTGATGAAGGTGCAGCTTCAATTGCAGTTAACGGCCCAGCACTGAAGGGATCATGCAAAGAAGTTAAGACTTGACACACATCACATACCACATTCATACACATGGACACACATAAGTTTCACACATACATACTCATGCACATGTACACACATACACACGTCACACATACACACCCCACATATATATACATACACACACATCACACATATATACAATAAATAAACAGGAACGAAACAAAACAAAACATGAGCCAGCTAAAACATAACATGAGAATGATGCCTGTACCCAATATCCATATAAAGGAGTCCTATAATTCACTAAGAAAAAAATCTGGCAGTGGTGGCGCACACCTTTAATCCCAGCACTTGGGAGGCAGAGGCAGGCAGATTTCTGAGTTCGAGGCCAGCCTGGTCTACAGAGTGAGTTCCAGGACAGCCAGGGCTACACAGAGAAACCCTGTCTCAAAAAACCAAACCAAACCAAACCAAACCAAACCAAACCAAACCAAAACAAACCAAACCAAAACAAAACAAAACAAAAAAACAAAAACAAAAACAAAAAAAATCCAAGTTAAGTACCCAGAAACAAAACCAAAATAAAACAAAACCAAACAACCAAAAGAACTCCAAATTGACCAGATAGCTCACAAAAGAAGGACTGGAGGGCCAAACAGAGACAGACAAAAACAAAAACACACTCATTAGTCGTGTTAGAAGTGCAAATGAAAACACTGGCAGGTCGCTTCACACCTATTTGCTTAAAGTGGCAAATGTTGGACAGACCAGTGCTGGCAGGAAGCAGAAACCTCGTATCCATTACGTAGGCACGGATATAAAAAACAATATGATAACTTTGACTGTCTGTTTTATAAAAATTAAAAATACATACCAGCCACTCCATTCCTAGGCATTTACTCAAGAGAAATGAAAGCAGATGTCCATATGAAAACTCGAACATGAGTGCTCACAGCAGCCTTATTTGTAATCTGCAGAATCTAGAAACACGTCAACAATCCATTGCCAGACAAGGGGTAAATAGCTGTGATAGGTCACACAGTGGAGCTTCAGAGCAGTGGGAAGGGATGAACGACTGACACACGCAACAACACACCTCGGTCTCAGAATCATCATTCTGAATGGCGGGAGCCAGACAGGAGAACATGGCTTCATGCATGTGAAACTGGAGAATGCAAACTAATTTACAGTGGTAAAGACATGGATTAGCAGATGTCTAAGAATGGTGTGTGTGTGTGTGTGTGTGTGTGTGTGTGTGCGTGAGAGAGAGAGAGAGAGAGAGAGAGAGAACCAGTTGTGTAAAGGACACAATCTACTACACAGCTTCGGGTGATGAAATCTTACTATTTATTGTAGTTATGAGTTGTGAGTGTATACCTGTGGCAGACAAGTCTAAGGTAATGCCGGTGATCTCTACCTCCTGGTGTCTATCCTTTGTGTAATCCTCTTTCTTTGAGTACAGGTAGGAATTGCAACCCAGTTCTAATCAATGTAGTAAAGGTTGCTGGCTGTCACTCCTGTCACTGTATCACATTATTTAAAAAGTCATCTTTGCAGACTGCATTTTGTGACTTTGTGTGATTAATAAAGTGGCTGTACTGGAAAACCCAAGATAGAAAGGAATTAAGGGTGGCCTTTAGGACCTGAAAGTGGCCAGCCAATAGCTACAAAGAAGTTGAGGCCATAGGGCTAGAGGGGTGGTTCAGTGGTTAGCAGTACTTGGTGCTTTTCCAAAGAGCCTGAATTCTGTTCACAGCGTCTACACTGGGTGGCTCATAATTGTTGGTCTCACAGCTACTTCTGGCCTCTATGGGCACACACACACACACACACACACATACATACAAACACACACACACACATACACAATAAATAAATAAATAAATAAATAAATAAATAAATAAATATTGAAAAAGAAATTGAAAGAAGTAGTTGAGGCCACTAATCTTTCATTCATAAGGAAGTGTGTTCTTCCAACAGCTTGAATAAGCTTGGAGCACATTATTCTCCAATTGATATGATAAACAGTGTTAATCAAACTGCTTATTTTGAGACAGAGTCTCATGTAGCCTAGGGCAAACTCATCGCATTCAGGATGACCTTAAACTGGGCAGTGGTGGCACACTCCTTTAATCCCAGCACTTGGGAGGCAGAGGCAGGTGGATTTCTGAGTTCAAGGCCAGCCTGGTCTACAGAGTGAGTTTCAAGACAGCCAGGACTACACAGAGAAAGCCTGTCTTGAAAAAAAAAAAAAAAAGATGACCTTGAACTTCTGAGCCTTCTGCCTCCACCTCCTGAATACTGGAATTATAAACATGTGTCATCATGCCCAGTTTATATCTATATCTAATCTCTCTGTATCTATCTATCTATCTATCTATCTATCTATCTATCTATCTATCTATCTATCTATCAGAACCCAGAGCTTTGTGCATGCTAGGCAAGTGCTCCACCAACTGAGCTAAACCCCCATCTACTTTTCCCATCAAAAAGTTGCACCAAAAATAGGCATCTCCAGAGGTGACATTATGGCAGAATACTCATAAAAGTGCCCCAGAACAAACACATAGAGAGAGTGGAGAAAAATGAAACATAAAACCATCTAGTGACATACAAAGGCAGGAACCCAGAAAAAAAGGATGGTAGAAGTAGCTGGGGTGGATGGAACATAGTTTTTCAAATTGGTGGTTTTCAAATTTTATTAGTGTGTGTGCAGCTGCCACTGTTCATGTGTGAGTCAGAGGACAACTTTTGGGCATTGGTTCTGTTTCCACTGTGGATCTCAGCGATCAAACTCAAGCCTGTGTGTAACAGCTTTTAGCCACTGATCCATCTCACAAAACTGATATTTCTTTTGATAATATAAAGGGTCTTTCTACATAGCCTAGGCTGACCCAAGACTTACAATTCCACCACCACCACTTCAGCCTGCCAAGGACTAGGTTTACAGGTGCCTGTCACCACCTGGGTCATCAATTTTCATTTATGAGTTGACAGTATATTTGTTAAAACCTTGATAGAAAGACATTAACAAGTATGTATGCAAAATTTGCATTCAGAACACCAGTGGGGAGACTCTGGGTTAGATAAAGAAGATGCTGGGACAGGGGGATGAAGCTCAAGGTAAAGAATGTGCTGTGGTGAGGTCCTGGATGTGATCACTAGCACTGAAAGAGGAAGAGGAAGAAAGAGAGGGAAGGAGGTATGGAGGGAGGGAGGGAGGAGAGGAGGGAGGAAGGAAGGAAAGGAAATGGGGGAAGAGGAGGGAGGGGGAATGGAAAGAAGTGGGCAGGATGGGGAGGACTTTAAACATCTTGCTTGCTTGCAAGTACACATATGCATGCCTGTTGTCTGCAGAGATGAAAAGAAGGTTGTGGACTCCTTGGAATTGGAGATAGAGACCATCACGAGCTCCTTCGTGGGTGCAGAGAACTCAACCCAGGTCCTCTGCAGGAGCAGCAAATGCTTTTAACCATGGAAACAGCACTCTGGTCCTGAGAGACTCCTTGTTACATGCCTACTTTCTCAGCAGCCAGTTCTGTGGCTCTCTGCCTGCAGGGCCACTTCCCTCGATAGTAGAATACAACCATACTTCTCTTATGGTATATGCATAGCTAGTACAAGCAAGAATCCAAGCTCAGAATATGTTATCATAGAGAAAAAGAACAGAACATCAGATGTTGCCAGGAGCCTGCTGAGGCTGAGTAAGCCTACAGATTTAGTCACAATCACAGGTAGACTGGGACCCGAAAGCAGTGCATGCCCCAGACCAATGAATGGTGACTGCTTCATATCTTTCAGCCTAAACAGAGCCTAACAAAGTCAAAAAGTCTTTACGGCCTGGTGAAGATGTTGCAGTCTGGATACCTCCACCTCCAAATTCCCTTATCATCACAGAATTTAAGCATGGTCCAGAAGTGTCTGTTTAGGTATCCTCATGGAGGGTAACAGAATGAAGCAGCTGCAGTACACAGAATGCAGATAAGAAAAACTGGTGATACTTTGATAAGCTGGTAGAAAAATTGGAGGAGGAAGCAATCTTAAGTGTGGTGTGACACTTGTAAACGTTTTTCCCATTTTGGACAGTACAGGTTGGATAATGGTCTTTTTTGCCTGTCCTCCTTTTTGACAAACCACCCCTTTGTGTGTGGACCTGCTTCCCACTGTGGAATCTATAAGGAGGTCAGATTTCTCTTTTCCTGCCCACCAGAAGTGCAAACACGTGGCCAGGGCTTAGGTGTGCCTTTTCAAACCTGAATCCTGAGCTGGTTCTATGACTGGTTCTCTCATGCTGGTGGCCTCCAAGGTTTAAAGGTAGCTGTGACAGGCTGCAGGGTAGCCAGGGAGACTCCTCCCTCTGTTCCAGTGATGATGGGACCTTGGTGGCAGTCCCTGCTATACAGCCTTGAGGTCTGGCCCAGCCTGATTCTCAAACCTTCCAGATTATTCTGTCGTTTACTTACTTCCTGTTTAGGGATGTGCTTTTTATAATTTGTGAGCAAAAACCCTCACTCATTTAACAAACAGACTCGTGAAATATGGACAGAAAGTCATGTGAGAATTTCTGTTTCAGAAACTATTTTCTCTTCCCTTTGCTTCCTTTCTTCCAATAACTGGGGATTGACCCCATGGTCTCATGTACATGAGGCAAGTGCTCTACCACTGTCAGCCCGGAGTCCTGTCTTCTCTTTGTATGGCTTAAGCAAAGAAACACAATACAGATGCCTACATGAGTTTCAGCATATGTGAGGGTCCCTGCAGGTGTCATGGTCGGCAGGGAATCGAGTTGCTTGCAGTAAGAAGGAAGGCTCAGCTCAGCACCCAGAGTCTGACCCCTAGCAGTTTATTTTAGATGTATTTAAGTCCAGTACAGTTAGTTTTGGGGAAAAAAAAAACATTCCTGGTAACAATTATCTCAGTCCCATGTATGGCAAAGTAAAACTTAAGGCATGACTGCATTAAAACACTTTTGCAAAGTACATGTGACCTTTACCATGTAGATGAGTTCTATAGCTTAAGGGGTTAGGACCTGGTGTGGTCTCTGACCAAAATAGCAGAGAGGTCAGCAGGCTATAAAGTACTTGTGACATCTTTCCTAAGGATGGGTTCTACTGATTGAGAAAGAAAGCTGAAGGTAAGGGTCTAGAGAGGACAAGTCTGGTTCATAAGGCCTGGCATGGTTTTAATACCACAGGCCTACCACTGGGAGTTGGGTGTGAATTTGGTGAATTCCTTCAGCAAAACACTTGGCTCAGGCCAGGGCCTTAAAAAAAGGCTATGTGGAGAAGGTCCAGTTCCTTAGAAATACATGGCAGCTCTTGTGGCCCTCCCGAAATTTTCCTTCTAAAAGTATCTGGTTTGGTCTTAAGGCTCTTGGAAGCCTTAAATGTTCATTGTGGGGCCAGTGAGAGGAATAGAAAGAGAACCAACTCCTTTTTTTTGTTTGTTTGTTTTTTGTTTTTGTTTTTGTTTTGTTTTGTTTTGAGACAGGGTTTCTCTGTGTAGCCCTGGCTGTCCTGGAACTCACTCTGTAGACCAAGCTGGCCTCAAACTCAGAAATCCGCCTGTCTCTGCCTCCCAAGTGCTGGGATTAAAGGCGTGCACCACCACCGCCTGGCAAGAACCAACTCCTACAAGCCATCCTCTGATACCTACACATGCACCCTGGTGCCTGGGCACACAAACACAAAATAAACACATGTAAAGTTATTTTGAAATACGCACTACTGTTTGGTGAGTAAGGGTGGGAGAAGGAATGTGGAAATGTGTCCGAGCACTGTTTCATTTTAGCACAGCTCCCGAATGCATCCTGAAGACAAGATTGTATTTAAGTTGAGTGATAGAAGGAGCTTGCTTATGCACACCCAGGAAGCACTCTCTGTTGGAGGAAAAGTTCATATTTGTACCAGGAGCTCCCACTCACTTCTGATGGGTCCACAATGGGCCACTTCCTAGTAAGAACTGGAGAAGTACTAGATCAGGAAAAAGGAGGGGAAGGAGTGGACTCCGTGTAAAGACCAAACCAAGCTGATGGGATAAGAATACAAAGGGACTCATATGATGTGCTTGTGACTATATGTGGTGATGTTCTTTATGAAACGTGCTTCCCGCTGGGTGGAGGTGGCACATGCCTTTAATCCCAGCACTTGGGAGGCAGAGGCAGGCAGATTTCTGAGTTCGAGGCCAGCCTGGTCTACAGAGTGAGTTCCAGGACAGCCAGGGCTACACAGAGAAAAAAAAAAAAAAGAAACATGCTTCCCAACGTCTGCTAAATAAGGCTCATATTAATGGAGGGAAGGAGGATGGCAAAATGAATTTTAGAACTTAAAAGAAAAAAAATATATACTCAGTCTTCAAAGCAACTTGCCCAGCTGTGGAAGGCTACCCAATTAGTCAAGAAGAAAAAGCATTTGTCATCGTGGCTGGTTATTTCATGTGCTTTAAAATAGAGAAAATTGTTCCAGTTGTCTTGCCAGGGGTGTTCAATGTCCCTATAAGACTAAAAAAGGGACCTTACACCATCAGACAGCATTAGAAGATGTAATGACGGAACTGCCTTGTTTTGCACATCTGTTAGGAACATCTGGCTCTGGTCTGAGCCCTGGTAACTTTGGCAGTTAGCTGGTGGCCCACAAACTGAAAAAGAGGCAGAGCCTCATGTCAGGCTCAGCTATGGAGTCTCCTGGTGGCAGGACCACCAAGTCCACAGGGAAGTGGGGAACATTGGGACATTTTTTGCAGCTGCCAACTTGTAGTGACAACATCCCTCCCTGACTGGAGATTCCAGACACAGGCTTTTAGAGATACAGGTGCTGGCCTGAGAATGCAGTGCACCAGAGGTCTGCCCCAGATGGCTCTTCATCAGAGCATTGAGCAAGGACAGGGTCTCTGACTCTAAATTCCTGCTTTACTTCATCTGGCACAGTGTCATGAAGAGTGAGATAGCCTTGTGGCTATCTCACTCTCTGATGCTATGGCCACATGGATGCCTTTCATTTAACCTTTTCATCTCCAATGTGATTCCATCCTCCCCATCAGAGGCAGACTCTTGAGTCCAGACTAGCCATAGTGACTCACTTGCCGCTAATGAGATGTAAGGCAGTGGTTCTCAACATGTGGGTTGTGACTCCCTTGGCAAACCTCTATCTCCAAAAATATTTACATTATGATTCATAAGAGGACCAAACAGTTATGAAATATAAACGAAAATCATGTTATGGTTGGGAGTCACCACAACATGAGAAACTGTATTAAAGGGTTGCAGCATTAGGAAGGTTGAGAACCTCTGTTGTAAGGTAACTTCCAGTGTTAGGCTACCTACCTTTTCCGGAAGGCTTTCTTCCACACATTTTCTCTCCTGAAAAGCTATCTCCTACAACCAGCATGAAACCTGAACTGGCAAGCCTAATCCACGTGGCTCAGGTACATACATGTCCCTGTCAACAGACCTTCATGGAATTTGGCTTTTGGGCCATTTCAACACACATACCAAACAGCCCTCCAGGCGACCACAGCTCTCTACCATTTTCAGCTGGTTCTTAAATACTGAAGGACTCATGAGAGGGGTTTACAAGCAGTTTCCCTAGCTGGGGAGCTATTCGCAGCTGATGGCTGCAGGATGAAGGGATCATTTTTCATCAGAGATGTGGCTCCTGGTAGGTTGCCTGTGCTCCAGGGGACTGCATGCAAGCAGCACTAATTAGAATCAGTAGAGGGAGTAAAGAGGTGTGTGTGTGTGTGTGTGTGTAACCCTCCAACAGACATAGTTACAAAAGTGTGTGTGTGCATGTGTGTGTGAATACATGCATGTGCATGAGTGTGTGTGTATGCATGCATGTTTGTGGGAGTGTGTGTGGGTGTGCAGGAGAAGCTTTGGAGGATCTGGGGGTGTGTGAGGGAGGGGAGTATATGATCAAGATATTTTGCAAACATGTATGAAATTGTCAAAGAATAAATTTAAAATATTATTAAAACAACATAGTGAGACAGAGAATCCCTGTCATGCCATGTCCAGATGTCTGACCACAGGGCCTGTGAACACAAGGGAGTGGCAGTTGTCTGTCAAAGTCTATGCACAGGCATGCTCATAAGAATGGTTTCTTTGTTCCTCTCCTCTCCTCTCCTCTCCTCTCCTCTCCTCTCCTCTCCTCTCCTCTCCTTCCCCTCCCTCCCTTCTTTCCTTCTTTTGGAAGGGGATGGTTTGTTTGTTTGGTTTTTCCATATGGGGTTTCTCTGTGTAGCCCTGGCTGTCCTGGTACTCACTCTGTAGCCCAAGCTGTTCTCAAAGTCAGAGATCTGCTTGCCTCTGCCTCAAGAGGGCTGGTATTAAAGGAATGCACCATCATTGCCTAGCCAAAGGAGTTTCTTTAACAGAACGTCCATTTACTCTGATCCTGCCCTCACAACACAAAACCCTTTCCATGTGTCTTACACTGTCTTACATAATGTGAAATTGATAAGGAGAATAAGGTTACCCCTCTTCTCCTGTACTGGAAAAGCGCTGCCTGTTCCACTCACAGCACTGTGCAGCCTGCCTACGAAGGCTCCACGAATGACTTCCCTCTTCTGGCCTCCTTGAGCAGTGCATGCACATGCACACAGACATGCATGCAGACAAAACATCCAAACACACAAAATATTAACATAGAAGTGTGTGTGTGTGTGTGTGTGTGTGTGTGTTAGCATGGCCTTGTCCAGTGCCTGGAAGCCTAGGGACAGGCTCTTGAATTCTTTGAACCTCAGTTTCTTCCACCTTAGGAATAAGTTGGTTTAACTGGTGCTTCAGAAACTTTTTTGTTATAGCCTGTGGCAAGCAGAGTGTGTCAAAACTCACTGCAAAACCATGTGCACAGATTTGCTTTGCTTACATGGCTCATGGGTCCATACAGAAGGTTCAGTGTTTGCTTTGAGCAAGAAAAAGTTTCTAGTACCTCTTGAGATTGGTGGTGTGATACACAGTAATAACTAGCTAGACCCTCAACCTGTTGTATTTTTTTTTTTTTTTACCACCAGGGAAGGCCTGGGTTTGATTCATCCTGGCCCATGAGAGCTGAATGGGACATCTCTGTTGCTGTACTTCTCCAACCTAAATAAGACCTGTCAAAGAAAACACAACTCAATAATTATGAATATATTCTGCACGCCTAGATTCACTGCTACACTACTCTATTTCCCAGCTATGAGACCCTTATAACTTGCAGGTTTTCCAAGTCACACATTTGTCCTTCTACTTCCTGCTCCTCCATCATCTTCCTCCTCATCCATCATCTTCCTCCTCCATTGTCTTCCTCCTCCGTCGTTCTCTCCCTTCCCACAAATCTTTATTTCTCCACTTCCCCTTCTACTGCCCAATCACTGGCTCCAGCCTTTATTTTATAAATTAAAATGGGCAAAAGTTTCACTAGAATTCACCTGTGTACTGATTCACTCACTCCTCTGCAGCCCTCCCCAGGAAAGGGAAATTAGCATCAAAATACAAGGCCAGGGCTATCCACAACACATCTCCAGAACTTTTGTGAACCAGTCATTAAACAAAGCCATTATTAAACTTAAATTATTTCACGCCGGGCGGTGGTGGCGCACACCTTTAATCCCAGCACTTGGGAGGCAGAGGCAGGCGAATTTCTGAGTTTGAGAGTTCGAGGCTAGCTAGCCTGGTCTACAGAGTGAGTTCCAGGACAGCCAGGGCTACACAGAGAAACCCTGTCTCGAAAAAACAAAAAACAAACAAACAAACAAAAAAAAAACAAAAAAAATTATTTCACATAATTAAATTACATAAAGATCTAAGTTTTTTATCCTTCCGAGTTGTGGAGAGCACCATCAATGGGTTGTGGGGTGCTCGGCCTTTAGGGATCCATATGGAATTTGTCTTTCAACTATCATTCTTTACATTCCCATTTTAATATAAAAGTTAAACAGACATCTCAGCAAGCAGAACAATTGGCTAAGCGGAAACTGCCACTGTAGTGTTCCACTAGGGAATCCTCTCCAGCTAGGATGCTTTTAGAGCTTGCTGGCTAGAGGATAGCACTCGTAGAGGTCCCAGAAGACCCTTGAGAGCATTGGCCAGCAGCTAGCACTGACAGGCAGGCACAAAAGAACTCAACAATAGTTCTGGAAACTTGAAGATCACTGAAGCCAGAGTCACACAATGACCAATCTGAAAGTCCCCTTGCTGTTGGATATCAGCCTAGAGTCTTGGTATGCCTGGCCCTGGGAGCTTAGCAATGTGATCCCAAGGACCCCTTCCAAAGCTCCAACTTTTGTACCTTTTCATTGAACTTAAGTTTGCACTTTCTGGGGCTCACAGCTTAGGGCTAGTTCATGAACATCAGTGCCACCTTGAGGTTAGTTCATTAACAGGAAAGTCTGGCTTGGGTTTGGCTTGTATTACAGCTACCATGTGGCTGGTTCAGTAACATATTGAGTTTGCTTTGGGGCAGGCAGGCTTCTAGTTTACAAGGACAACATTATTCCAAGTCACACAAAATCATTGTTCAAATTACACAAAATGGTTTCACTTATGTTCCTAACCCTAGCCATTAATATTTTACTATGTGTTGCTTTTCTGTGCTCTTGGGGGGGGGTGTTTATCATGTCTAGTGGGGATTTTATAATAGTGTATAGTATACAGCAATTCCCAACCTGATCTCCACTGATGGTAGTAGCTTTCAACGGGTTGTGGGAGAAGTAGTTGCATAAAGGAACGTATCAGCTGTCCCACAGAAAACTGGTTGTTAAACACAGCTGACACATCACTACCCTGGACCACTGTACTTAAGACCACCGGGAGATGTCACATCTACTTTTGTTAGCCTGTTAGTTTGTTTCCATGGTAGATGCAAATTTCCAAGAAGGGCTTTGCCTTTCCCTCACCATCGTCTCCCCAGAGCCCAGAAGAAAGCCAGGTACAGAAGATGTGCTCCATAAACAGTCTTTGAACAAAGGTGGTAATACTTCTCCATCATGAATGAGGAGAGAACCCGGTGATGTCTGTCACTTCCTGTTGGCTGGAGACTGCTTGCTTCACCTCCAGCACTCCACTAGTGTAGAACAGCGACCACCCCTCCACTATTCACTTAGAATCAAAGTAGAGAACACAAGGAGATGATGTGTGCACTCAGGATGCCGGGGCAGGAAGAGCTCCTGACATTCAGAAGATGAGGCAGGAGGATTGCAAATGTGAGGCCAGTAGCAGCTACATAGTGAAACTCTTAAAGAAAACTGACTCTCCCTCTTGATGCTGCTATCAATTGCCAATATATCCTCCACCAGGGACTTCATGTCCACCTCCCCGCTCCAAGCTCTGGCTTGAGCTTGAATAGGCCAGGTGTGTGTTGTCACAACCTCTGAGAGCTCAGAAGTACAACTGCCTTATTGTGTCTGGAAGAGTTTCCTTATACTCATGCACCGCGTCTGGTTCTTACAGTCTCTCTGCCTCCTCCTCCATAATGATGCTGAGTCTTGGGAGGTGGACTGGGACACAGTTGTCACCTTTAGCTCTGGCCTCTTATTCTCTGCATCTTGACTTGAGGGGGGTCTCTGTTGTCAATCACCATCTACTACAAAAAAAAAAAAGCTTCTCTGTTGAGGGTTGAAGCACTAATCAAGAAGCAGAGTGATGTCATTAGGAGATAGTTTTATGCTATACTTCTGTTTTTTAAACATTTAAAACAGCTTTAGGGATAGGTAGGGAGTGGTACACACCTTTAATCACAGTGCTTGGGAGGTAAAGGCAAGTGGATCTCTGTGAGTTCAAGGCTAGCCTGGTCTACAAAACAAGTTTTAGGACAGCCAGGGCTACATAGAGAAACCTTGTCTTGAAAAACCAAACCAATCAACCAACAACAACAATAATTAGCTTTGGCTGGGTGGTGGTACATGCATTTAGTCCATGCCTACTTGGAAAGCAAAGACAAGTCGGATCTCTGAGTTCAAGGTCAATCTGGGATATTAGTGAGTTTCAGGATAGCCAGGGATACATAGTGAGACCTATCTCTAAATAAACACACAAATACAAATAAAGCCTGCTGGCCTCCTCGGTGGGAAGAATTTCTCTTTTACAGCATATGTAACTTCCAGGACACCCTGAATCTCAACTGAAGGAAGGGCAGAACTTCTTCCTTTTGTTTCGTTTTCCATTGTCCCATTCTTTTTTTTTTTTTTTTGGTTTGGTTTGGTTTTTCGAGACAGAGTTTCTCTGTGTAGCCCTGGCTGTCCTGGAACTCACTCTGTAGACCAGGCTGGCCTCGAACTCAGAAATCCGCCTGCCTCTGCCTCCCAAGTGCTGGGATTAAAGGCGTGCGCCACCACCGCCCGGCCCATTGTCCCATTCTTAACAGAAATGTGTTATTTGCTACAGCATCTCTCACTTTCCTTCAAAATCTGTGTAATTATTTTAAAATACTTTCTAACAACAGGGCAGAAGTACGGAGAACATACCAACAAATGCGTGTGGCTCCCACCGGGATTTACTACATCTTTCTCTTTTTCCATAATTGTGTTAGACCTTTTGTCTTTTTGTTTGTTTTTGGATTTCGAGACAGTGTTGTTCTGTGTACCCCTGGCTGTCCTGGAACTTGCTTTGTAGACCAGGCTGGCCTCGAACTCACAGAGATCCATCTGCCACTGCCTCCCAGTGCCAGGACTAAAGGAGTGTGCCACTACCACCAGGCTGGTCGTTTTGTTCTTAAAGAAACCTCAGTTGACACACAAAAATCCAGCCTCCTTTGTGGGTTCCTTTCCTGTTTGTCATTCCTCTAACTGGCTTCAAAGTGTTACTTCAGGAGTGACAGCTTTGTTCCCAAAGGTTCTCTCACATCAGAGATGCCAAATCGTCCCATTTACATCTTCACAGTAATCAAGCATCTGGTTGCAGAGTCTGAGCCATAGACTGACAACTGCTGCTTCCCACACATACTCCACCAACAGTTATGGGAGCTTGGGTCTGTGCCTCTCTGCTCTTTGCCAGTGTGTTGTGGCACGGCCTTTACTGGTCCCTTTTGGCTCTGAAATTTTATATACTCCATCATTTCACTAGTGCTCAGCTTATAGCCTAAACTGCCTCAGACCATGTAACCTCTCACCAAGTTTTCCACACCAGGGTCTCTCACTATCTCTTCCATAAGGAGACTCCAGGAGCTCTTTTGTTACAGGTGCAGATCTGCACAGAGTGCAGAGGCACCCACTGAGATTTCTAGGTTCTGGTGTTTTAGAACAAAGAATTAGACCAAGGATACAGGGAGAGTTGGTAGAAACACAGAGAGGCACTCTCCCAAATGGGAGTACAGTAGAGAGATGGGATGGATCTGAGGCCCAAAAAGCTCTTGTGCTTACTGTGGGGTCTTTATAGGTCATTATGTTTAATTTCACTGAGAAGAAAGGTGATATTTGCCCTCTCCTGTCCCCCCACCCCAACTTCAGACCCGAGCATGTTTATTCCAAGTGTCTTCCCAACCCAGGATAGGCTATCCTTCTAACCCTGATTCAGGGAAAAAGCCAGGAGTAAAATTATTAAATCCTTGAGAGCAGCTAGAAAGTGAACTGTCTCCACCAGACCTTATAGTGTTCACCCCATGGAGTGTGAGGAAATCCCTGTTAATTAAAATCAAAGTCAAGCATGACCAGTTAGCTTCTCTGAGCTCAGTGAAAAATGGAGGATCCCCTTTACCAGCCGGGCCTCCTCTCCTCTGACCTTGTGGGCAGCGGAACCTCCACATTCTCTAACTGGAGAGGGTCCTAAGCAGACCTACAAGTTCAATTTCCTCTTTTCCCCTTCCTGCCTCCCCTCCAACCCGCCCCCAATAAGAACCCTCCCAGCAAGTACCTGGGATTCCTGGAATGCCTTTCCATGAAAATGAGGTATTCACAGAACTTCAAAATTCTAATCAATGATTTCCATTTATCCTGAAATCTCCTTCCCACTCTCCAAGGTCCATACATACCACTGGTTCACCTCTAATAAAGTGTATGGGTACAAACCCACCCTGAGTAAAGGTATGTGCTCAAGCTAAGATCTTCTCAGAGAGCTATTTCATTGTAGATCATCAGTCAGAAAAGGCCTTCACTTAAAAGCTGTAATACTAAGATCCTTGGAGAAGGCCTTCTCTCTCTCCCCTACTGGCATTCAATCCCAGGGATTCCACATACCCCACCCATCTGGACTCTTGCTTCATCCTGTCAGCCTAGTAGAGCGGGGCCTGGACACCCTGAGTGGGAGGAAGTGGAAGATGTTGAACTGTGGGTAAGGTGGCTGGGAACTCAGAAAGTTCCTCCAGGTGGGAAGTTAGGCACGGCAGCTGCGGCTACAGAGGCTCATTAAAGTCCTTCTGCACGATTCCTCACGGCGCAGCCCCGATGACACGAGAAAGTCTTTGGTTCCAAAAGGGTTTATTTTCATGGCAGATGGTAGATGGATCTGGATGTCCCCCCCCCTCATTAGTATATAAATCTCTCTAGGACCTGAAGCCTGTAGTCACGCCCTCTACCTGTGCCCTTTGGGAGGGGTTGTAATGGCCTTCATGACTGAACAATGTAAGTTCATGGAGACTAGACTGCGTGTCAGGACCCTGGGTTCTGGGGATGTGGCCGAACACCTTCTGTTTCTCCATTGGAGTCTCGGGGTTCCAGGCCCATGCCCCCGTCAAGAACCAAGATACCCTTATGCAGTCCCACATGAAACTACAGCGGGACCCTAACACACACCACGATGGAGAGGCTCGACTGCTCTGTTCTACCTCGGACCAATTCCATTTTTTCCCAATTGGTTTCTGGAGGATGCAATAAGCTCAGGATTTGATGCCACCTTTGTTTGCTACTCCAGGTTTCTCTGCTGGATGTTGTGAGCTGTTGGCTTGACGATGTTTTGCAGTCTATCTGCTTGCTGTTTCTCTCTGCTGCTGCTGCTTGCTATTTGATCCTTTAATTTTATAATATGCTTAATAAACTTCATTCCAAACCAAAAGAATGGCTGTCATGGATAATTTTCTGGACCACAGAGAACAGTCGTTTTCAGAGCCCTCGCCTGATATGTATATGGCGCCCACTGTCTAAGATTTATGGGCAGTCCTTGTTGACAGGACTGTCCAGTCTTGTTTCTTTCTGTGTTAATCATGATGTCCCTCACCCCACTCCCTCACACACCTACCTTCTTTCTGCCCTCACCC
>NW_021604585.1:885801-887360 GCF_004785775.1 Grammomys surdaster
CCCTCACCCCACTCCCTCACACACCTACCTTCTTTCTGCCCTCACCCCACTCCCTCACACACCTACCTTCCTGCTGCACTTTGATGATCCAGGTGATGGGGGAAAGGGAAAATTCGTGTTTTCGTATGTTTGTAGATGCTTGAATCCCCACATATACAAAAGCACCACGGTGAACCACCTGTAGATCTGAGCTGACGCAGAGTAGTTTCCTTGCTAGCTTTGTGAAGGTAGAGTTTATTTAAGATAAATGGAGATGGCTGGGAATGATGCTATTCACCTTCAATCCCAGCACTGGGGAGACAGAAGCAGGATGATTTTGAACACAGGGTGAGTTCCAAGCCAGGTTGATCTATATAGTGATTCCAGTGTTGTGTTTTATAAAAAGATATGTTTGGTGGGTATGTGGTAAGGTATGGGGGAAGGAGGTACCTCTATGAGCCCATGCTGAGGCACCCCTTCCCCCTGAGGGACCAGCCACACAACGGTATAGTATTTGGGGTTTTAGCTTGCATGTGGTGGGCATGCACATGGATCCTGTTGGGCGGTTGTGGTTCCCAAAGCTCTGGGTAGCAGCAGAAGCACAGGATTTTGTCTGAGTTCACTCCACGCCCGGCGCCAGGTGAATGCTGTGGGGCTCTGCCCAATCGTGGAGAGATCTCACTCAGTCTAAAGTTCCACGGGGGGGCAGGGCTCTTGAGTGGACCGGAAGGCTGGTGGTCATTCTTTGGGCTCCTAGCTGGATCTCCGGCTTAGCTAGCTTGGTTGAATTGGTGGGCCTCCACTGTGGAGAGCAGAGAAGTCCTTGACAGGATATTAGGCAGCTGCGTAGGTGGTGACAAAGGCTCATTAAAGACCTTACCCACAGTTTCCCACGTTGAGCCCCAAAGACATGAGGAAGTCCATGGTTCTAAAAGGGTTTATTGTCATGATGGGAAGTAGGTGGATCTGGCTGTACCCCCACAAAACTCAGGGCAGACTCGAGTTAAATAGGGAGGGAAGAGGGAGGAGGTTCTGGACAGGAATACTTAATTGGCTACGCCCTCTGGCCTTCATGTAACTCATTAGTATGTAAATCTCTTGAGGCCCTGAGGCCTGTAGTCACACCCTCTACCTGTGGAGGGGCTGGTAGGGGTGTTGCCCTACATGACTGAAAGGCGTGGGTCAATGGAGGTCTTGGTGGGGAGGGGGACCTCGTGTCAGGAGCCTGGAGTCTGGGGGCGTGGCCGAACACCTACTGTTGTCCCATTAAGGTCTGGGGTTTGAGGCCTGTACTTGGCCAGGAACCAAGCTATCCTTTCATAGACCTCTGCCCCACAATAGTATAGGAGTTTATTCAGGGCATGGGAGTTGGGGGGGGAGGGGCAGAGAGGGAGGGAGAGAGGGAGAGGAAGAAGGAGAGGGAGGAGGAGAAGAAGAAAAGAAGAAGAGGAAGAAGAAGAAGGAGGAGGAGGAGGAGGAGGAAGAGAAGGAGAAGGAGAAGGAGAAGGAGAAGGAGAAGAAGAAGAAGAAGAAGAAGAAGAAGAAGAAGAAGAAGAAGAAGAAGAAGAAGACGACGACAG
>NW_021604585.1:887460-923748 GCF_004785775.1 Grammomys surdaster
GGAGGGGAGGGGAGGGGAGGGGAGGGGAGGGGAGGAGAGAAGAGGAGTAGAGAAGTGTAGAGGCTGGCCATGAGAATGTAGAGAGGGATGGGAGAGGGGACGAACAGGAAGGCAAGAGAGCAAGAGAGAATGGAGGGATGAGTCAGGCACACCTGGATGTTGCCAGGTAACTGTGGGGCGGAGCTTAGACAAAATGCTAACATCCAAGCCAGCCAAGGCTACACAATGAGACCATGTTTCTAAAAAAGGGGGAAAAGAAAAAGAAAAAAAGTGGCGAATCTTGAAGAAAACTACAGATGATATAACACAGAAAATAACTTATTTCTGAGGTGAGATTAATTCTGATCCCAAAGCTACCAAATATGAAAGATGTATAGGAGATGTGGGGGTTAATTTAAACGACGTCTTCCAAGTTTCCAATATCTGAAAAAGGTGGGGGGCTCATTTCTCTAGGACAGAAAGCTGGGTTGCCTTTTGTTTAAAAAAATTATTATGGGGCTGGAGAGATGGCTCAGTGGTTAAGAGCACTGGCTGCTCTTCCAGAGGTCCTGAGTTCAATTCCCAGCAACCACATGGTGGCTCACAACCATCTGTAATGAGATCTGTCACCCTCTTCTGGCCTGCAGGCATACATGTAAGCAATAATAAACAAATTCTTTAAAAAAAATTATTATGTCTATCTATCTATCTATCTATCTATCTATCTATCTATCTATCTAATTGTGTGTGTGTGTGTGTGTGTGTATAATTCTCTCCTTTTACCATGTAGATCCTGGGGATCAAACTCAGGTCACCAGTAAATACTTTTACCCACTGAACCATCTTACCCACCTGGGCTTGTGACAAAGGACAACTTTCCCTTTAGCATGTTCCGGGTGGTATCCATATTCAGATATACTGCAGAGCCCACTCACTTGTCATCTGTGGCAAGGTGCCAGCCCAGAGGGAAGAAGTCACAGCTGTAGCAGAGCAGACTCCTTAGCAAGTGCCTGGCACTGCCCAGAGTCATCCATGTGACTTATTTCTTGCCATTCCCATAACAACCCTCTTGGGCAGGTGTTATCATTATTCTGGAGATCATGCAGGAGGAAGTTGGGAGTCCCAGAGACTGATATGAAGGGGTAGGATTGCTGTGTTCCTTTCCCCTCGGATCCAGTTCAATTACCATAAAACCACCTCGCCAGCCAGACACTACTAATAGCTAACTGTCTAGCAAAGGCTGCATTGTCTTTGGAGCCTTAAACACAACCCTTTTAATTGGAATTGCTTCCTAATTCAGCTTCATATATCTTCCTTCCCCTCACACAAAAGAATCCATTGTGTGGTCTCAGGAACATGCTGCATGCTCCTTTGATATACTCTGCATGTAAATGTAGGGACAAGACTCATTTGATTCATTATATCCTTTATTGATGTGCCTGCAGCGTTTTATTGAAGGTTTTTTGTGACCAGAATTCCTAACAAAGGAGGGAGCCAGCTTTTAGGCTGGCAGCTCATCGAGGGAGGATTTACCACATCAGACTCTAAAGGGACACACCTCATCTCTATTGTAGTCTCCTGGCTTTTCAAAGGGCTGGGTGTTCCAGTAGCTGGCACTATGCTTTGACACTTGATGTGTTATAAAGATGAGAGATGAATGCAAGGTAGCCCTTATTATGTATTGGGTGGGGTGTTTTCTAAAGCTACCAGGAAAGCAACCTGGCTGATACCTTGTCTCTGGGAAGAAAGTGCTGGGTTTCCATAACTTAAAAGTATTTTGTATATCCACGCCATAGGGAGCTGGTATCCAGCCTCTCCACCTGCAGTAATGGGCTTCTAGGGTTATAGACAGGTTAATTAGTCCCAATATTCTTCACTCTATAGATGTGCCTTAGTTTATGGTGGGGTTTTAGTCTGATTAACTGACCTTGAATTGAAACATAGTAACATTTGTAACCTGCCAAACGTCATAGACAGTCACAGATTACACTGTCCTCTCCTGGTTGTGTAGCTGACTATGCTCTATGGCTGCTAAGTAAGGATTGTACTGAATCTTGGTAGCCTTGGGAGGGATGTGGAAGAATTCAAAACTCAAAATCGGCAGCAGGGCTTGTATTAAATGTTTACTGCTTTTGCACCATGATAAAGTCAAACTGTTGGAAGTTGGAGGACTGTGTAATTCTGAATGACGTACAGATTAAAAAGGCATGAAGCCAGTGAAATGGAAATGACAGAACATTCTGCGGGTGGAGAAACTAACACTGCTTGCTAGGGGCATGGTTGTCTTCCTCAGTATTAGCTTATTTCTCCCAGCTGTAGCTTAGTTTTTAATAACTGGAGCCTCTCTAACCTTCTGTGATAAGTAGTTATAGCTGATGATGACTAAGCACTGAGTATTTCTGTGTTTGCTCTTCACAGGAACTGACAAAATCAACATTGATTCTTCTCAGTGTAAAGGTGATGGGCACAGATTGTTTAGAGCTTTGCCTAGTGACACGGATAGTATGCCAAGAACTTTGTCATTTGGAGTCTGATGGGACACATGGCTTGGGGATATAGGTCTGTGGAAGAGTATGTATTTACCATGTATGGAGACCTGGGTTTGATTCCTAGCACTACTCCCCGTCACAGGTAAGATTTTCCTAATATTTGAGATTTTTATCTTTAATACCCTGGTTTAAAGTTCTGTCCATATCCTACCCAAGATCCTTTACAGTCATAGCCTTCCTGGTTATCACGCCTTCCCTCTGGTTCCCTTCAGTCTTCTCTTCTTCAGTGTCTATCTGTGTTCATATTGCTGCCTTCTAGCATTTCTCATCTGGAACCTCCTACACACACACACACACACACACACACCACATCAGCCAGGGTTTTTGTGGCCACTTTAGGAAAATAAACTGAATATAGTTTGATTAGTTCTCTGCCTAGCCCGGCATAGCCATATAAGAGACAGTAGGATATGGTTTCCTGCCCCTGAAACAGCCAGGAGGGTGTGAGCCTCCATGAGTGTTGATGGTTGCCGTGTGTGTGAAGCTTGTTTATGTAATAGTGCACATATTTTCACACCCCTCTGCCAAGGTTAATGAATGACTCCATGATAATCAGAGACAGCCTGAGGCCAGGAGTCGAGGATGTATCTTTGTCTCAGCAAACCGGTAAAACACTGTGACCTTCAGGACAGCCCTAAGGCTGTGGGAAAGAATGCTGAAAACATGAGTCTGAAAAGATATAATTTCTCAAGTATGCAAAATATAATGATACAATATAAATTGTATAAGGAGCTTCGTAGATATAAAGAAACAAGGTAGCTTCACTACATAGATAGCTTGTCAGAAAGATACAAACACAGGCAGATACAAAGATAGATTCCTGAGTTCAAGGTCAGCGTTTGACAGAGGGAGTTTAGGTCCAGGCCCAGGCATGACAGGAATGTTAACTTCATGGCAGGGTTCTACCCAGCCATCTTATTGTCTGTGCTTGTGCTTGGTGTCTTTTCCTAAGAACCAAGGGACTGGGGTCATAGGATGCTGGTTCATGAGATAATCACAAGGGAATCTGAGATGAGGACTGAATTGATATGTAAAACTGATATTTAAAATTGAATTTAAAATTTAATTGAAAATTTTCAATTGAATTTAAATTTTAATTGAATTGATATTTAAAAACTGGGCTTTTGGTCTGCAAGAAAGGGACTATTCAGAGAGCTATTAGAATAGCAAGAGAAAGCTGGAGCAGAGCAGGACAGAGCGCAGTCTGAAAAGTTGTCTTGAGCAGAACACAGAAGGGAGAGAGCAATCTGGAAAGCCATCTCAAGCAGAACATAGGCTGTCAGCTTGGACCCACGGTTTGACTTTGAACCATTTATTTTACTGCTCCCAGACACCCTTTCTCTTAGAACCCCTCACCAAGCCAAGACTGGTCCTTGGCTGTTCTCCCTTTCGGGAAATCCTGATGTATAAAACTCTGTATCAGCAAAACAAGAAGGCCTGGTTGCCTAACTCTGCATCCCACTGAAAGCTAGTTTGTTTTACAGCAGAACTCCTTCAAACGCCAGGCTCCTCATGCATTGAGATTGAGGTTCAATTGATGACAAAGTTGACTCACAGCCTTTTAAGAACTAAAACATCAACAACAGCTTGCTTCAAGTCAATTCTTTCCATTATTTGCCTAAGTCTCTTATAAGATACTAAAAATTACTGAGGAGTTTTCGAAGCTTCCGCACGTCTGTGAAGTTTGGTTCTCTAAATGAAGTAGACTCAGTCGTGCTCTGCAGTGAGCCTAGGACTGCTGGCTTTAGTTATCTGAAAGATCTTCATATGTGTTGACTGTGGGCCCGTTGGATAGGAAAGGTGCAGTAGAGCCTGTGTAAGATTATCCTTCGAAGATGCTGCAAGAGAGTCAGATAAGAGCTTCCAATTGTGTTTGTTTTCTCTTTGTTCTTCAATAACAAGCCTGACTTAAGTGGCAAAGCAGCTAGAAGGACTGTGAATGTGCATGAGATGATGATTACATGAGAGGTAGGCTGTATTTCCCACATGAAAATGCTTGCTTTATTGCCTGTCTCACGTCTGTTTCCCTGTTGGGAGATGAGCCAGGCTGTGACTCCTCACTCACACCTGGGTGTTTCCAGTTAGCTGTAACTTAAATGCCACCTAGCCCATTGCTTCACGGGTGGATTGATAGTTTTTCCTATTTAGTTCTTACTATTTATAGTTTTCCTATTTAGTGCTTTCTTTTTATTTTTTTATTTTGTTGGGGGTGGGGGGTTGGTTTTTGAGACAGGGTCTTTTTCAGTAGCTCATATTGGTTTCAAAATTGCCATTCTCCTTCAGCCTCCTGAGTTATGGGATTACAGGCAGGTGCCACCATGCCAGGCATTGATTCTACCAAGGTTTCTGTTACTGAACAGCAAATGACCTGAAAATCAGTCCTGGAAGGTAGCAAGCGGTACTACTAAGCTGAAATCAAGGTGTCGGCAGCCGGGGTCTCCTTGGAGACTCTAAGTCCTCCTTCATAGTCATATTGTCTTGTTGCTGAAGAATGTATGGTAGTATGCTACTTCAAAACCATTATTTTGACAGGTGGTGGTGATGCACATTCTCTAATCCACTCGGGAGGCAGAGACAAGTGGATCTGAGTTTGAGGCCAGCCTGGTCTACAGAGTGAGTTCCAGCACAGCCAGGGCTACACGGAGAAACTCTGTTGGTAAAACCAAACCAACTGACCAAATAAACAAGAAATCCCCAAAACAAAATAGTGTCCCCCCCCCAATTATTCCTGCTCTTCAGTGCTCCCTTTGAAGTGTTCTGATTGGGTCAAGACTACCCATATAATCTTTCTTGATTAATTTAAAGTCAACGATCATAGTTACTATTTTATTGCTGGGAAGAAACACCCTGACCAAGGCCACTTATAAAAGACAACATGGGGGGACAGCTTATAGTTTCAGAGGGTTGAGTCCATGACCATCATGGTGGGGAGCATGGCGGCAGGCAGGGAGACATGGTCCTGGAGCAGTAGCTGAGAGCTTATCTCAATAAACTTATATCCCAATCCATAAACTGGAGGCAGAGTGAGTCAGACTGGAAGTGGTGTGAAGTTGTTTTTTTTTTTTTTATTTATTTATAAAAGGGGTCTCCCTGTGTGCCCCCTGGCTGTGCTGGAGCTCTTTCTTTGGAGCAGGCTGATCTTGAACTCACAGAGATCATCTTGTCTCCCAAGTGCTGGGATTAAAGGGATGCTCCATCAGATTCAGCCTTTTGGCTTGGGCTTTTAAAATCTAAAGCCCATGCTGGGCATTGGTGGCGCACACCTTGAATCCCAGCACTTGGGAGGCAGAGGCAGGTGGATTTCTGAGTTTGAGGCCAGTCTGGTCTACAGAGTGAGTTCCAGGACAGCCTGGGCTATAAGAGGAACCCTGTCTCAAAAAAACCAAAAATAAATAAATAAATAAACAAATAAAAATAAAAAATAATAAAATCTAAAGCCCACTCCCAGTGACACACCTTCTCTAACAAGGCCACATCCCCTAATCTTTCCCAAAACAGTTCAACCAGTTAGGGACCAAGTATTCAAATATATGAGCCTGTGTGTATGGGGAGGGGGTTCTCATTCCAATCAGCTGATTTGAGATCTATGTAATGTCATTAAGTCATAAGGGTGATGTCATATTATATCTTCCATATTCTGCTGGTTAGAAGGACCTCATAGGTGTTCACTGAGTCATTTCAGAATTCTTAAGCCAAGCATGGTGGCATGCACCTGTAATCCCAGCACTTGGGATGTATGGGGTAGAGCGCCAGGAGCCCAACAAGCTCACCCTTGGGTAGACTCCAAGGCCAGTTTGAGATACAGGCTGAGACCCTGTCTCAAAACAAGAACACTAACCCTCCTCCCCACTCCAACCCCCCCCAAGCAAACAAAAAAAGAATTCTGCCTTCCACATTTTCTTCTGGATAAGAACTAGAAAACCTACCAGGCAGTGGCTGCACATGCCTTTAATCCCAGCACTTGGGAGGCAGAGGCAGGTGGATTTCTGAGTTTGAGGCCAGCCTGGTCTACAGAGTGAGTTCCAGGACAGCCAGGGCTACACAGAGAAACCCTGTCTCGAAAAACAAAAACAAAAACAAACAAAAACAAAAAACAAACAAACAAACAAACAAAAACAAAACTAGAAAACCAGGATGGTAAGCCCCCCTCATGTGTTCCAGACTGCAGCATGGGGTTAGTGTCCAAGAAATGTCCTGCTTCATCTATTCACATCACAAAATCAAGTCCCAAAGTCAAATGTCCCTATCTTAAGCATTTCCTATCTTGGATAATAATGACATCAATGTGACTTTAGATGTGAAGTTAGAACGCATGTGTGGGTCAGGGAGATTACTCAGTGAGTAAAGGCACGTAATACCAAGCCTGATTACCTTTGTTCTCCAGAACCCATGGAAGGAAGGAGAGACTTGACTCCGGGAGATGGTCGTCTGGCTCCCACATATGCATGCACACACACACACACACACACACACACACACACACACACACACACAGTAACCAAGTAACCAACCAACCAAATAAATAAATATTCTTAAAGAGAAAAAAGTGTGGATGTGTCATTATTCCTTTCCAGGGTGTGGGAAGGAAAGGACACCCTGAATGAAATTCTGAGTGGACATATATTATTTGATGAACATGGGCAAGTCTGGGACCATGGTCTCAGAGCCAAGTAGCAAAGCCTTCTCTGAGGAATTATGGAGAAGCCAGCAGGGTGTGCAGATAATATCCACCACTACTTTCTCCCCACAGATGCTTACAGCCTGAAGACTTCCCTACACAGAGATGCTTCTATCGAGATTAAACGGTCTCCTTGATCAGCTGTATGCAATGACATACCTCTGTATTCACAGATGGCGCTTGTGGGGGCTCTATCCATCAGGCCTAATCTACCCTATCCCAACCTTTCTATGTGTCTACATTCTCTTCGTTACTTCGCTGCCCCAATCAGGTCCATCCCTGGAGCCATGCAAGGTTGAGTCACTAGAGCATCAGTTTTCAACCTGTGGGCCATGACCCCTTTTAGGAGGGTGTGGAGGTCACACAAAGAAAGGTTGAGAGCTACTGCACATGGGTTTCACAATAAGCAAATGGATATAGCTAGGCCTAGGGTCCCAGGTATCTGAGTGTCTGGCTTCCCTCGTGTTTGGAATGAAAGGAGTTCTTTCTCCTCCTGGGTATTCTCAAAGGGAAAATGATCCTGATGATGACTGGTGCTCAGAGTGAGACAGGCCCCAGCTACTATTTGTGTTACGATCATTTCTCCATAAACACTTCAGAGTGGGATTGCTTGCACTACAGGCACCCCTCCTACTTTCCAATTAGCACTTTCTCGTTAGTCTGGCTCTGGCAGTGGTGGGAAAGCTGCAATAGTACTCACAGCATGAGCAACACATCTATAAATAAGAGCTAATAGATCTTGAGGCTCAGAATCTGTACATCCTGAGATGTGCTACTGGGAAGAAAGAGCAGAAGGAGAACCAAAGCCGTGTGTGTGTGCATTCATTCAGCATCTGTATACTCTGTGTGGACGTCCTCATTGCTACTCCAAGCATGGTCCTGACATAAAACAGCCCCCACTTACCTAGCACAACTGTGTGTGAGCAAGTTACACATACTTTTGCTAATTGTCTATCATCTGTTTATCTGTCTATCATCTATGATCTTTTTTAGTTTGCCAGAGACAATATTGGGTTGACTTTAAGCGTTGTATACAATTGGTTTGAATGTGGAAGTCCTGTATTGTCATGAAGATTGAGGCAGGCCCTTTGTGGTCACCGCAAGCTCTTGTTAAGTATTCCCTCTGGATTCTGAGCCTTTGGATCTCTCCCTTTGTCTGTCCCACATACCCATGGACAGTCATAGAGAATATAGACCCTGCTCCTGGAGCAGGCCTGGTGTGCAAGATAAGGAGCCCATTGGTAAAAGTTCAAGATGGCTGAGGGAAGGTATTAAATCAAGTATGGGCTTTTTGAAGTTGGGTCCTGTGTGTCTGCATGACCTTCATGCTCCACCTGGGGCTTCTCCAAAGTCCCATTCCTAAGGCAGCTATCAGGTGACCTGTCTGTATTTTTGTTAAAGTGAGGGATAGCCACAGTAGAGCAGTGACCCTGGGGTTACTGGTTGCTTATCATGGACAGCTTCATATTAAATAGCCCTTCCTATTTCTATTCATATTATCTCAAATTTAGCTATGATTCCAAGCCCCCCACCCTCACCCTTGGATATCTTTCCAAACCATGACCTAAGCTCAGGGTTTGAGTATAAGGTGCCAATCAAAACACTTCACTGGGGAAAATTAGTTCCTGAGAAAAATTGTTTCCTTCCTTATAGATGGGAACAGGCATTATTCACTGTATTTTAAAGAACAATTATCCAGTCTACTGCCAATTCTCATCTACTAGAGGACTTCTGATCTTTAAGGGAACAGAGCCGAGATGGTGTTTAGTTTCAATATTTACATTCTTTCTACTACGCTGATCACTGTCTAAATCTGGGCAGGTTTAAAACTAGTCACAGGAGCTTTTCTAGAGGTGTATCAGAGGTGGGGGGGGGGTTGTACGGATTTGATTCCCAGAAACCACAAAACCAAAACCTAAGGAATTAGCCCCAGAACATGCTAAGGATCTGTCTGCGGCATAGCACCTGCGATACAAGTTTCAGTGAGTCCATTAGCACTCAGCGGTTCGGACTGCTGATGCCGGATTATCATGGGAAGCAGGCTGGGCTTTAGCCCTTTAGGGGCCCTCATGGAAGGGAGCTGTGAATGTGTTTCCCCCATCAGGACAATGTTGGACTTAGGATGCTTGATTCAAGCCTTTAAAGAATGGGAGAGTTCTATGAATATCTTTATGCTGTACAGGCAGCTGAAAGCAGCTGTCCTCTCAGGACTGACAGAACCAAAGACCCATAAGGGAAGGGAGCTCTATGATACTTTTTAAATTATTATTAAAAAAGTTATTCATTTTAATGTGTGTGCATCTTGCCCGCATGCATTTTTTAAATGATTTATTTATTTTATGTATGTGAGTACTCCATTGTTGGAATAATGACCACTCTGAAAGTGGTTCCTTAGGAACACCCAAAGCTCACCATCCACATGTGAAAATTTTGACGAGTAAAGAACACACCTAATACATTTATACACATCAACATATTTATGTATCATGTGTTATATGGCTAGCAGTAGAACTCAATGTTAGAACTTTGCCTACGTACAAAGCCTGGCTTAAATCTCTGTTGCAGGATGTGGTGGTGTCAACACTCAGAGACTAAGGCAGGAAGGTTGCTTGAACTCAAAGGAGCTTAAAGCCAACCTAAGCAACAAAGCAAGAACCTGTCTCAACAGATAAATGAGTACATAAAAAATGTAATATATTACATAGCTAGTGTAACGTTGCACCTGGTCTCAGAACAAAGCGTGTGTAATATATGTATAATATAAAATGGAAAACAACATTGTCACAATTTTTTGGGAGATGGGGAAGTTCAAGACATGATCTCATTATGTAGCTCTGGCTGTCCTGGAATTCACCCTATATGCCAGGCTGTCCTTGAAATCACAGGTATCCACTGCCTCTACCTCCTAAGTAAGTGCTGGGATTAAAAACATATGCCATTATGTCTGACTTTTTTTCTTTTAAATTATGCTTGATATAATAATGTGATTTAAGACTCTGTCTAATATGCCACTTGCTATTTTTCTTGTGAATATATTTTTTGGCTTTTTTTGTTTGTTGTTGTTGTTTTTTTTTTTTTTTTTTTGGTTTTTCGAGACAGGGTTTCTCTGTGTAGCCCTGGCTGCCCTGGAACTCACTCTGTAGACCAGGCTGGCCTCGAACTCAGAACTTTGCCTGCCTCTGCCTCCCAAGTGCTGGGATTAAAGGCGTGCGCCACCACCACCTGGAATAAATATATTTTTCAATATAGCTCTATTGAGTTAAAAAGATTTTTTGAGAAAAGTTCTCATGTAGCCCAGGCTGGCCTCAAACCTGCTATTTAGCTGAGGCTGGACTTGAGCTGATCTTCCCACTTCCACCTCCCAAGTGCTGGTTTTACAGGTGTGTGCCATCTAACCTAGATTCAGTTAAAATTTTAGTATTTACTGCAAGGAAATTATGCTGAATAAAACATTTATCAATTTAATTTTTACTTGAATTTTCAGAAATAATTCAATTTTTAGTGAAATTAGAATGTTTCAGATCAATTTATTGTTTTCACCAAGACTGTATTTTTGTCTCTATTTATAGAATTTCACTAAGTGATCTTTTTTAAATTAAAAAATTCATTGAATAAATTTGTCTCCATGACAACCTGCTCCACCTTTGAGCTAGGATCTTAGTATGCAGATCAAGCTGGCCTCAAACTCAGAGACACCCCCCACAACCCTATCAGTACACCTGCCCCTCCCTTCTTGTATCCTGAGTGCTGGGATTAACAGCTTGTATCAGCATGCCTGGCACCACAGAGCTTTTAAATGTTTTTACAAATGGAGACAGTCCTAACCTGGTGGCCTCTGATTACTGGAAAGTCCAGTACAGAGTATACATAGATCCACTTGAATGTCACCAACATGGATCCAGACACGAGATAGTCCAAAGCTCAGTTGTATCCTTTCCAATTTCACCTGCGAGTGCCCTTCCCAAATCTGATCCAGTTGAGGGCATCTTGAGGTCAATCACCAGCTCTTAAAGGTTAAGGGTGACTGGGAAGCATGGAGATTGGGTTCCTTGTGAGGCCTCTTTGACCTGCCTGAGAATGTGCAGCGAGGGTCTTAATTATCTCTATCACCACAACCTGCCCTACCACTGGCAGTCACCTGGGATCCTCCTCAGAGTCTTCATGGATGTCCAGGTACATGATACACATAGACTCAGTGTACTGTGTGCTTCTCCATTCGCCAAGGTGTCAGCCCCACAGGGGTTTGTCAGCTCCTTTCTCTTCTAATGCAAGTCCCTGCCATTGCAGCTGAGCTGACAGTAATGAACGCGGAGTGTGTGTGAGTCTCTCTACTTCCTTCCTCCTGAGGGAGGGGTTGGGGCAGACAGCATTCCTGGGCATCTTGTTTTGGGACCACACGGAGTCTTAGGATCTGGGAGTTTTTAGAGTAGCAGTGGAAGCTGTCTTTGCAGAAGCGCTTGGTCCTTGGGTTGACCTTCCTTCCGTTCATGGAACATTCGTTAATTGGCGATTATGACAAGCCATTTAATCAGGTGCAATGGAGAAGAGGGAAACTGAAAGCAGAATTTCAGATTTTACAATGATTTTTGATAGCACACTGGGGACACTTTTCTGGATGAGCAGTTATTTCTCAGGAGCATAATACTGTCTGTTTATTTATTTATTATTTGCCAAGTAAGCTGGCTAAGTTCACTACAGTCTTTAGTTGGGTTTGTTTTGTTTGTTTAATGAAGGAGGGTCTCTCTGTGTAGCCTAGACTAGCCTTGATCTTGCAGTCCTTCTCCCTCTTCCCCACCCAACACATCTGGCATTCCATGTCTTTATGAAAATAATCCTGTGCTTCAGGACAAGGACAGGGATGGGCTAGTAGAATAACAGAGAACTCGGGCTACAGTTTACAGGCAGATGTCTGTTACCAAAGACCATCTCACTCCCCTCCTTCCTCCCTTCCCTGCTGTGCTCAGGGTTCTGCACCAAGCCTACCAGGAAGCACAGAAAGCTGGAAAACAAAGTGTCTAGGTTGAGTGGGGGTTGTCACACAGTTGGCACAGTGCTTGCCTAGCTAGTATGGACAAAGCCCTGGGTTCTAGCATGAACACCCAGTAATACAGGGTAAGGGGGTACAAACCTGTAATCTCAGTACTCAGAAGGCTGGTAGAGGATGATCAGAAGTCTAAGATCATCATCTTCCTTGGCAATAGCAAATTTATGGCCAGCCTGGGGTATTGCTGAGGGAAGAGGAAGGCTTAGTCTGTTTGGGGGCAGTCTGCTATCCTTTGAAAGCCAATGATGCTGTGACGATCTCTTGTGACTTACAGAGGAGGCTTACTAAAAACATGAGGATGGCTTATCCTGTCTCCAGTTCATTGTTGCATTCCTACCTTGGAGTTCTAGACAGCATCAGAAACAGAGTTCACAGCTCTTAGCTTGGCTTCTATATGTGTGAGTCTCCCCTGGGGTTAAGGTCCCAAAGTCATTACAATGACTACTGTGGCAGAACTGGGAAAAATGCCTTCTTGGGCCACCATAATTTCATTGTTTCCTAAAAGGGTAAGATAGATACCAACATCCTCCTCCCAAAAAATGTCTGCCCAAGGGCAGAGGGTGACCAAAGGGTGAGGGTGCAGCTAGCTTTGCCCTCACCTTAAGTCTCCTAACTACTGCTATTCCTAACCTGAAGCAGTCCAGCTGTGAAGAGGTGGAAGTTTCTAGTTCAAGGCTAGCTTTTCTCCAGTTCTTCCATGTTTTTGTTCACTCTTCGCTCTGAGTTGTTAATTTGGTTGCCGAAAGCTCTGACATGGATCATTTGTAAGGAGCTCTAACTCCTGAGTGTCAAGGAGGTGTGCTGCACACAGCAGCGGAAAGGAAAAGGCTTTTCCTAGCCTCAGAGTGCTGAGTCTAAGGAAAGATCCTCAACAACCAAGTCTATCATCTTTGCACAGTCTGATAGCACGAGGCAAGAGTCAGGAAAGCAGGGGGTCCAGGCAGGCCAGCATCTGCTGGGAAGGCCAAGGGAGGCTTCTGGGACTCACAAGGAAAGGAGAGACACAAGGCAGGACAGAAGAAACCTTACCAAGGCTTTGGAATAGACTGGGTCAGAGGTTGGGTAGGGGGTGCCGACAAGGACTGGAGTTAAGAGCAACAAGGTTACTATTAGAGATGAACACTACAATCTTACTCACCTAGGCAAGCACTGTGCCAGTGAACTGTATACCACCACACTTCAGGACTTTTCCTTAGGAGTAGGGAAGGCAGGGTATCATTGTGTTGCCCAGACTGGTTTTGGAGTCCTGACCTCAAAGGATCCCCCTGCCTCAACCTGGGAATTAGAAACTAAACCAAACCAAAACCAACCAACCAACCAACCAACCAACCAACCAACCAACCACCTAATGTTAGCATTCTGTCTAAACTCTGCCCCACAAATACCTGACAACAGCCAGGTAAGCCCACTATCTCCCCCTTACCCCCTCTCTCTCCACATGCTCATGACTGGCTTCCTCCCCTCCTTATTCACTCCTTGAATAAGGCTCCCACATGAGTCTTGCTTCAGCCTAAAGTGGGGGTATATGTCATAGTTTCTGACCTCTCCCTCTCTTTCTCTCTCCCTCTCTCTCTCTCTCCCTTTCTCTGTCTCTACTACCCTCTCAACTCCCCTCCCCATGCCCTGAATAAACTCTATTCTACACTACACCTTAGTGTGGCTAGTCCCTCAGGGGGAAGGGATGCCTCAGCATGGGCCCTCTGATTGCACCCCCCTCCCCCCCATACCTGACTGCACCTCCATAGAACATATCCCCCCCCTCCTTATCTTTTTATAAACACCCCAACCTTACTTTTCTTTCTTTTCTATTCCATATCACCTCAAGGAACAAATATGGCGTGGTGCAGCACCATCCATCAGTACCGGGAGATGAATAACGAGAGAGTAGAATGAGAAACTAAAGTTGGAAAGTAGATGGTCTGCGGCTGAGAACCTGCATTGCTGGACTAAGACCTCGAGGCTAAGCTGAGTAGCAGAACTTTGAATCTTCTGTGCATTTTGGTTAAATCGACAGCTCTCAGAACTAGTGGTATGGTTTAGATGTCACTGGCTTAGTGCTTAATTCACTGAAAGCAGCTAAATGGTAGCTTGTCAGAGAGGGTAGAACCAGGACCCAGAGAAATGGGATCTGCAAAATATGAGCTCGGAGGATAATGGCGGCTAAAGGGGAGATCCAGAATTGCATGCCTCAAGATGCCAAGGTATCAGTAGCCTCATCTGCTCTCCTTGCTGGCATAATGCAACCAGGTGGGCCTGAGGCAAGAGAATCAAGAGTTCAAGGCCAGCCTGGACTACATAGTAACTGCAGGCCAACTTGGGCTACTCTGTCTCAGATGTGCGCCGAGGAGCCAGTTATCAGTGTGATAACAGGTGCTGAGGGCTTAATAAATACTACTTTTCATTATCACTATTGGAAAAAGACTATCCCCCTTTTCCCATTAGAGTAAGGCCAACTGATATAAAAAACACTAATTTTTTAATATATGCACGAATGATCTGTTGCCCAGTAACTATGATTTTTGAAGTGAAAATCCCATTTCCGTGTTTGCCTTTTAATTAAAATGGGCATTTCAGCTTTTCAAAACCATTTTTAAAGACACCCACCCACCGAGTTGCAGCATCTCAGACACAGCAGGGGTACACCACTGTCTTTAAAAAGCCAGCTAACTATTAACATCATAATTTTATATTTATCCTGCTAATTATGGTTACGGCAAACCCCAGTTTGTCCACAACTAGCATACAAACAAAGAAGCCTCCAAACCTTGAGGCAACTTCCTTGCAAATTTGCATATTAATTACTGTTTACCGCCTTTGCCCCTGTGGCTGATTGCTTCTAACAAAGATCTTGACACATACAGCAGCCTGGATTGTCTGATAGACAGAAGTCGACCTGAAATGTTACCCAACACTCTCTGAACTGGCAAGAAAGGCTACCGTGCTGGCTAGGAATGGCTTGACCTGCAGACACAGTCCCGCCCTGGTTCAGGAGGTCCTCGTGCGACAGCGTCAAAGTTTATGCCATGCATTTTAATACGATAGGCCTGGCTTTTCATGTTGGGAGCTTCAGCCATAGTGTTCTTATCACACGCAGGACAGCGAGATTGGTGGAATCACATATTGCGTTTTGGAAGGTTACTGGAATATTCAGAATAAACTCTGGTCACAGTACCCTGTCACAGAATTCCCCAACTGTTTCAGTATCTTTTCCCTCAAGTCTGTGTGCCAACTCCCCGAAAGTAGGAGGAGCTACTCATGACCCAGCCCTCAGATCCACCCCCACCCCCACCCCCCACCCCCGCTGGCAGATGTTGAACAAATAAGGACGCTCACGCTCTACCTCAGGAAGTCTAAGGGGTATAGCAGAATTTTAACTTGGTTGTAATTGGAGACAAAAATCACAGCGGTTGATTTGAAGAGACCATCCCTGAATGAGGCTTTGTGCTCACGAGCCTGAGAAAGCAAGAACAACTTCCTCTAGAGACAAAGCCCTTGATGGAGGAACCAGGCCAATCAATGGGAAAATTTCAACCTGACATAAGCATAATGCATTATGCATGATAATCTTCAGAAAGCCACTTACAGGCAGCCATCCGGAAGCACAGAGGCTGGTTTACAGGGTGACTGTGGCTTCCTGCAGTGGTGTGGAAAAAACGTTTACCCTGTACAGAGTTAACCTGAACAACACTCCCGTTTTCAATCTGTAAAATAAGGAAAGGAGTACTCTCACAAATTGTCTGAATAGCCACGTGTTGGGAAACGTCATAGTAATATAACAACGACAACCGCGATCACTGACAGTTACGTGCTTCATTAGTGCTGGGTCCTTGACAGGCAGAATCTCACTGGGTCCACGACGAAGACGATTTTTATCTTCGTGAAAAATAGTTTGAAGAGACAAAAGTTCATAGAGAGAAGCATCTTGCCCAACTTCTCATAGGTGGAAAGAGGTGACTGGTTGGCTTGGAGGGAGTTTTGTGGTTTGGAAATCCACCCTTGTGCTTGGTAGGCAAATGTTCTACCACTGCTAAATCCCCTGCCTCAGAGCTGAAATCTGAGCCCAGTGATCTGACTCTCCTCCTTGGCACCAAGGAACTGTGGCTTAGCTTTTCTAATGCACTACAGCTTGTTGTAAAGTTAGAGTTCTCTTTTGGGGAGTTATGGAGTGGGGACCAAAACTGGACCTCCTGCATGCATTCTAGGCAGTAGTGTACCAATGAGCGACATCCTCAGAACTTTCAAGTAGGCGTGCTGGTCCAGAGGCTCTGAAATGATTCTCTTCAGAGAGACAACAGAAAATTTCCATTTTCTTTTATAGTTTCTGGCACTATCTCTCCCAATTAAAACTAAACTAAACATTGGATACAGAAAAGGTCAGTGAATTCTAGTCTTTCATCTAAGTCTGTTGTTACCTGTTTTTATAAATAAAGTTTTATTTGGAACATAGGCGTTATCAGCGGCCTGCTTTTGAGCTACAAGGGCAGAGTTGAGTAGTGACAGTGGTAGAGTACCTGTGGCTAAAATATTTGCTCTCTAAGACATGTACTGAGTTTTTTGATTCCTGGCTTAGAAGAAACATTTCCTTGATTTCTCCTAACTTGAGAGAACTGAGGCAGAGATAACGGATCTGGCCAGCAGTGCTAATTTTAAAGCTTAGAGACTGAGCCCGATGATGGATTCCCAGTACCCACAAGGTGGGAGAAGAGACCTGACTATTATTGAAAGTCAGGCGTTTGACTTGTTGCTCGCACGTGCGCGTGCACACACACGAAGTAAAATTAATGAAAAGTTTGAAATCTGTATGAAAGTCTCAAATAATATACTTAAAAATACATTATATTGATCATATTTTTAATCTGAGAGATTATGTGGGACCAGGAGAAGTGGGCAGAGGTTAGACATATCTTACTGGTCTTCATGGCTTTCCCAGAATCTCAAGAAATTTTCTGCTATCTCCTCAATATCTCTGACACTTCCTGAAATACTATGGGCACTCACTAGGTAATTGTTAATTGGCAAACAGCTTACCACTTTTCTGTATATTCTCTTTTTTCAGTCTTCCCTCAGATGTCAACCTCTACCAGGTCACCAGGCTATTTCCTGGAATGTTGTTTTCCTCGGGTACTGCTCCAATCCACACCTCTAAGGACTACCTGCCCTCACGTCTTCCCAGCAGGGATTTCTACCTTTTGTGGCCCTCCCTTTCTGATCTTCCCAGCTCCTTCCTCCATCCCTGCATACTGCCACTTATTTGCCAAGGCAACACTTTCTATTTTTTCAAATCCTGACCCCTGGCCGTTTGACTGCTCAGGAGCCTGAGCTAGAAGAGATCACGGAGTGATTTGGAAGAGGGCTGCTGAGATCAAAACCACGAGGAGGACACGTCAAAGAGCCCCTGGCGGGGAAGCCAATTAGCAGTCCATTTGAGGTGCTAATTGTATAGACCAGGGTCAGGAAAATAGAAGGGAAGGGACAGCGTGGAGACATACCTAGAATACCTTTAGGAAAGTGATCGATTAATGACCTGAGGTAAAAATAATAAAACAGAAATTGCAGCAAAAACACCAGCAGACCTTCATTATTAGAGATAAAAAATAGTTACTTTGGGTATAATAGCAGATAAACAAGGGGTTAGGGGATGTAAAAGGTGCCTAGAAAATGTGGATTCTCATGGGCCCTGTGTCTAACAAAAACCTGTATAGCATTAGTGAAAAAGCCGAGGTCAGGACTAGGTGGAGTTGACACACAGACACATTGTTTCCTTCTTTCGCTTAACAAATGTTTGCCTGAGCAAGTACGGTGTGCCCGGCGTGGTTCTAGAGCCTTTAGAGCCTGAGGTGCTACAGTGAACAGAACAAAGACCCCTGCTTCTGTGGCGTTTGCACCGCAGTGAGGGAGATGGGCAGTAAGCAGTGAACCTGATGAATAAGTAAATGACTTAGTGTGGCACAGTGCGTTGGGAAAAGACAGGGAAAGCTGGCCGCAGGCAGCGCTGGACCGGTGAAAACGTGAGGCCGCCCCAGTCTCCTAACTGTCTGAGAACAATGTTTTTTGTGTCTTCTGTTTTCCAAGATTGCTGGTTTGATGTCTCATCTTCGGAACAAGGTGGCAGAAGAAGAAATTATGGAGCATCGGCTGCGTGTGATATTTTTAATAAAGAGCTTTCTGCATACCACATCTGGAAGCAATTTGCCAAATAGAAAGCCGGGAGTGGGAGTGGATGGGGGAGGGGTGGGGATGGGAGTGGAGGGCTGGGAGAACCTTCTCCAAGGTTTCCTGAATGAGAAGCACCAGAGGTGAAATTCTGATGAGCTGAAGGTGATAATCTACAGCGATTTCAATGTTGTTGCCTTTCCTACAAGGGAGAGCCTTGTTTACAAACAGCCTGGTCAGTAGGAAGCGGGCTCATTATTCCTCTCCTTTGAATAGATAGGCTAGCAGTCAGACCTCAGGGTAGAGGGGACAGACAAGGTTGGTATGGTGGCAAACACCTATAATCCCAGCACTCAGGAGGCAAAGGCAGATAGGTGTCTGTTCAAGGGAAGCCTGGTCTACATAGCAAGTTCCAGTACAGCCAGGGAGACATAGAGAGATTCTGTCTCAAAAACAAACAAAAACAGCAAAAAAGAATCGACAGACAGAAGATCCAAACTGGGGCTTCATGATGATGTGAAGAAATGTTAAAAGAGAAATGTTTATTATTTCTTAGAAGGTTTATCAAGATTGGATGAATTTTTATGAAGAGCAAGGGTTTGGGCACTTCATACAACCCTTGTCTGAGTTGTATTACTGTCAATTATGTATGCTTTTGTGACAGGATATGGTATGCCAAAGATCCACTCAGTTTCCATGGTGTTCCATTGACCAGTGCTTATTTAGGGTCCCCAGAACCTTTCTGAAGAGAGAGGCTCTTCAGAAAGGGAGGGGTTGCAGGATTTGTATCATACCACAAAACCTACAAGTGCCCCAGAGATGCTGTGTGTGTTTGATGCTTTCCACCTGTGTGCTTGGCTATACTGAAAACAAACAAAACTCATGATCTGGTGTAGAAATGAGCCAAAGGAGCAGGGAAGGGTGTGGTGTGAGTTCTGGGGACTTTCTCTGCACTGTTTTTTTTTTTTTTAATTTTTATTTATTTATTATATGTAAGTACACTGTAGCTGTCTTCAGACACACCAGAAGAGGGCATCAGATATCATTGCAGATGGTTGTTAGCCACCATGTGGTTGCTGGGATTTGAACTCGTGACCTCTGGAAGTACAGTCAGTGCTCTTAACCACTGAGCCATCTCACCAGCCCCTGCACTGTTTTTTTAAAGCCAGTGAATCCCCCAAGTGTTAGCAGAGCAGGATGCAGAAATGGACACATTTCCCCTTTTTAATGTTCACTGAAGCAGCTGCAGTCACGGTAAGATCGTAGCTTCCTGGAAAGACCTGGGAAGAGAGTAGGGCTTTGGGAACTCCTGACTTAAGGTTGGACGCATTTTATGTAAATATTTCTGAGTTCAGAGAGGATGGTGCTGTGAGCCCTGGTCTTTGCTTGTTTGTTTTTGTTTTTTTGTTTTTGTTTTTTTGTTTTTTTTTTGGTTTTTCGAGACAGGGTTTCTCTGTGTAGCACTAGCTGTCCTGGAACTCACTCTGTAGACCAGGCTGGCCTCGAACTCTCGAACTCAGAAATCCGCCTGCCTCTGCCTCCCAAGTGCTGGGATTAAAGGCATGCGCCACCACCGTCTGGCTGAGCCCTGGTCTTTGTAAAGGAACCATTTTCGAGATGCAAAGGCTCCCGTCAAAGTAATGGCCTTCCTAGAAATGAAGCGTGTTTCTTATGACACTTGTGTTTTCTTCTTGCCCTGCCCAATTCAGCCAGTGATTAAATTCTTAGTAGGCAATGAGTGTTAGAGCTTAAGAAAGGGTGAGCTAGGGGGCTGGAGAGATGGCTCAGTGGTTAAGAGCACTGACTGCTCTTCCAGAGGTCCCGAGTTCAAATCCCAGCAACCACATGGCAGCTCACAACCATCTGTAGTGAGATTTGATGCCCTCTTCTGGTGTGTCTGAAGACAGCTACAGTGTACTCATCATATAAATGAAATAAATAAATCTTTAAAAAAAAAAAGAAAGAAAGGGTGAGCTAATGACTACACAAAACAAGCCACTGTTGAAGGTCTTAGGAATTAGGAATTAATCTCATTAATGTAATGAGAAAATATGCACATCAAATCAGTGATGCTCCCTGCTGTCGTTCTTCACACACACACACACACAGGCATACACAAACACAGAGGCACACATAGAAGGTAGAGGCACACGGGGGGGGGGGGGGGGGGGGGGGGGGGGGGGGGGGGGGGGGGGGGGGAGGGAGGGAGGGAGGAGAGAAAGTGGGGGGAAGGCTGGGCGCTAGAAATGCTCAGTAGGTACACTAGCTAGGCTTTTCCATAGAGTCTGGTGGTCTGGCCCTGCCGCACTGGGCGTGCCCCATTGATGCACTGCTGACTAAGCTGCCTGGCGCTCCCCTTGGGCCCTGGGCCATTTTCTGTTTCTTGTCATCATCAAACAGGCTGAGTAGTCTGAGTTTGTTTTAACTCTACTGACCCCAAAATGCCTTTTGTCTTTATCAGACGTCATTCTCATCTTCTCAGAAATGGAACTGCTTCTCTTGTTTTCTGTTTCCTCATAGTTTTCTAAAGGGCATAAACTGATGAGATGGTTCTCAAAGTGGAGCAGGCAGGAAAAGCACCCATTTTGGTTTGCTTCTAAATATCTATTTATAGAGTTTTCTGGTCCTTTCTTTTGGGACTGTACAGATGGGATTCCTGGCTTTTGGGGGGCTTTCTTGGCTTAGCTGTGAGAGAGTTGGAGATGAGACAGGTTTCATTCCTGCCCTTGAGGAGTTTAAAATCTAATCGAGAGAGGGAGGCAACTCTAAATAAGCCAAGAATTCACTTCTGAGTTCTTGAGGTCATAGCTTTGGCTTCAGTGTCTCTCTGTATATCCTTTAGTTTTAATTATGTGAAACAGTAAATTTACTTGTTCATGGAAAAACATCTCTGAAACTCAAATAAAGGAAATTCAATCTAGAACTAATTTCCAAGCTAGTTTGGTGTACTTGGCTCTCGTCCTCACAGCCCTGCATCCCAGACCTGTGACTTGGAACCTTAAAAGCCCTCACTGCGGCCTGCCACCCTCTGGGGGAGGTTGGGGTGGGATCCAGCAGTACAGAGGAGAAAACCAGAGAGCTCGCAGGCAGATCGAGCTTGTGGACAAAAGCCATTGGCAGCAAGGACAAGAAGAGCTAAAGGCATAGTGATCAAGGTCTTATGTGGGATGACAAAGACACTTCACTGTGCCAGGTTACCCTCCCCCACTCCAGCACACACCATGACGTTCTGCAAGGAGGGTGGGAGAAGGCTTTTCGCTCTTTGAATGAAAAGTAAACTATAAATAGACATATTTTTAGATATGATTCTAATCATGACGATGATGATGATGATAATGTAGTATCTGTTAAATGTTTATTATCTGCCAGGTGCTAAACTAATGATGGAGATAAATCATTTGCCCATGATATTCACTTCTAAATGGAGCCTGTTTTAACCCCATTGACAACTGTTAATTTGGCTGCTGGGCTCATGGAGAGAACAGGCATCGTCTTTTCCACTTTTACATTGTTATAATTTCCATGAGAGGTTATAAAAAAAAAAAAAAAAAAAAAAAAAAAAAAAAAGGAGAGCCTGCTTAAAGCTTCACTAACCTAAATGATACCTCAGGTAAGATTTTAAAAGAAGAAGCTAGGGAGTTATCATTTCCACCATGGGCTACATGCTAAACAGGTCACCATGGCTATATGTGAGTGAAACACATGCCTGTTTTATCAAGTGGGACAACTGAGGACTGGACACGCACACACATATGTATACACACACGTGTGTGTACGTGTGTGCACTGCATGTATTGATAGAGCTCCTATTTCTGTATAAGCTCTCCCCAAGCCCTGCTCCATCAGGTTGGGATCAATCTCCAGTGAGCCATTAGGTTCTAAGAACCAGATCTTAGAGCTCAGCCCTAGCATCTCTGACAACTGACAACGTTGTATCCTTGAGTAAGTGAATCTACTTGTAGCTCAAAAATTAAAGAAAATATTTGAAAACTCCAGGCACAGTGGCACATGCCTTTAATTCCAGCATTCGGAAGCAGAAGCTGGCAAATCTCTTTGAGTTTGAGCAATTCTATTCTAGTCTACATAATGAGTTCTTTTTGTAGTTGGATTTTTTTTGGGGGGGGCAGGGTTTCTCTGTGTAGCCCTGGTTGTCCTGGAACTCACTCTGTAGATCAGGTTAGCTCTGAACTCAAAGATACCTCTGCCTCAGTTTCTGCCTCCCAAGTGTTGAGATCAAAGGCATCACCACCACCTGTTATTGAGTCTAAGCTAGCCAGGGCTACACAGAGATATCCTGTGTTAAATAAGTAAATAAGTGGATTAAATAAACAATAAATTGAAATCAAAATGTATACTTTATGAAGACTTCCCAAACATTTAGTGATAACACACATCCTTAACTGCACACTCTCTGTGTGCATCAAGACTGGAGCTCATGTGGTAAACCTATCTTTCTTTCATAACTTCTCTGGAAGGTTACTCATAAACTCCATTTTACACATGAAAACAAAGGAGCCTGAGAAGGTCAAAGCCAAGAGAATTCAGTGTAGCTGGAATTCAAACCCATTCCAAACCCTGTACCATTTCACCACACCATGAGTGCCACGACAGAACCTGGGTCTTTCTTTTACAAGAACAGCTTCTACTTAAAGCCAAGAGTAGCTGGCCAAATTCCTCTGTCAAGCCTAGAAGAAGAGTTTGGTACCTAAAAACAAAAACAAACACCACCCCAACCTCCACCCCGGCCAAAAACCCCTGACACTATCTCTTTATCGTTAGGCAATATTGTCTCCCTGATTTGCATCTTCCTGGACCAAACTGAACAGTAGTGAATTGTCCTATCTGCTGTCAAAACCATCCTCATGGACTTCGAGGAATCCCACCGGAGGAAGGCCTGCTCCAGGAATGGGGGTGGGTGGAGAGATGGAGGCTGAGGTTTAGTCTACCTATGAGCAGCGTGCTGCAAGTGACTGTCTCCCTGCCAGCTGACTTTGCTTTGAATCTGATGCTTTTTGCCGCCCCCACCCCTGCTCAGTCCTTCTTGTCAGTCCAAACAGGCTCAAGGCCCAGCTCGCGTTTGAAGTGGAGCTGCTCCTCTTCACACGTACTGTCTGAGGTGCCGGGGATTAGGATGCTGCTCTCCATGGGGCAGAGCCGGCCTGCAATGTGAGCGTTCAGCCTCTCTCAGGTGATAATGGCACTCTGGGCTTTTCTACTGGGATCCCTAGGCTCCCAAAGGGTCTTAATTAAAGTGGATGTGTGAGTCTTGGAGGCAAACATAGTCGGAGAACTCTGGATGGGTACTTCTTTTGAGTTCTGATTCCTTTCTGCCTGGCCTCAGAGACCCGGGTGCAGAGAAGAAAAAGACAAAAGACAAAAAACAACCAAGTCAGTTGTATCTTCCTGCAAGAGTTTCTGCTTTAGTTGTTAAAGGCTGGGGCCCCCAGCAGCAAAGCACTTCTCTGACCAATTCTCCGTGCTAGTTTAGAAATGAGTGGAAATACCCCGGTTTACCTTGAGTGACGCGTTTTCTTTTCCTGGAATTGTTCCACGGGAAACGTAATGGATACACGAATATGATAATTAATCTTCAGTTTATTTACACAATAAATGGTATTTAGATGAGGATATTGAACTGTTTCCTTATAGAGCAAGTATCTTCCAAGTATCTTTATAAGTTCCAAATATGGGTTTAAAGAGCCTGGGGAGATGGCTCAGTGGGGGAACATCTGCTCTGCAAACATGAGGACCTGAGTTCGAATCCCCAGCACCCACACCCATGGCCTTGCCTGTTTGTTGTCCCAACATTGATAGAGCAGAGACAGATAGATCCCTAGAGATAGCCAAAATTACAAACTAAAGATTTACTCATTCACCAAGAGACTCTCTCTCAAGGTAGTAAGCAGTGAACAACAAAGGAAAATACTTGCAAGTCATCTGGCCTCTACATTTGCTCATGGGTACTGAACCCATGTGTGCCTACACTGCACACAGGTAAATATTTTTAAAATGAAAAAGTAAAAAGCAAAATATCATATTCTTCCAAGGCTGGAGTAGTAATTCAATGACAGGGCACTTCTCTAACAAACTGACCCCCAGTACTGAAAAAAAAAAAAAGGTTTTTCTTGGAAGGACCTTGAGCATTATAAAAGGTAGCAATACATTTCTGTGGGCAGAGGGTGTTGCCCAGTGATAAAGTACCTTCAGTATATGTGCAAGGCCCTGGTTTTGATCCCCTGCATTGCAGGGGAAAGGAAAAGACACAGTAATATATTTTTTGTGTGATTTCATTTGAGTGTGACTTGTTTACTATATAATTGAGGCTTTATCTGCTTTATTAATAATTAAAAAGCTAATTGATACACAATAATTACTTACCTTTTTAAATTTTTTTCAAGATTTATTTATTTTTATTTTATAGGAGCACACTGTAGCTGTCTTCAGACACACCAGAAGAAGGCATAGGATCCCATTACAGATGGTTGTGAGCCACCATGTGGTTGCTGGGAATTGAACTCAGGACCTCTGGAAGAGCATAAGTGCCCTTAACCACTGAGCCAACTCTCCAGCCCTAATTGCTTATCTTTATAGGTTAAAGTATGATATGTCAGTACCTGTAAGTAATGTTTAATGATCGGGTCATGGTAACTGTCAACATACATCATCTCTAATGTTTATCATTTGGCTGTGTTAGGAACATTGAATTTTTTAAAGATTCACTGTATGTTTAAATAGTGTGAATATGAATGTGAGTTCACGTGTCTACAGAGGCCAGAAGAAGGTGTCACACCTCCTAGATTAGCATTCTAGGTGGGTGTAAGCTGCCTGAGAGGGCGATGGTATCTGAACTCAGGTCCTCTGGAAGAGCAAGATGCTCTTAACCGCTGAGTCATCTCTCCGCCCTCCTCTACTGTGAACGTTTGAAGTCTCTCTACAAATATTCTCACTTCCACTTCTTTGTGATTAACTGTTTCTTTATTTTATTTGTTTTATTTTGTTTTGTTTTTCGAGACAGGGTTTCTCTGTGTAGCCCTGGCTGTCCTGGAACTCACTCTGTAGACCAGGCTGGCCTCGAACTCAGAAATCCGCCTGCCTCTGCCTCCCAAGTGCTGGGATTAAAGGTGTGCGCCACCACCGCCCGGCTAGCTGTTTCTTTAACTTCTACATACAAATGTGAACATTTGACATTTATCTATGCCTGACTTATTTAATGTAACCTCTATGCTTCCAGAAAGGACAAAATCCCATTCTTTTTTTATTTTACTTTACAGCTAATATTCTGTTATCTACAGATACCACACTTTATCCATTCAAAGCCTTGGTTTGACCCTGTATCTTGGCTTTCGTCAGTAGTGCTGCATTAAACATGAGACTGCAAATATCTCCTTGACATGACACCGTTATTTCTTTTCCTTGGTTTTTTTTTGTTTGTTTTTTTCTGGTTTTTCGAGACAGGGTTTCTCTGTGTAGCCCTGGCTGTCCTGGAACTCACTCTGTAGACCAGGCTGGCCTCGAACTCAGAAATCTGCCTGCCTCTGCCTCCCAAGTGCTGGGATTAAAGGCATGCGCCACCACCGCCCGGCCAAATAAATCTTAAACAGAACAAAACCCAAAGACATGTAATCTAATGATGATGGACCCATGTTTGCTTTTATACTATAAGAACCTTCCTTTCCATATTTTTTCTTATGAAAGTACTCATGTTATACATTAGAGATTGCCACTTTAAGAAGCCACCCATGATTATTTACAGAGAAATAGTCTGTGGATTTTAAAATCAAGCAAGCAAAAGCTTATCAGTTTGTGAGGTTGATAATTAATTAATGGAGAACATTTTCAATAGTGTAAAATGGGGATAAACCAAACTCATATGACTGTTTAAGGGAGTGACCTGGATTTGCCTGAATACGAGAGGCTCTTCATTGCTTTATGGTGTTAGTGCCAAGATGTGTTGTTGTAGGTTATGTGTATGCGTGGTACACTGTGTAGGGGCAGCTGGTAGACATGATAGTGCCCTGGAATCCAGGGTTGATGGAGCATCAGTGATTAGTGTGTGAGTCTTGAACGTACGAGTATCTTCAGAAGTCACACTGAAATGCTTCGACAGAAGCTTGGTTGTATGCAACCTCTTTAACACTAACACCCAGATAAAAGATAACCTTTTCTTGCAGGGATGAGATGTATCTGGTCACAAAGCCCAGAGGATGGAAGAGACTACTTCACAGTCTTTCAAACAACACAAGCATTGTCGGAGACTGCTGTCTGCCCCATCCTTCCCCATTCCTTTTTGCCCTCAAAAGATTTTTAACGTGTTCAGGGCCATGATGTTGCCCGAGTTTTGCTACCAACTTTCCTTTTATTTCAATGTTGGCTTTCTTTTCCCTATGTGCTCACTGACGTCTGATTGTGGGGTCAAGCTATAATTAGTCTGTATATGAAGTTTAGTTCACTGTGGCTCTTTTGGCACTAGACTCAAATGGGCTTTGATGTCTGGCTGGAGCTTTGATCCCAGAGCCTCAAATGGTGGTCATCACCCAATCCAAAGGATTACACTTCCCTTCTCCCCCCTCCTATCTGGAGACAGCTTTCCTCAATTACATCAGTTGTGTCTGTTTGGCCATAAAAGCTGCAAGGCATCATTTGTTGCTTTTCTCTATTGCAAATCATGAAACTGATACTCCTTGCTGCGTCTGCAATGGACTATTCACTGCAGGATAAGGAATTTGCAGAATGATGCTCAGACTTTGATGGGGGTATTCTTTGGAATTGTTCTGTCCAAGGGTGCAGCTTCATACTATGATGCAAGGACCCTTTCTGCCACTGCTTAGAAAATATCTTTAAGCATATGTTACACAGTTGCAATGTATTCAGCCTGCATGTTTTCTGGCTTGTACCTTTAGCTCATTCTACAGATCTAACAGAACAGCAGGTCCATTCTTTCTTTAATGTCACACTCCGAGGGGGTCTATTGCAGAGTTCCTGAGAAGAATAAGCCTCCAGTGAGAGGAAAAGACCAAACTAGTGCTGAACATTACTTGAAAGAAGAGAAATAAGTTGCATTATTAGAGGAAGAAGTACCAGTGGCTGCTTCAAAGAAAGGGGGAAAATCAAAACTACAGTGGAAAGTGACACCCTGTTTGTAGTGGAAAGTGAGACCCTGTTTGTAATGGAAGGGGACCATGGTTGACTACTGGCCACAGCCTTCTTGTTACCTACAAACGAAACACAGACATCAAGAATCAAGAAAATCCAGCAAACTAAACTAGAAAGGAGAATATTTGGCTATTTAGCTTTAGAAGAGAACAGGGGCAACCAGGCCAGTCACACTTAATCTGATGACATTGGGAATTTTCCTGGAAAAACAATTACAGCATTGAGCTCCTTGCTTCGAACTCCATTTGACAGCCGAAGTTTGTTTTAATTGGCATCTGAATGAACAGCATTACTTACTAATGTGTAATGGATACTTTGGAAAGCATAGCCTCCTTCTACCCCAATCTGTGGCCATTTTATTGGCGGAACCCTTTGCATACATTAGTTTTAATATTTAAACTTGTTGGGAACACTTTTTCACAGAAATGAACAAGCTGCTATGACAAATGGCTTGCTTTGGCCTAACAGGCCAGCCTAAAGGGGCATTTGGTGGGGGAGCAGGATGTGTGTGTGTTGGGGGGAGGTGGGAAGGTGGAGAAGTTTGGAGACACAGCGACTTGTCTGTCAGCTGTAACAAGATTTATTAGCAGTGTGTAAAAACACATTTCAGCTTCCTCCACCTTCAACTATATAAATATAGTTGTCAATGTGTGACATAGCACAGGCCACAATAGCAAGGTCTACCCAGCCAGAAGGAACGTAATACAGAACTAGAAATCAAGAGGTCTGTTTAGAAATGAATAGAACAGAACAATGGCGGAGGACTTGGGAGAGTGGCCTGTGTCATGTAAGGCAAGACGTTATTCTAAATTTGTCTTCCTGAAACTGGCAGTGTTTGGCACACAGTGGGCATAAAGAACATGTGTCCTGTAGACTTTGTACAGGTGGGAACACCTGAATATGGTTTCATTTTTATATTATACTAATTAACGAACCAAGGCTGTCTTCCCTTTTATGTCTGTGGGGGGTAGGGGGGTGGAGGGAGGTGGAGGTGGGGGGAAGAATAACGGGTGTGAGTGGGTGGTAAGGAAGTGCTTGCTTTTTTGTGTGTCTTCTTGGTAAAGGTCAACTTAATTCTATTTGTTGTAGAGATTAAGTGGGAACTATTGAGTTTAAAAGTATGCTAATAGAAGAACAATTTCTAACTAACCGGCATCCTCTGGAGTCTCCTCTGGTAATTATCAGTGGCATGCTTCTAGGCCTTGTACTGAGTGAGAGCACTGGCACTATGAGGGTATTAAATCAGTCCCTGCATTCAGGGTGAAGTAGCTGGAGAGAAGATACACAAGGAACACCTAAATACACAGACTGTGTGTGCCCAGAAAGAGAGCCAGACAATATTGTGTGAGAAGGACCAGACACTCATGGAGTTAACTGGTTGTGGGGGGGCGGGGGGAGGGGACAAGGGGCATGGGACATGAACGAATTGATCTTGGAAGATTGGGCCACACAGAGGGTAAAAAGGGAGAGAATTCCTTGCTGGAGTTAACAGCTGGACAAAGGTGTAAAATTCTGAAATCATGACCTGAAATGTGTTCCTTCATATAACTCTTTGTCTTAACTTTCTCAAATTGTGACTCGATAAATTTAATTTCTGAGGTGCTTGGATACAACGCTTTTAAGAGGCATGAAGTGTAGCCCCATAAGCCAGCTAGTGTAGCCCCATAAGCCAGTTAGTGGCATTTCCAGATAGATCCCTGTGCCACTGAAATACCCAAGGACACAAGGTCAAATCCGGAATGGTACTTTAGAGGAACTTTTAAAAAAAATTCCCCTGGGCGGGGGTGCAGTGGGGTGGGATGGGGCGAGGAGGACCCATGAGCACAATAACGTTCTCTCTCTGTCCTCTACCCTGATATCCGCCTGCCTCTACCGAGTGCTGGGACTAAAAGCATGTGCCACCTCCGCCTCTCGGAAAGCAATAACTATTTAAGATTTATGTGCTGGACCACCTCATATGTATTATATGCCATTTGCCACTGTAATTCTTAGAGTAGGCCAGTCTGTTAGCTCCATTTTACTATTGGGTAAACGGAGGCACAAAGAGAGGGCACTTAACTTGCTACTCGTGGATGAAACAGGAATCAGATTCAGATAGTCTGGATTCGGAGTCAGGGCTCTAGTGAACAGAAGCTAAGGAACAGTAAAAACCCAACCCCTAGGTGCTCACATGCCACCCCTCATAAAGTCTGGGCTTTTGTAGGAATTGATGCAACCGCTGGCCTCACAACAGCATCCTTCTGTAAGACTTGAAATGCTTCCTACAGCAAAGCTTCCGTTGAAAAACTAAAACAAAAAGAGTTCTAGAACAATGTCCTTGTTCGTTTTTTTTTTTCCCTTCCAGTTACAAAATAGAGTTTAACACAAAGGCGACCTCCAAACCCAAATCCACAGAAATGGTGTTTTGAGTACCGAGTGGACATTAGCTTGGGATGAAGAAACCCAGAGCCAAGGAAGAGGACTCGGAGCGTGGACGCGTGAAGAAGGGGTTAAGTTTCAGAAAGTTGTCCCGGGAGCCCAAAGCCACGGCGCCTGCGGACCGGCCCTCGGGGCTGGCTGTAACAAGATGCTCGGCCCGAGCCCGCCACGGCCTCCGGAGATGGAGCCGAGCCAATCGGCGCCAAGGGGACCGCGGTGCGGTCCGACCTAAAAAAGGGGGTGCGGAGCCGGGGCGGGGCCGGGGCGGGGCGCGGGCGGCTCCGGCGCCTGACAGGAGCTGATTGCCGCGAGCCGGCGGAGGAGGCGGCGGCGGCGGGCGGGCGAGCAGGCGGGTGGCGGGGCTCGGAGTGACGTAGGGTGGCCGGGGCGTTATCAGCTGCGGGGCCGCAGACTGGAGCAGCGCGGGATGCGAGTGCGGGGAGCATGAGCTCGCGGCCGGGGCCCTAGCGCATACTGCTGCTCCCGGGTTGGCCGGGCCTCGGGGGGTCATGAAGCCCGACGCAGCGCGCGAGCCCGAGCCGCTGAGCCCCGGCCGGGGCGCGGAGGCCGAGGGGCGCTGGCGGGAGAGGGGCGAGGCGGACACGGAGCGGCAGCGCACCCGCGAGCGCCAGGAGGCCACGCTGGCGGGGCTGGCGGAGCTGGGGTACCTGCGGCAACGCCAGGAGCTGCTGGTGCGCGGTGCGCTACGATGCTCCGGGGCCGTGGGGACCGTCGCGCCGCGCGCCGGGGAGCTGCGGGGAGACGCGGCGCAGCGCAGCCGCCTGGAGGAGAAGTTCTTGGAAGAGAACATCTTGCTGCTGCGGAGGCAGTTGGTAGGTGGTGGCCGGTGGCCTGGCTGGAGGGGGGGCTGGTGACCTCTGGCCGTGGGCTCCCTGGCCGCGACGTGACCCCCTTCTCGATTTTCCCTGCCCCCCTGGTGTCGCGGATGCCCGCCGCGCGTGACTTCCACGCGTTGCTGGCGGATGCTTGCTTTGTGTCACCTGAGGAGCTGGCGGATTGCGGGGAGGGGTGGCTGCTCTTCTATTCTGAATTTGGAATTCTTGGAGTCCCTTGGTTCCAGCCTGAAAGTTAGGCTACTGTATGCCCCTTTCCTCAGAGGTTTGCAACCCCCACTTTAAAATGCCATTTCGCCTTGTGGTCTCCCTGGTTATCCGTCCCCCTCCTCCCCCCGTGGGGGCGCACAAAAGCGAGGACGAGGCTTGTTGCCTGCCTAACTGTCCAACATTGAGTTTTTACGGTTATGGCGAAGCTCCTGCTGGGAGCCATGCCCTACCCGATGCTCTCTCTCCAGCAAGTCTCTTTCGCCTCGGCTAGTACTTAGTTTTAAATAGAAGTCCTTTGTATAAGGCTGCTAAAACTAGGTGCAAATACTGGCAATTTGGCAGGAGAGCCTGCCCCCTCCTCTTTTATCCGGTCCGCCAGCAGTGGTTGGTGGTGGAGGTGGGAGAAGAGAGAACCTGCTCGCTGGGAGTATTTATCTTATTGGATTTCTGTCACTGTCTCAGTCGTTCTGTGTAGTCTTCATTAGCAAGGAAGAAAAAGAACTTTGGACCTTCATGTGTTGAGAACAGCTTTTGATGCTGCCTCAAAATAATGGCGGCAGCTTTGTTTCAGTGACCTCAAAATGTAGTTTTGGAAACAGCAAAAAGATTCTTATCCTAGCATGTTGTATGAGACTACTTAAGCTAGATAATGGCCCTCTGAAAGTGATGTGGGTTGTCACGTGTTTTCTTGTAGTACCGTTTTCTAGATTATTTGTGTAGCTATTGAGCATCAAAGTGCTTTTATTTCATTTTTGCTAATGAAATTCAGTTTTTGCACACAAGCATATGGCTTACATCTCCAAGCTTTTAAAAGTCACAGGACACGAGCAAGAACTAGATATTTCCGTGTATCTATTTTGTAAGAATGTGTTCTGTGGTTTGTGCAATAGGTCTGTTTGGCATTTTCACTGTTTCTTTGGTAATGGAACAGAATTGTATGTACGTGAATTTGAGCCAGTTCTTTCTGGTTGTGACTGGTCGTTTACATTTCGGCATTGTCTTGTACAATAGCACCTTTTTGTCTTCCCGAATCTCAAGATCGTTAGTGGCGCATTCCTATTGTCTGCTTCGGGGGAGCAAGGCCGTGTGTCAGGAGAATTCCACTCCAGTCAATGTTTATGGTACTATTTTCATTTGTAGACTTGGCATTCTTGATTTAAACCAGATGCCTTTTGCGTTCTTTTGCTTTTCCAGCAATTGGGAGCACTAGATGGCAGTGTGAGTTAGCACAACCAGTCTGTCACCTTGGGAAACCCAAGCTGAGTTCAAATCTTGATGGGCTTTCCCTGGAGGGTTTTGGATTCTGCCAGCTCACATTATACTTGGCACTGGCTATTAGTATTAATTTCTCGCTTTCAAAGGCCTTAAGACTGATTAAGCCCCACTAAGCAACTAATAGAAAACAAAATTCTGTAGGCCATGACATTTGGCCAGAAAACCTCACCTAAGAAAGATTAGAGTGTAATGTAGAAAATCTGTTACTTTGACTTCAAGAGCCTACTGTGAAGGATTTTCTTTAAACTGGCTGTACACCAGATGATTCAAAATTCTTTGCCCTTACCTTTAAAAAGTCACAGTTTGTGTAGATTACTAAAAGCTAAAAACAAATCTTTTCCATTCTTACAGTACCAGGCATTGAACACAAGCTCACTAGCCAAGCTATCTACCAAGGAGCTACAACTCAGCCACATATATATTTAAAATTTACTATTGTGTGTTTAGTGTATGCAAATGAGTGCAATGGTGTGCCACATCACTGCTGTGGAGGTCTGAGGACAAAAGTCAGGGGTTGGTTCTCTCCTTCTAATGTGAGTTCAGGGGACTGAATTCAGACGACCAGGCTTGGACAGCAAGCATTTTTATCCATGAGCCATGCTACAACCCTATTATTATATTTAATGAAAAAAACTTTGCATCACCAAAAAATTTGAGAAAGATCTAAAGATAGAGGGCATGCCTTGCCTTCTGATTATGCAGTAGCATTTGATCAAAAAGGGCTTGGTGACAATTAGACAGTCGGAGGACTTTCAGGTTTTGTCACTATGTGCCCATTTTTTTTTTTTCCTTTCCCTGCTTCTCCCTGATCAGAATTGCTTGAGGAGAAGAGATGCCGGTTTGTTGAATCAGTTGCAAGAACTTGACAAGCAGATAAGTGACCTGAGACTGGATGTGGAAAAGACATCTGAAGAGCACCTGGAGACAGACAGCCGGCCTAGCTCAGGTGAGCGAGCGTCATTGGCACCGAATCCTGCACTAGGGAGACACCCTAGCAAATGGCTCTGGTGTTTGTTTCCAGTGTGAAAACAATAGAAAAGTAGCCTACCATTCATTTGCTCAAGGGGGAAGTAAATTCAGCCTATATAAAATTTTCAATAATAAGGTTGAGCTACCCAATGTTCCTCGAGTTTAAAACTTCTGTTGAGATTTCTGGAAAAGCAAACAGACCTCCTTTGAAACCTGAGAAAGTCAGATCTGGGCTAGAAAATTAGTCACACTTCAGCTTCCTGAGATTGCTGCAGTTTCCCCTTCTTCTTTTAAGCCATTTGGCTCCTTAAATTTCTTTTTTTCTTATATTTACTATTTACTTCAGAGCTTTTTTGTTTTTGTAGCCCAGGTTGACCTTGAATCCACTCTTGTCCTCCTTCTTCAACCTTCTGAGTGCTGGGATTATAGGCATGAGCTATAGTCCACAACCGTACCCAGAGAAATTAGTTACTCCTCTAAAACATTCCTGATAAAGCTGAGAGTCTGGCAGATGTGGGTTCCTTTTTTCACACCTTTAAAGGTGGGGCAGAAAGGATGAGAGGAACTTTGAACTGCCCCTACTGTTATGTGATTTTTGCCTTCTCTAAGGAATAATTGAAATAAAGCCATATATTTAATTTTATGTATAGAAATCCACCATTTGTGTGACCCCCCCCAACAAAGAACCTGAGACAAAAATGAGCTTTCCTTTTCTTTGATATATCAGCTTCTTGTCTTTTAACATAAGTGTGTGTTATTGCTTGATAGGATCCTAATTTCGACCTTCCTTTTCCTTGTAGGGTTTTATGAGCTAAGCGATGGGGCTTCTGGATCCCTCTCTAACTCCTCCAACTCCGTGTTCAGCGAGTGTTTGTCCAGTTGCCATTCCAGCACCTGCTTCTGCAGCCCCTTGGAGGCAGCCTTGACTATCTCAGACGGTTGCCCCAAATCTGCAGGTAAAGATTTTTAGCATGAACAGAAGTTTTAATTGGAAGAGGTGAGGGGTCTTTAAAGCTATGTAGCTTTAGCTATCTTTTGGTAGGAAACAATTTGGGCAGTGTGCTGCGTGTACTCAGTGCCACAGTCATACCCGGAGCCTATACTTTGATCTAGATGAACATCTAGACTAGCCAGCTCTTTGGTGCCATTTGGTTCTATATTGTGGAATTGAAAGGCACCTTACTTTTGGAGGAATTGTCCCCATATTAGAGGTAGAGAGCTCTGGTTCTTTGCTATTTAACACCTCCCCTTCCTCTCTCTGCCTCCCTTCCTCTCTCCCTCCTTCTCTCACCTCTTTCTGATGTTGGTGATTGAAGCCAAGGCTGTGCACTAAACTCATACTATATCACCTACAGCCCCATTTTTACTTTCTCTGTTTCTGGGGTACCCTTTGGCATGCTACTCTGAGCTATGTCTCCATCTCTTTATTTTCTTTTGAAAACTATCCTGGAACTCATTTATTCTCTCTCTCTCTCTCTCTCTCTCTCTCTCTCTCTCTCTCTCTCTCTCTCTCTAAGGTTCTTTGAGACAGGGTTTCTCTGTGTAGCCCTGGTTGTCTTGAAACTCACTCTGTAGACCAGGCTGACCTCAAACTCAGAAATCTGCCTGCCTCTGCCTCCCAAGTGCTGGGATTAAAGGCGTGCGCCACCACTGCCTGGCTTTTTTTGTTTTTTTTCCATTTATTCTTTTAAGTACACAGTAAGTTACATATGTCCATCAGTCTGGTCAAGGACGTTGACACTTCAGGGAGCAGTGACCCTTCCATGTTTCTCAGAACACTCCACATAATGAAACTGCCCATAGCCTGTGCACCATAGTTCTCCACTCCCAGCTTCCAAGGTAGTCATGACATTTCTGTTGAATGATCTGCATACATTTATCTTCTTTGAATTCTTCCAACGGGTTTTCAGGGTGCAATTGTTAACATTTAGGGTATGGTTAAGAAAAGAAAATGAGGGGCTGGAGAGATGGCTCAGCAGTTAAAAGCACTTCCTGCTCTTGTAGAGAACTTGGGTTGAGTCTCAGCATAACCATCTGTAACTCTTGTTCCAAGGGATTTGACCTTTGCAGGTGCCTGCACATATGTGGTACATATACACACCCTTAGGCACAGACACATAAAATTAAATATAAAAAAATGAGGCCTAGTGAGGTTCTTTAAATGATTTAAGGTTACATAGTTGGATCATAGCAGGATTCAAACTCAGATCTAACTTATGTTCTCCCACCACTCCAAGGGAATTCAGAATGATTATGTTCAGCCATCTCATCTGATTTAAGAAAAAAAAAAAGTGGCCTGTTGCCACTGGTATTGTGAGAAGCTTCCAGTTGCTAAATTTGTTCTGAAAGCCAGAACTTCCCCTTATTCCTGTTATATTTTGATAACATAGAACAGCAGAGAAAACAGGATTGGAGCTGCTGGGGGAGCAGGAATGAGCCACTGCATTCCTGGTTTTCACCTGAGTACAAGGCCAATTTTTTTTTTAATTTGAGTCCAACAAAGCAAACATCACACTGAGCAGCTGAGGTTGCTAATTGGTCAAGCCTTTGTATTTGTACAGTGTGTGTTGTCAGCGCAATCAGCCATTTAGAAGAGTTCAGAGCCCTGTTATCTAGTATCTGTCTAGTGTCTGGGCCTCAAGTTCATTGTTAATTGCTCCCCATCACTCTACAGATCTGGTTTCAGAGGGAAACTTTATAAACCCATTAAAATGCACTTTGGACAGGTTTTTCTCAAAGACAGACCCCTAGTGCCTCCAAATGCCACATCCTTATATAACTCAGACAGTTGGGCTGGGACTTGGGAGACTGTTTTGTCTGCTCTAAGTAGAGAAGGAAGATAAATGGAACTCATAGACAAATGTGACTTTAGGGAAAAAAAGTAGGGTTTTAAAGTTCTGGGGGAGGATGATGGGAAATGATGTTAGCTAGAGAGGGTCTCATTACCTACCTTCCTTCTTTATTACCTTCCTTCCTTATTACCTTCCTTCCTTATTAATTACCTTC
>NW_021604585.1:923758-932970 GCF_004785775.1 Grammomys surdaster
ATTAATTACCTTCCTTCCTTATTACCTTCCTTCCTTATTACCTTCCTCTTTTCTTCTCCCTCCTCCTTTCTGCACCTCCAGGCACCCTGCATTGCTCCATCTTCCTGCTGGGATTATAGACATTCCCCACCAGGTTGGCCTTTTCTACCATTACCAAGCTCTTTATTAGAGGTTGAGTAGGTACAAACATGGCATTTTCATTAAAAACAAAACCCCCAAAACCCTCTTTACAAATATCCTGGGGTCTAGATTATTTTTTGTTTTTTCCTCTCAAGACTTCTAAATGAAGGTCAGAGAGCTTTCCCTTAGTAGTTAACAGAGTTTGATATATCTTAAGTTCTCAATATTCAAATGGATAGATATAATAGAAGGAAACTTTGAATTTCCCCAACTGAAGGTTATAAAAATAATTTATTTTCCAATGTAGAAACCAACATTTAACTAAGAACTTTGTTTCACTGTATTTTGACATGGACATTTTTGAAATGTAAGAAGCTTTTTTTTGTTTGTTTGTTTTTTGTTTTGTTTTTTCAAGACAGGGTTTCTCTATATAGCTCTGGCTGTCCTGGAACATTGTAGACCAGGCTGGCCTCAAACTCAGAAATCTGCCTTCCTCTGCCTCCCAATGGCTGAGATTAAAGGCATGAGCCACCACTGCCCAGTAAAGCTTCTTTTAAAGTAGAATTTTATGGGTATGAATGTTCCTGCATGTATGTTAAGTAAGTTTCCATATGTGTACAGTGCCCGCCGACCAGAAGGGGGCATGAGATCCTCTCGCTGTCAGACGGCTGCTAGTAGCCATGTGGTGCTGAGAACTGAATCTAGCTCCTTCCTAGGTTCAGTAGCAAATGCCTTTAACTGCTGAGCCTTGTCTCTAGCCCCAAGACATTCTAAATTGCTCAGACTTTAAAAGTCTTATTAAAAATTCCTTACCCTATTAAAATATTGTTTTACTGTCATTATTGAAGATATACTGTGCTGAAAGTTTTTCGTTGTTATTATAGTATGATCTGGAGGCTGGAGAGAAGGCTTGATGGTTCAGAGCACATACTGCTCTTGTAGAACACCCACTTTAGGTGGCTGACGACTGCTTGTAATTCCAGCTCCAGAGGATCTGGTCCTCTTCTTACCTCTGTGGGCACCTGCACTCATATGCACTAACACATACACAAAATTAAAAATAAGAATACTCCTTGAGCCAGGCAGTGGTGGCTCATGCCTTTAATCCCAGCACTTGGGAGGCAGAGGCAGGCAGATTTTTGAGTTCGAGGCCAGCCTGGTCTACAGTGAGTTCCAGGACAGCCAGGGCTACACAGAGAAACCCTGTCTCAAAAAAAACAAAAAACAAAACAAAAAAAAAGAATACTCCTTGAAAAAAAGCTTTGATCTGTTTTGTTGATTCCCCCCCCCCCCAAAGGACAGTTATGTTTAAATAGATTCCACTAGGGAGCACGTTTTTTAAAAATACAAAAATGGCCACAGCAAGTGTCTTAAATATTTTAAAGAGAAACCAGAGAAGGGAGAGTAGATCAGAAAAAGAAAAAGTTCTAAGGTACAGTTATTGGAAACAGAAAGTAAACATTGCTTTTCACTTACCACATTGAAAGGGTACTGTTAGGATTTTGATGTGCTTCACTTCAGAGTTTGTTTGCATAGGCATCTTTAAATTTTATACTATTTATATCATGATTATCACTAAGGTTCATGAAGTGCTTCCTTACATTAGTCACTAGTTTTAGAGCATTATCAATGGCTAATTTTTTTGTTATTGTTGTTGAAGACATGATACATTGTACTTTGTCAAAATTCTTGAATGTTGCTTGCCTTTATTCAGTCATCCACGAACTTCAAGTAAGCTTGTAGAGAGCTAGTGTGGAGTAGTTCTCAATCTTTTAGTATTCTCTCTACCAAGATTACTTAGTAAACTTTGGCCAGAGTCAAGGTGGCTCTACCATTTCATTTCTTCAGTGTATCTTTACATGTTTTTCAGATCTCATAGGATGGTTGGAATGTAAAGGCGGCCACTGTGAAGACCAGGCCTCAGGGACAATTTGCAGTTCCCCCTCCACACCACATTTTAATTCCCTTGATGTCATTGCAGATGTGAATCCTAAATACCAGTGTGACCTTGTGTCTAAAAACGGGAATGACGTATATCGCTACCCCAGTCCACTTCATGCTGTGGCTGTGCAGAGCCCAATGTTTCTCCTTTGTCTGACGGGCAACTCTCTGAGGGAAGAGGAGGGGCTTGGGAACCACGCCAGCGACATTTGCATTGGATCTGAACTGAGTGCCACCAAAACAGAGAATTCCTTACCATCTACAAGCAGTTTGTGGTCGGCTTCCCATCCTGCATCCAGTAAGAAAATGGATGGGTACATTCTGAGCCTCGTCCAGAAGAAAACACACCCTGTAAGGACCAATAAACCTAGAACCAGTGTGAATGCTGACCCTACCAAGGGGCTTCTGAGGAATGGAAGTGTGTGTGTCAGGGCCCCTAGTAGTGTCCCACAGGGCAGTAGTGTGAACCTTAAGAATACAAAACAGATGTGTTTGCCCTCTGGGGGAATACCCTCTTTGGAAAATGGGCCATTCTCCCCTCCTAAGCAGAGGTCAAAAGACTCAAAGACAGACCAGTTAGAAAGCAAGAGGTTGGCTCTGCCAGAGGGTTGCTCGGCTGGCGCTGCCATGGAACCCCAAAACAAGCATCTGCCCAAAATCACCAAGGCAGCCTCTCAAGAGCTCACAAGGTGTCAAGCCGGGCTGGGGGAAACCATGAAGGAAAGCAATCAAGTCTCAGCCGTTTCTCCTAATACAAGTCCAGGCAGAGGCCCTGTCATCCCCTCAGAGAGCAAAGCCCTGCAGCTCCAGAAAAAGATGCCGCAGAAAAGCGGCCTACAGGCTTTGCCTGCGGTGGACAGGCCGGTTTTGGACTTCAAAAGTGAGGGCTCTTCTCAAAGCCTTGAGGAAGGGCATCTGGTGAAAGCTCAGTTTATCCCAGGGCAGCAAGCGGGCGCCAGGCCTCACCGTGCACACAGGAACACAGGTGTCGCAAGGAGCGCCACGTTGAAGACCCGCGGCCAGGCAGCCACCGAACATGGCCTGCCCACCGTCAGGGAGAAACCTCGGGCGGCAGGCAAGAAGTGCCGTTTCCCAGACGACTCGGATACAAATAAGAAACTCAGGAAGGCCTCCAAGGGTCGGCGCAGTGGAGGGCTGCCCGACGCTGGCCTTCCCGGCAGGCCCCTAGGCACCGGTGGCCATAGGGCAGGCAGCAGGGCCCACGCGCACGGACGGGAGCCGGTGGTGGCCAAACCTAAGCACAAGCGAACCGACTACCGGAGGTGGAAGTCGTCGGCTGAGGTTTCTTACGAAGAGGCCCTGCGGCGGGCACGGAGGGCTCGCAGGGAGCACGGGGGCGCCTACCCCGTGGCCGTGGCCCTGCCGTACGCTAGCCCCTATGCCTATGTGGCCAGTGACTCCGAGTACTCGGCCGAGTGTGAGTCGCTCTTCCACTCCACGGTGGTGGACACCAGCGAGGACGAGCAGAGCAACTACACCACCAACTGCTTCGGGGACAGCGAGTCCAGCGTGAGTGAGGGCGACTTCGTGGGCGAGAGCACCACCACCAGCGACTCTGAGGAGAGCGGGGGTTTAATCTGGTCCCAGTTCGTCCAGACTCTCCCGATTCAAACAGTCACGGCCCCAGACCTTCACACCCGTCCCACAAAAACCTTTGTCAAAATTAAGGCCTCGCACAACCTCAAGAAGAAGATCCTCCGCTTCCGGTCTGGCTCTTTGAAACTGATGACTACCGTTTGAGTAGCTAATGTAGCCAGTGTCTTCTCCTTCCCCTAGTCTCTGAATAAAAGAAAAAGGTGGTGTCTTAATATTTGTGTCATACTTAAATTGGATACTTTCCTTTTACTAGTATAAACCCAAAATAAATTATGTCTCGCCGTCATGTATGGACGCTAGTGCCTTTAATGGAAGGTGAAGGATGTATTGCTAGTTAGAAGTGAATATTGAAGTCTTAGTGGTGGTGATAGTGAATGAATTTTGATTATCAAATGTTTTGTGTGGGTGTCTGGCAAAGTACAGGTCTGTGATGTTTTCAAGTTTTATTTGGATGAGACCTTTTGTTCCCAAGGTCTATGGATAAAAATGTTAAGCCGTGAACTTGCTCCTTGATTCTTTAGGGCTGTGTCCCTGGAAGGGCTTTCCAGTTGAGGGGCATTGCATACAATTGTGTAGAATAGGTAGAAGAAAAAAACGGTCATTGCTTTCTGTAAAAATTTTAATATAGTCAACACTTCTCAGATGTCTCTCCATTCCTATTTTCTTCTTAGAAGTACACTTTTTACTGGATTTAGATCTTAGAAGATCAGCCTGTAAATCTGGAGGTGGTAAACCAGATAGGGAGACTGATAGGACCTTAAAAGGATTCACAAAAACCTTTGCCACGTGTAGTGCCTCAGCCTTCGTTACAGGAACCCTTTCTTGGGCCATATATCCAGCAGTTTTTGATGCCTTTCTTTCTCTCTGCTCCTAACTTATAGCCAGTACAACTGTTTGTCCCTTAGAGGGCTTGCCTTTGGCACAAAATGTTGATCCTATGGTGCAAAGAAATTCACCCTTACTGGGCATGACTCCAAGCCAGGAATTGCTCTCACCAAGCACGGCCACCTAAGCCCTGGCCTAAACAGTGGTGCACTTCAGTCCTCACTGGACCACTGACTTATCTGGAAGGGCTTTACATTTTTAAAAAAGTTTTTGGTAAACAGTATTGTGTAAAATAGAGTTTTTAAAATACTGATATATGCATGTTTTGTGCATGAGTAGTAGTTATTTGGATTCCTGTTTTGATATTCCTCTTGTTGAATTACTGTATGATATAAACAGTATGTGTTATATATATATATATATAATCATTGTGTAAATTTAATATAACACATTATATGCTGTACTAAATGATTTGTTTTATTGCTGTTAACTTTGTTATTTGTTATAAAAACCAGATGTTTACACCTATAAATCTTGTGCTGGCTGTTGGTGTTATTTTTGAGATTTACATTAGACTTGTTCTAGAGTAGAACATTATTTGCAATAATAATAATAATAATAATAATAATAATAATAATAATAATAGATTTTACCAAGCTCAGAGAAGATAATGATTCAGGAAACCTTTTCAAAAATTTTAAATTAGGTTTGTGGGTTTTATTTTTTTGTGTGAGTGTTTCGCCTGCGTCTGTGGATGTGGACCATGTGTATGGCTGGTGCTTGTGGAGGTCAGAAGAATTAACTGGAGTTACAGATGGTTGTAAACTACTCTGTGGGTACTGTGAATTGAACCAAGGTCCTTGCAAGAGCATCAAGTACTCATAAGCAGTGAGCCATCTCTCCAGCCCCCCCAAAACATTTCCTTAGTTAAAAGTTCAGGTAGTTTAAAAGTTAAGGTAAATCTTGTTATATGTTTGTTTGTTTTGTTTGTTTCTTCGTCTATGAGACAGGGTCTAAACTGTAGCACAGGCTGGCCTGAAATTCACTGTTTAGCCCAGGCTGGCCTTTAATTCTGACATTTAAGCTTCATTAATCACTTGAGCGAGTGCTGGATTTACAGATGTAAATCATCATGCCAATTTTACCACCATGCCAATTTTAGATGACTTAGGCAAATAGTTTGGAAAGAAACCACCCCAAGCTTTTACTACATTTTTTAAACTATGGAAAGCTGGAAGGACCATACAGTAGGCAAATGTATAGTCAGTACCCAGCTTCAAAAGTTACAGCATTTTTTGCCTTGTTTGCTTTAACTCTGCATGAGACCAGATTGCTGCTGTTGTAGGCCAAAGCCATATGGCAATTGTGCCATCTCCCAACTGCACACTGCTGCTTTATTTATTAGACGGGCCCTCAGATGGGCTCTGCTTGGCCAGAGTCGACTGGCCTTTTAACTCAGAGAGATCCACCTGGCATTGCCCCTAGAGTTCTTGGATCAAAGGTGTGTGCCATCATCATGCCCAGCCTGCTACGTTATTTTGAAGTATTTTAGGAGTAGTCTTTTATCTCTTAAAAACTCAAGGATGCATTTCGGAAGAGCAAGAACATTTCCTGGCATAATGATATTATGATCACACTTTGAATCAACAGAAACTTTTTTTTCTTCTTCTTTTTTTGCCATTTTGAAAGAAGATGTGATAACTAACCCCTGGTTGGCTTCAAACAATACAACTCAGATTGGCTTTGAACTCAATTCTGTTCTGCCCTGTCTCTTCTGGGATGACAGATGTGCACCAGAACACCTGGCCTGTCTCAAGAACTTTTAAATAGTAGATTTGTACCCTCTTCCACCGCAACCAGGGCTCAGCTGATGTTGCATGTTATAATTGGCTATAGGTTTCTAGTCTTCTTGGTTTAGAATAATACACCCATATATTTTTTTAAATGGTCTTAGCTTTTTACAGGGAGCTTCCTCTGGGTTCTGTGAGATTGGGTGCAGAACTGCTTCCTGGGATCTGCTGAGTGCTCAGGCCCAGACCGGCTGTTTTTGTTTGTTTGTTTGTTTTTAAATGTATATGTTTGAATGTTTTGCCCGAATTTGTGTTCTATGCACTATGTGCATGTCTGATGCTCTCAAGGCCAGAATAGGATGTCAGGCCACCTGGACTATATATTACATACATTACATCCAATTGAAATTAATTCTTAAATATTTTAATCAATTACTTAATTAATTTTTGCATATATGCATGGGTTCACATATACCAGGGCATGTGTTTGAAGGTCAGAGGACAACTTGCAAAAGTTGATTCTCTCCTTCCACCAAGGGGATCAAAACTCAGGTCATCAGGTTTGGCAGCAAGCCCCTTTGCCCATGGAGCTATTTACTGGCCCCAAAATTCATTGTGTAATTGCTAAATTTCAGTAATTTTAATGCAAAAGAACAAAAATCCATGAACTGTCAATTTTAAAAGTGTTATTTTTTCTTTCATCTCTTTTAAATCTCTCTCATCCTCCCAGACCCCCACCAGCAAGGTCTTCATCTTTGTGATATGGCAAATTTCTCTGTGGATTATTTTCCTATTTTCATCCTGGCCCTTTCACTAAGAGCGCAGTCTTTTAGTGATCTCAGGACTGTAGGGACACCTCAGTCCTAGATTCTGAATGACTTTCAAAACCAAAACACTTGGCTGGGGAGAAGGCTTAGTCACTAAAACAACCACAGGAATCTGAGACATAGAGCCCACATGAAAAAGCTGGGCACGGGGCTAGGCATTTGTAACTCCAGTGCCTTGAACTTGTGATCCTCCTGCCTCAGCCTCGGTAGTGAGGACTGTAAACCTGGGCCAGCAGGCTCAGCACACAGATCTTTCTGTGACAAGGTGGCTTTGTCATCTCACAGGTGTTTGCTGAAGTTCTTAGGAACTGCAGCAACGTATTCCAAGCTGATCGTGCCACCCAACAGCCCGCGGTAGGTCCAGTGGTTTTGTATCTTTGTCAGAACTGGGCATGCTCAGTCATTTTAATTTTAGCCAATTCAGTGGATGTGCAATGTCATCTTTTATTACCGTCACTCGAATATCCCTGATGTCTAATAATGCTGAGGATCTTTTCACGTTATATACTTCGTCTATTTAAAAGGTGAGTTGCTTGGTTCCTATCCTTTGCTACCTGCAGTGAGTATTTTTTCTTTTTCTTTTCTTTTCAGTCTGTGGCTTGCCTTTTCCTTTCCTCTTTTTTTCTTTTAACCCTCACGCTGGGGCTCAAACTCAGACTCTTGTTCATGCTAGACATATACGCTTTAAGGCTGAGCTACATTTGCAGCCTGTCCTTTAGTTTTCTAAAAGTGTGTGTGTGTGTGTGTGTGTGTGTGTGTGTGTATGCGTGTGTGTGTTGGAGTGGGGTGTATAGACACGAGAATCTGTCTCCCTTTGTGTATGTGTGTGTGTCTGTGTGTCTGTATGTGTATTGGTGTGGGGCATATGGACCTATGAGGGCAGGCAGCTGCAGAGGTCAGAGGTGTAGGATCCCTCTGGAATTGGAGTTACAGCTAGTTGTTAGCCACCCAACAGGGGTCCTAGGAGCTGAGCTTAAGCCCTCTGCCAGAGCAGTCAGTGCTCTTAACCACTGGTTCATCTTTCTAGCCTCTGCCTTTTAGTGTTATATAGTGTCTCTGAACAAAAGTCTTCCATTTCATCATGGCAAGTTTTCTATTTTTCCTTTTATTGTTCATGATTTTGAAGTCCAACTTAGGAAGACTTTGCCTAAACCAATTTATTGTGAAGACTTTTTTTTTTTCCTAGAAATTTTATTATTTTCACCTTACGTATAAGCCAAAGATCTATCTTGTGCCTGACATGAGAGAGGAGTGGAAGCTTAGCTTTCCCAAAGAGCCACTTGGCTAGGCTTCCGCGTGGAGATGACAGAATACTGCAGCTTTGTCCTCAAATGCGCCCGTCATCTGTGCAGGAGTCGGTCGCTTCTGGACTTTGTTCTTTCCATATGACTAGCCTCCTCTGCCCTGTTAGCACTGAACTGAGTTGAGTTCTGGAGTTCCAGCCTACAGGGCAAAGTGAATGTCATTTCTCCACTCGGGACCAGAGCTAGAGTTCAGGTCTCATGGGCAGGAGGAAGTATATTTCCCTTAACGGGCTCGACAAAGTCTCCATATTTTCTTTCCATATTTATACACCACAGAGAAGGTGCATGATGTTGCCATTTCCAGGAAACAGCAGATGGGGGCTAAAGTCAGCCATGAGGGAGTGGGCCCATCTCAATGGCCTGCAGGGCACTGAATGCTGTTAGTCCCTATCTATCTATCTATCTATCTATCTATCTATCTATCTATCTATCTAATAGTCTAGAGTGGTGGCTGCCAACCTTCCTAATGCTGTGACTCTGAAACAGTTCCTCATGTTGTGGTGACTCCAACCATGACATTTCTTTCATTGCTACTTCATAACTGTGATTTTGCTGCTGTTATGGATCTAATATGCAGGTGTCTGATATGGGAGCCTTGAGAAAGGCTCATTTGACCCCTGCTGGGAGCCAGACCCAGGAAATGACCTGCTGTTCTGGAAAACCTAGTCAGTACAAGGTTAAGAGAGGACATTTGAGGGTCTCAGGTCCCAGGAACTTAAAGAACGTCTGGGAGCTGGTTATGACAGTGGGATGGTCTGGGGCAATGAGGATACGACAGTGGGATGGTC
>NW_021604585.1:932980-933517 GCF_004785775.1 Grammomys surdaster
GCCCTAAGCAATGACCCTCGCCTAAACTTAAAGTTTCAGAGCTTGATCAGAACCCCAGATGCTCTCCATCTTTGTATCTCTTGTCCCTTTATTCTTTCACCCCCTTCCCTAGGGTCTCGTCGAATCCCCATGGGCCAGGGCAAATCCCAGGGTTGTGACCCCTAAGTTGAGAACTGCTGGTCTAGAGCCTTTATTCAACTTTTCCAAACCCCCGTTATTTATTTGAGACATGATCCTGTCAGGTAGTCCAACCTGGCCTCAAATACACTATGTAGTTATGGCTGGCCTCAAACTTGTGTGTTGTCTTTCTGTCTTTTGTGTCAGGAATAGACATGCACCACCATGCCTGGCTTATTAGTGAGTCTTTGGATCCATAAATACATTCTATCTTTGCTTTTACTATTTAAAACTTTTCTTTAGCAGTTGTTTGTAGTTTTTAGTGTGGAGGCTTGGCCGTGTGTGTGTGTGTGTGTGTGTGTATGAATTTCTTCCTTCCTTCCTTCCTTCCTTCTTTCCTTCCTTCCTTCCTTCCTTACC
>NW_021604585.1:933617-940989 GCF_004785775.1 Grammomys surdaster
TCTTTCTTTCTTTCTTTCTTTCTTTCTTTCTTTCTTTCTTTCTTTCTGAAGTAGAGTCTCATCTATGCCAGAGTAGCCAATGAAGTTTGAGTAATTTTTATCAATTGATCTTGACTTAATCTTTTCTTCTCTGAATTCAGATACTGGACTTGTCCAGTGAGTTCAGTTAGGAAAGTGCTCGCCTAGCTAGCATGCTTTATGCCCCATGTTCAGTCTCCAGCATTGCGAAATGTACCTTTGGTTTCGTGGAAAGTTACTTTGTTTGGTCTTAGATCTGACACTTTTAATATTGTATGTGATGGCCACATCTCTGGTTATAACATACACTTTATACTATCATGCTTTTCAAAGGATTTTTTACTTCTTGGTCCACAGTGGTTCTAAGAGTTGTTACAACTTGTCTGTTAAACATAAGGACTAACAACATGTAGTTCAAAGCTGACTTAGAGAATTATTTTAAGTTGAGAAGTGTTGCCCAGGCAAACAACACCTGTTTTGGAATCATTACAGATGAAACATTAAATGAATGACTTACTTTCATAATTAACTATAACACACCAATAGTTCAGGGCTATCAGAGCTTACCTATTTGTTATATTTTACAGGGAATATTACAAACAGATACAAGGATATGTATTATCATTTTCTAGGGGATTTCATAGGAGTGATTAATGACCAATACCATAAAAATAGTCAGATGTGTTCTTGGTTTCAGTAATTCATCCTAAAATTTTTATTCATTGAGATTTTGTATTTTTCTTTAAAGATTAATGTTTTAAAAATATTTATTTATTTCTATTTTATGTACATTGGTGTTCTGCCTGTTTGTATGTGTGTGTGAGGGTGTCATATTCCCTGGAACTGGAGTTATAGACAGTTGTGAGCTGCCATGTGGGTGCTGGGAATTGAACCCAGGTCTGGTGGAAGAGTAAGTCAGTGCTTTTAACCACTGAGCCATTTCTCCAGCACCTATTTCAAGGTTTTTATTTAACAGAAAATTTGTAAGAACATTACTTACTTTCTAGACCAGTGGTCCGCAACGTTCCTAATGCTGAAATTCTTTAATTACAGTTCCTCATGTTGTGGTGACCTCCAACCATAAAATTATTTTTGTAGCTACTTTGTAACTGTAATTTTGCTACTGTTACGTATTGTAATGTTAATATCTGTATTTTTCAGATGGTCTTAGACAATTCCTGTGAAAGAGTCAACCCTCCAAGGAGTTGCGACCCACAGATTGAGAAACCACTGTTTTAGTGGGTTCTGCTGTAGAGTGAAAAATTATGAAGATCACTTTATAAAATGATCTATAGATTCTTAAGTTTTTCTTTAAAAGGGCATGGAAAATTCTCTCTGAAACAAGCTAAGAATGTGGACAAGCTAGTTACAGGAACTGGCTAGAATACAAGTGAGCTAGGTGGAACCAGGAAGCTGGTAACCAAGCTGGTAACCGCAGTGACAGGGCAAGGCCGCAGTGACAGGGCAGGACCACATTCTTGAGAAAGAATAGTGTACAGAGAGTTTTCACATGACCCTGACTCACATAGGTTGGTTTCCTCTGGAATTCTTCGCTATTTTTATGATTATGTCTCCTTAACAACCCCCTTGTCCCCCTCCTCACCCTGGTTTTCGGTTTTCTCCTTTAAATACCCCTCACTCCTGAGCCTTGGGGTCGATGCTCCCCTTGTGAGTGTCGGCCTCAGTTGACTGATACCCTGAAATCCGGAAATAAAGCCTTTTGTGGTTTGCATCCAGTTTCGGTGTCTTGCGAGTTATTAGATGGTGGTGTTATCCTGAGACTTGAGTGAGGGTCTCCCTTGAGTGGAGGTCTTCAGTTGGGGGCTCGTCCGGGATTTACGACCACCCTGATCTCCAAGACCCCCACTGGGAGGTAAGGGTACCGTGGTTTTTGTCTTGTGTGTCTGTTTGTTTTGTTCTGATTTCTGGAAAGTGCACTTTTGTGGTTTGGTTTGGTAGTCGTTTCTGTCTCGTAAGAGGCAGCAAACCGTTTTTGTCTCGGCAGGAGGTGAACGGGTGACCGGCAGACGTGCTAGGAGGGTTGGTGCTGCCACAACCTGGGAGACGTCCCAGGTGAGGAGGGACCCCAGGGACGCCTGGTGGGTGCCCGTTTGAAGGCCAAGGAGGATGCATGAGAGACCTCCTGGCCATCTGTTTTTCTGTATTGGCGTTGGCTTTCTCAGTTGAGACGGTTAGTTTCTTTGTGTATTTGTTTTGTGTTACTCGTGATGTGATAGGGACAACGGACTGTGTACTGTGCTTATGAGGTGTCTGTGCCCATGGAGTGGGGCAACTGTCTGTGTACTATGTTTGTGAAGTCACTTTGCGCCCATGGCAGGGGCGACCGTCTGTGTAGTCTGGTTTCTGTGCTCGTGGCAGGAGCGGGAACTGGGCAAGCCACAGACAGCATTTTCCTACCCTGAGATAGGGTCAGGCTACGAATTCCGGGAGGGAATTCATGGGAAATGGAAGCAGTAGGACAGACGTGTCGACACACTGCAAGCCACAGTTCTCTAGAGGATGCTCTGGAGTTCGTTTTTTATGGGAGATAGGGTCAGAAATGATACCTTCTCTGTCTGAAGGTGGTCTTTGGCCACCGCCACCTGGGTCGCGTCTGTTGAAGCTCTGGTGGCTGTGTGTCTGTGTCTAATATTGTGTTGTTCATTGCTGGTGGTGTAAGAAATATGTTAAATTAGGTCCAGCATGGGCTGGCCATGTCATCTGGTTATTAGGTTCTCTCACCAGCGGTCTTTCATGTCTTGATTGTGTAACTGGTCTCTGAACCTGTGACAGGGGCGAGAACTGTCTGTATCACCTGGGATATGGCCGCCCGTGACAGGGGTAAGCTGACTGTGTTTTCTGTTTTGTTTTGTCTTGTTTTTTTGTTTTTGTTTTTTTTTTTTTAACTGTTTGTGTATTATTGGACTCTGACTGACGTTATTTTGGACTGAATCTATTGTGTTGAATATCCTGAGTTAACAAGAGGTAACATGGCCATCAGCAGAGAAATAGCTAAAACAATTGTCTGATCTCCGCGGTGTGTTAGCAAAAGAAAAGGAACTCTCCAGCCCCTACCAGAGAGATTCTTGGTTATCTTTCTTTGTCTATTGTGAGTCCTTGGCATGCCAAATTTGTCCACGTGTGTTGTTGTCTGTCTTTGTTTCATTAGAATAAATGTCTGCCCTATGTTTCATGTTCAGAAAGATAAAAAGGGTTAAAACTTCTGGCTTGATTTAGCTTAAAACTTGTTTAAAAGGCAACCTCAATTTTCATAATAAAAGCTGATAGGCAAGTCCCCCTACTCTGCGGCTGGAAGTGAGGCACAGTGGGAGGAGCCCTGGCAAAAATGATTCTTTGCACAAGCTGCTCTTGGGGAGGCTAAGAACTTTTTGGCTTTCCTGGTAAAGAAACTGATTTCTTTTTCTTCCCCCAAGATTGAAAAGGAGATTTCAGTGTAAATTTTATCTGGGATCAGATAAGGCCTTGATGAACTACTTCAGGAATTTGTAGATAGGCCTAAATTAAGAACTTTCACATTTAAGGCAAAGCTCAGAGTGGGTTCAGCAGAAGCTGGTGTGACATTCCTGTTGTCATGGTCACTCTAACTAGCCCCTAGAAAGGTGTTTTCTGGAATTTGTTTTATTGCCTTGCTTCTTCCTTGGGGAAGAAAGGTCAGCCTCAGAACCAAGGACATTTACAAGAGACAGTTTATGGTCCAGGAGTTATATAATGATTATGCTGGAGAAATTAAAATTATGCCTGCTTCCCTCCATGACATAGCTGTACCTGTTACAAGGGACTGGTTATTCAATTAATCTAAAACAAAGTTCAAACTTAAGATTTATAAAACTTGTAGGGCATTACAGCCTTACTTGCCTACTCCTGCTGTCATCCCAGGAAATGCATATAGAATTATTATAGATTTAGAAGAGTGTTTTTATACTGTTCCTTTACATCCTGGTGAAGGTGAGAGGTTTGCATTCCTTGAGTATGCTTGTAATTTTTGAGAGACCATGAAGCGATATCACTAGAAAGTTTTGCCTCAAGGAATGGCTAATCGCCTTACAAGAAGTTAAGAGTAAGAAAATTTTGTTTAGAAAAAAAAAATAAGATGTGCGTTTACTTCATTTTTTGTTTCTGACTGGTTTTAAAAGTATAAAAATGTACTGTGTGTCTTGGTTATAGATTATTTCCCTATAAGTTATTGGGTATGGTTAAAAATTTGCAACTTTGATAAAAGAAAGTTGGCTTAAAGCTGGTAACTCAGGATTGGAGTCATTCAGAAACCAGATGTATAGAGATAGGATTTAAAACAATGTCTCTTATGAGCTATTAAAAGCTGCGCTATCATGCATTCATATATAGGAACTGACAGCCAACTTTGTAACCTGAAAGTAATGCATTTAGTGTTGATTTTAGAGAAAATAGATTGTTTGCATTGTTAAAAATTGGTTTTGTTTCTCAAAATTGTGGTTACAGTCTAGTACTACAAAAAGAAACTTAAAAAATATAGTTAAAAAATGGCTGCAGTTGGCAGCTCAGTCGTGAGCTCCAGAAATTTTGACTCACTCATGTTTATGGTTGAGAAGAAGATAGAGCAGGTGGAGATGATTGCAAGAGTAAGAAAAAATAAGAACAGCTGTGACACAGTACCAGCCTGCTGTCAATTAGATACAGTGGTAGAGACAAATTTAGCCCCCCACCCCTTAAGAAAGAGAGGAGATATCTGTGGGGGTCTTAGAAGACTCATCACCCTTCCTTTTCAGACAACCCAGCCAGTCTGACGGGACTGGTAGAATCTTTGATGTTTTCCCACCAGCCTACCTGGGATGATTGTCAATAGGGTTTGCAGGTTCTCTTTACTACTGAAGAGAAGGAAAGAATTCTATTAGAAGCCTGTAAGAACGTTCCTGGTGACAACTGGCAGCCTACACAGCTTCCCAATGAGATTGATGCCAGATTCCTCCTTAACTGCAGGTAAGGGGTGGCTGGTGGTCTACCATCGGGCTCTAGCGGGTCTCCAAGGGCAGCGAGATAGCCCTCCAATTTGGCCAAGGTAAAAGAAGTCCTTGAGGGACCCAACAAGCCACCGTCTGTGTTTCTTGAGAGGTTGCTGGAAACATAGACTTTATACACCTTTCAACCCAATTTCTGAGGGTCAGCAGGCAGCAGTAGCTATGGCCTTTATAGGACAGTCAGCACCTGATATAAGAAAGAAATTGCAACATATTGCAGGACTACAAGAGATAGGATAGGACTTAGACAGACAGAGAACCTGGGTGATGAAGGCAGAAGCCCCAGATATCAGTGAATGGCTAGCAGAATTCCCAAAAGTTTGGGTTGAAACTGAAGAAGTCAGGCACTAATGATTACGAGCCAGTACAAGATTTAAGAGAAGTCAATAAGAGAGTACAAGACATTTAACCTCCTCAGTTCGCTCCCACCAGAAAGGACTTTTGATAGCATCAACTATCCGGCAGCCCCCTGTCCGATGGATGACTACTGCTCGCATGATGCACTATCAGAGCCTGTTGTTGACTGAAAGGGTGATCTTTGCACCCCCGGCCATCTTGAATCCTGTCACCTTGCTGCCTGTGACTGACTTCTTCTCCATTCCGTCACTGTGTTGATATCCTGGCAGAAGAAACAGGTACTCAGAGTGACCTGAAGGACCAGCCCTGGCCAGGAAGTCCGAACTGGTATACAGATGGCAGCAGTTTTATGGTGGAAGGTAAGCGAATGGCGGGAGATTCAGTGGCAGATGGAAAGCAAGTACCGATATATGCCTTTGCCACGGCTCATACATGGTACAATCTACAGACAAAGAGGGCTGCTGACAACTGCAGAAATACTGAGCCTCTTTGAACCAAAGCCAGAGGGCTCAGGACACTGTTGCAAAAGGAAATCAGATGGCTGACATGGCTGCCTAGAAAGCTGCCCAGAAAGCTGCCCAGGGAGCAATGATTCTAGCAGTTAAGGGTTCCAGAGACTATTTTGACACTCAAGATACCAGTTTCAGATATGCCACCGATGACCATCAAGTGATGGACAAATTGGACTTTCACTCTGAAACCCCTTATGGGGTAATAAAAAAACTGAGATGGTAAATTAATCCTCCCACAAGAAGAAGGACTGTCTGATTTGGCGAAAGCTGTGGTGAGAAACTATAGTGCTTGTGCCTTAATCAATGCAAAGACCTTCCATGTATACCATGGTAAAGAGACTGAGGGGCAACCCGCCCAGAGCTTACTGGGAGATGGACTTCACAGAAGTCAAACCGGCAAAATAGATATCTTTTAGTTTTTATAGACACCTTTTCAGGAAGAATGAAACTGCCAACATGATGACTAAGAAGATCCTGGAAGAAATCTGTCCAAGGTTTGGAATACCCAAGGTAACTGGGTCTGTTAATGGTCTTTGTAGCCCAGGTGAGTTAGGGACTAGCCACACAGCTGGGGATTAATTGGAAATTACATTGTGCTTATAAACCCCAGAGTTCAGGACAGGTAGAGAGGATAAATAGAACAATTAAGGAGACCTTAACCAAATTAGCATTGGAGACCTGTGGTAATAACTGGACAGCCCTCCTTCCCTTTGCCTTGTTCTGAGTTTGGAACACTCTAGAGTGATTTAAGCTTACACCCTTTGAGATTTTGTGTGGGGTACCACTGCTACTTACTGAGGCAGGCAGAATGAATGATCCTGATGCTGTCCTTTCTAAATCCTTGTTTGCCTACATAAAAGCACTTAAAGTGGTCCAATGCGAGGTCTGGGAACTGCTGAAAGGGGCCTACAAGACTGGAGACCTGAATGTGCCACACCAGTTGAGAGAAGCAGTTCTAGTTCAGTGCCACCAAGCTGCCTGCGGTGTCCGGCCATGTTTGGCCCGGGGAGAGACGCGGTAATCAGTTTGAACCTGTATGACAAGCTATACCACTAGTCACTGAAGACCCGTGGGAGCAGGCAACCAGCTCCAAGGACTCGAAGCCTCTGAGTGAAGTTGGTACAGCAGTCCAGAGAACACTAGAGACCCTGTGGCTTGTGGGCGATGGCATGCAGCACAACCATGAGGCAGCCATTCAGGACATGCTTCAGGAATTAGACATTACCACTCTGATATTTTCCCTCACTGGTCCCCTTTTGATTCTGTTTTTGCTTCTTAAACAGATTAGTTACCTTTGTTAGAGAAAGAGTAAATGCTGTTCAGATCTTAATGTTGCGCCAACAATATTGGGCTTTGCCAGGTCAAGAAAATAGAGGTCATGATGATGCTGGGGATACTGAAGTTTAGTTATGATTAGAACGTTTACATCACAAGAAGTGGGGAATGTAGAGTGGAAAATTATGAAGATCA
>NW_021604585.1:945989-959596 GCF_004785775.1 Grammomys surdaster
TCTCTCTCTCTCTCTCTCTCCTTTCTGTCTCTTCTCTCTCTCTCCCTCTATCTGTCTCTATCTCTTTCTCTTTTAGTGCTGACCTCTATTTAAGATTATATTCTTAAGGTAGAATTCCAGAATTGGAATTGTTGAGTTAAAAAGTGACTATTTTCAAAGCTAATATTCACTAACTATTTCTGAGACATTTTCTTGTTTCATTCCCAACAGGCTGTGTACATGCTTGCATAATGAATAAGGAAATGGAGGCACAGTAATACAACATATTGCATCTGCAAGCATGGGCCAATGTAATTTAAAAGGCATGCACCAGTAGGCTTTGCTAATGTGCTTACCAGTGATTTGGGGCAGGGTATTGTAACAATAGAGGTTGACTGAAATATTTTTCTTTGGGGAATGGAGAGATAGCTCAGCACTCATTGGCTGCCCTTTCCAGAGGGCCTGAGTTCGATTCTTAGCACCCACATGACAACTCACAACTGTCTGTAACTCCAGTTCTGGCATTTTCACAGAGACATGCATATAGTCAAAAAACATTAATGCACATAAAACAAATAAATCTTTAAAATATTTTCTTTTAAAAGTTTTAAAGCATTAATTGAACAATGCTTCTCACACTCACAAGCACAGTGCCAGATTTATGACAAAGGATGTAAGCAGGAGGCTCCTTGTTGGATGCTTATTAAACACCTTGCTGCAGTGTGTTGAATAGCATGGATTCTGAAGGAAGGTGCAGGCTGAGGGGCGGGGGGGAGAGGAAGTCGCCCATGTGTGTCACTCCTACAGAGTGAGGACAATGCAGAAGGAAGGGACTCAGGAGACACTTGGAGAGTGAAAGTGTGAAGACTGTTTTCACAAGTGAGGATCCGTTTCCACTGGAAGTGAGAGAAACCTCCCAGACAATAACAGCGTAAGCTGAACAGGTTTGCTACGCTTGCTTTTTATGTTAAAGGAAGTCTAGAGAAAGCAGTCTGGTTGCTGGGGGACACAGGCCTAGCTTACTGTTGTCTCATTGTCCCCTTATCCTTGGCATATGACCTTTACCTAAAGATCCATCTCACAGCCTGAGCTCCAGGCTGTTTTTTTTTTTTTTTTGTGTTTTTTTTTTTGTGGGTTTTTTTTTTTTTTTTTGGTTTTTCGAGACAGGGTTTCTCTGTATAGCCCTGGCTGTCCTGGAACTCACTCTGTAGACCAGGCTGGCCTTGAACTCAGAAATCTGCCTGCCTCTGCCTCCCAAGTGCTGGGATTAAAGGCGTGCGCCACCACCGCCCGGTTCCAGGCTGTTTTTTGTGTCGGTATTTCCATGAAAATATAAAAATGACAGGCATGCTGCCTTGCTTATCTTCTTAGAAATTACATCTATTAGTAGGGTGGGGGTAGCACACAGCTTTAACCCCAGCTCTTGGGAGGCAGAGATAGGTGGATTTCTGTGTAGACAATCTGGTCTACAGAGTGAGTTCCAGGACAGCCAGGGCTGTTACACAGAGAAGCCTTGTCTTCAAACCCCACCCCTGCCAAAAAAAAAGAAAAAGAAAAAGAAAAAAATTATATCTATTTATTTAGGTGTGTGTGTGTATGCGTGTGTGTACCACATGCACAGCACTAAACATGTGAGGAGGCTTAGAGGACAACTTTGTGGAGTCACTTCTCTTTTTCCTCTTTGTGGCTTCCAGGAATGGAACTCAGGTCCTCTGGCTTGGTGGCAAGCCCCTTTACCCACTGAGCCATCTCACTGGCTCCATCTTCCTTCTTTTTAAAAGTACTTCTTGGAGACTGCACATAATTTTTCTCCTTAGGTCACATTGGCCAGAATTTAGTTATACTGTCACATCTTGAGGCCTGAAGGGCAAGAGAAGTAGATTTTGTTGACTCAGGAGTCACTAAGTCACCATGTGATGGGTGGTGATGGTGGTGTGGTGGTGTGGTGTGGTGAGGGTGGGGGGGGGGTTAGGGGAGAGTGGAATAGTGGGAGTTCCATTATTCTGGAAGAAAGAAGAATGGACCATGGGGGCATTCAGCAGATTTTTTGGTAATGAACTTAGATCTTAGGAGGTAAAATTCTACAAATATCAACATTAAGATAAACACAGAATACAGAACTAGATACAGACCTTTTTTTTTTTTTTTTTTTTACAAGGTGATGGTAGACCATTTAATACTATATATTCATTTTCTGAATAATAGAGATTAGGTGAATATTCCAGAAAAATGTAAACAGACTACAGAAAGGGAAGTTGAAATAGAATAAGATATAAGATGTGAGAAACAAAACCAGCTAAGCATCTCACACCCTTTATTTTATGTATTTACTTTCCATGGGTGTGCACATGCCATGTGGCTCATGTACATACAGAGGGCAGCCCGGGGGAGTTGATTCTCCTTTTCTACCATGTGTTTCTATAGATTGAACTCAGGAGGGAAGTTCGATGACATGTTTTTACCCAATGATTTTACAACATCCCTAAAGCTGGGTATTACTGAAGCCAGAAGATTAATAAGAGGAGACATGAGGATCTCAAGTGTTGGTTAACTGAGAGAGAACAGTGTGTCATCTGTGAATGGGGAGAACACGATAGTGGAGGGTGTTAAGGAATGGGATGCTTGCCCAGAGACAACAGATGGTTTATATTAGGCAGAGGTAAAAATTTCAAAAATATACCATGATATTATAAATAAAATTCTAAGAGCTTTTGATCATCGAGAAAGGGTCATGGTAATACTTTAAAATCAATCTATTTTCTCTAAAGGGTACCTTTTCTTCCTTTAAACAAATCCCTGAAGCCACACTGGTTGGACGTCCCAGTCTAAGCTCTCTGTGGCCCTTCTGTGTTTAATTAGTGCTTCTCTAAGGCCTCAGTTTTTTACACAAGGCTCTTCTGTTCTCTTGCAGGGCACAGAGCACTCAAGGAACTCTATGGCCTCTTGAGGTTTTCCCCAGCATCAGGGAACTGTGGAGTCCTGTTCATCAAAAAGAAAGGGGTGAAAAATTGGCCCATATATTTTGAGAATGAATTTTTTTCTCTTTTGACTTGCTTCTTTGAAAATTACATATACAGCATATATTCAAAAGATTGGAAAATAAAAGCTAACAAACACTTCTTATGTTAGCCCTTTAAAGTTTTTCATGCCTTTTTGGAAATACAGGCAAATAAATGTTGTTGTTGTTGTTGCTTTTTAAAATAACACTATGTAATTAACATTTTTGGTTTGTGTTTTAAATGTAATCCTGTAAACTGTGGGTCAAGAAATATAACTGATATTCATTTCAAACATGTGTTATTGGGAGAATGTAAAGACTCAGTTCTTGGTGGTAAAAAATCCTATGCAGGGGTTCGTTCTATCTCACTGATCTCAAAGGCAGCAGAAGGCTTGAAAGAGCCATCGGAAGAGTTAGCTGCCCAGCTGCCCCGGGCCTGAGAGGCTAAATCTAATACCTGGACAACTGGTTGCCGCCTAAGGAGGTTGTCTGGAGACTTGGCTGTCAGTGATATTAGAGGAGATTGCTGTCACCGAGAGCCAGGGGCTCCCTGGGAAGCCCAGGTGAGGGCCTCTTTAGAGGCAGATGGCTCTGGAGAAGTCGTGTCAGGCCAGCTGGTGCTCCATAAACAGCCGCATCTGCTGGATGCTTGCCTTTTCTCCGATCTGTGTAGGAGCTCTGTCAAATTGGGTGTAGTTTTAAACTTTTTTAGCTGCTACCTCATTCTGGTTACCTCACCCTTTCCCTCCCCAGCATTGCTTCACATTCTGTTACCAATATCTGATGGGTATTGAAAGCAGTTACTTCATGAGGTAGGTATGTGTGGTGCTTAAGGCTCCCCACTCAGGAGCCTTCAGAAATAAAATTGAGATTAGGTAACAGCTAGGGCAGGATAATCAAGGACATTTTTTCACAGTGACATAATGACTTTTCTCAGTTATTTCCCATTGTTTGAAGGGGATCATTATCTCTCCGTGAAACCACATCTGGCATCTAGGCTGAAATGAGTTTCTAAAACACTGGTCCTTTACCCCTGAATGGTAAGAGCCCACCTGCCTCCTTATAATGGGCTTTCACCATCAGAGCACAGAATGGATGCTGGGTGCTTGCAGGTTGCCCCGATGGCGTGCATTAAGGGCACATATCTTACAATATGAGAGATACATCAATATAGATTCTGCTCCGCAAGAACAAACTTGTTCTTTCTTGAGGATAAATGGCCTCAGGGATCGCGGGCTTTTAAGTGTTATAAATTTTTATGACATTATAAAAGAAACAGGGCGACAGCAAAGCACTTAGTATTATATTTTGTTTTCTGAATCCAGGATTAAGTGGAATGTTCCAGCAAGTGTGAGCAGACTACAGAGAGGTAGATTGAAATGCAGTAGTAAGGTATAAGATCTGTGCAACAAAACTAGCCAAGAAGGTCGAGTAACATATAAGGTACATGTTTTAGAAAAGTGTTAATGATTGATTTAATTAAATAAAAAGGCAGTCAGATTCTTGGGGGATGCTGAAATGAGAATCTGGCAAAAATAAGGGTAGTCAGGATAGTTGAGATCATAGCTAGACAGTGTGAGAATTCCTTCCTTGGAAAGAGATAAGCAACCGTCTTCCCATATAACTCCAACAACAAGCCAAAAAACAATTACACCAAAACCCAGCTTGGTAAACTTCTGAGTTGCGAGGGCTCACTTCCAGAGCTTGGGTGAGTGGTTACTTACAGGACAATGGGTGAGCCCCAAAGGTGTGCATCACCAGAAAGTCACACCCCAGCATGGACTACTACTAGCTCACATCTGCCTAGCCTTCAGAGAGAAGTCGCTGCTACTCCGCCTGCCCTCCTCCCTTGCCCCCTCCATACAGCCCCTCTAGGCTCCTAGACTACTTACTAGCCTTCCCAGTCGCTCATAATCCTCCTCACCCATTCACTGCCGTCTGACTTAGTGGCATGTAGGGGTCTGTGACACACCCTCTCCAAAGGCGTTTCTCACCTGAAGGATAGGTTATTTAGAAGGCTGGTAAACTGCAGAGTCCAAAGTCTTAATAATTTACCCAAACCTAAAGTAGAAAAATAAAGCTAAATCACTAAATACAGCAGCTGGAATTCTTATAATGTCTGATGTGAAATTTCTACCAGGAAAGATGACAGTTGGGAAGTCAGTGACCTGGGAGAGAAGGCAGTTACCGGATAACACATATTGACATCCGTCTGGAAGTGAAACAGTTCATTAGAGTCAGAATGTGTGCCGAACATAAATTTTGTGTGCACTTATTCAGTACAGTCACTGTTTATTTCTATTCAGAGGACTTCTTTTTTGTGACAGTTTCATTTTATCAGAATAGAGTCTTATTCAGTATTAAAAATATGTCCAGCTGCTCACAGACACCACAAACATGGAGAGGGACTTCCAAGTGAGAGATTGACACACCTGGGAAGAACTAGCAAAGAGGCACAGAGAGTTCTACTCTCATGACTCTTTGAGCACTAAATACTCATAACAATTTTTCTTCTTTTTCATTATATTTTTGGGGAAGAGACATAGCATATTTTCCTGGGAGACATATGAACTCTTTTTTTTTTCTCTCTCTGATTAAAAACTAGGTAAAGATCTCATCTGGCTTTTTTTCTTGCACCAAAACATCTTCCTTTAACACCTTTAAGACAGACCACATTTTGAAATCATTTTGAGGAAACTGGTGCCATGAGGCATACATGTAATTCCAGCACTTGGGAGGCAGGAAAAACCAGGAGTTCAAGGCCAGCTTCAGCTTCTTAGCAAGTTTGAGGCTAGCCTGGGCTACATGGGACCCAGTCTCATTATCAAACCATAAAGTTGGCCTAAAGGACTCCATAGCAATGGCTCCCTCCTCTCCTCCTACACCATGAGCTGAATCGCTCTTAGCACACGACTCATAGGCAGCAGACATTAAGTTTAATGCAATTAGGAAAGATTCATTCCTTCTTCTTTTGCAGTCAGGGGATGTGTAGTAGTTTTTATCTGAACAATCACACGATTGAAAACCAAACAAGTAGGTCTCTTAGTCTCACATCTGTCGAGTGGTGTCAAGTGGCTCCCAGAATGCCTCGGAGGCACAGACAGCACCTTATTCCATCAGCTTCTAGCTCAGTAGCAAGCCATCCACCCCATACTTACAAACATGAGCTGATGAACAGAAGGGAGGAGGTCATAGAGTCAGAAGCCTGAGAAAATCCCAAGAGTTCCAGAAGAAGCCCCTGCAGACATGGTTTGCTGGGGGTGCATGGGTAGCATCTATAACTGAACTCCATTTTAGGAGAAAGTGAAGGATCGGAGATTCTGGCCGCTCCCCCAACCCCTCCTGGACATTCTGCCCTTACTGTCCTCTGTTGTTTGTAGTTTCAGAGGTGCTAGAGTATACAGATGGAAAGTTAACATGAAATTGGATTCTCATTAGACAGTTTCAAAATTATTTTAGCTATTTCCCAGTGTTTACTATCATTGAGGTTATTATCAGATTATTCCTAGGCACTCCCCTGCCCCTTAGCTGGCAAACCATTAGGTTTATCTTTTTTTTTTCCTTTTTAATAAGATTCTTTGTTGTTAACTAACAGCTCAGGCAGGAGCTAAGGGTTAGGCCACAGTATTTATTCAGCCCTATTACCTGAGAGCTTTTAAGATGTTCTCCTTCCTTCTTATCCATCTTGGTGTGTCTAGGTATGGAAAAAAATCTGCTGCTGCGGAATCCCAACGTGTGTGTGTGTGTGTGTGTGTGTGTGTGTCTTTCTATGCCTGCGGGTCCCTCAAGCAGGAGAAAGTCCGAAGTTCCAAGGGCTGGAAGCTTTGGCGAGGGCAGGCCCCAATGATACAAGAAAGAAGTCTGTGAGTTCTAAGAGTTTTATTGCCATGGTGTGGTAGTTGGATCTGGATGTGCACCGCCCCCTCCCTCTCTCCCCCTCTCCCTTCCCCTCCCCCTCCCCCCTCATCCCCATTTCAAGCCAGGGGGAGCTGGCTTAAATAGGGAAGGGGAAAAGAGGAAGAACTGGGAAGGAATAACTTAATTTAGCTATGCCCCCCGACTTTAGGTAACTCATGAATATGGAAATCTCTTGAGAGTGAAGCCTGTAGTCACTCCCTCTACCTGTGTGCGTGTGGATGGTGATGCAAACCTCTTTGGGTGGGGCTGCTAGCCAAACATGTCTACAAGGTGCAGGTTAATGGAGATGTAGACCTTGTATAGAAGCCTGGATTCTGGGGGCGTGGCTGAACACCTGCCGTTTCTCCAATGGGAGCTGGGGTTCAAAGGCCCATGCCCAGCCAAGAATTAAGACATCCTTCCACGGCCCGCCACCTAGGGTCTTGTTCTTGTAACTAAGGTCCTACGTGGCTCCAAGTCCCATCAGAGTTACAATATGCCACATTTAGTGAGTGGAAGACACTCAGGTTCACTGATACCAGATAGATTTGCTCCACGACATTATAGATGACATTTATTGATTAAAAGTAGAACTCACTTAGAGATGAGTAATTTTCTTTGTAATTAAAAAAAAACAAGTAGAAATCTATATTTTGATTTTCTTTTAATGGTGAAAATGGAACAAGTGTTACCAGCCATTGGATTGGTAATATGCCTCATTCAAATTCTCCAAGTCTTACTCCAGAGCCACATCTGCTTTGTTCATGTTCCTTATCAGCTCTGGGAATGTGAGTCCGCAGGACAGAGTAGAAGTATTGGCTTGGGTGGGTGAAGGTGATTCGAAAAATCCTGAATCGGATGACACATTGCTGTCACCTCTCCTTGAGGTCTGTTTTTGGATTTGCTAAAGATAGAGGTGTTGGCAGGAGGCAGTCAGATGGCTTTGGGAATGTCAAGGATTTATTCCTGAAGGCAGGGGTGGTGTCTTCAAGCCTCCTGTGGGTGGGTGAGGAATGAGCCAGCCAGCCTAGGTATAAAGCCAATGAATGAAGGAGGGTTCATGGGGATCTCAGTGCCTAGACTGACCCTCCTGACCTTGCAGGGTGGCTCTGAATAAGTAGGGTCTCCAGTCCCAAGTGGCTGACGGTAGGGGCTCCTGATAGGAGCTGGGGAGTTTGCCAGGAGAGAAGCCCAGAAGAAGAGAGCTTTGCCTCCCCTAAGTAGTGATAGCCGGAAAGCACAAAGGAGCCTTCTGGGTTTGAGTCACGACCTTTTCTGTCACATCTCTGTGCCTGGCAGGTTGCTGGAGAGATGTGTGTGACAGGCTCACCTTTCAGTGCTGCAGTCTCACCCTTAGGTTGAAGGAGTGAGGAGGAAAGAGAGGAGAGAGCTTCACTCTGCTTCCTGAACCCACACTCGCTGGGTCAGGACCAGGTCACAGAGGTCAGCAGCCTCATGGGAACATCTCAATGATAAGGTGAAAGGTCTTTCTCCTAATCCCTCAAGAATGTGATGTCACCTGAGCCACTGTCCGATCTTTCCCTGGTCTTCTTGTCACCTGGCAGAATCCAGGCGTTTACAGAATGGCACCCTTGAATTTTAATTAGGTACAAAGTCATTTCTTTTTCCTTTTTAAAATGATAAATGACTTGGGAGAAACAGACCCAACCAAGTCCTTTCATGATTTCAGGTGTAGAAGCAAAACTATGATGGATGGGCTTTGAATTCGGTTAGCTCTGACTAAGATAAATTGTCACTAAAACACAAGGTTGTGCATTTTCATACTCAAGCCCGTCTCGCTTTTAAAACCAGCTATTCCCCAGAGGCCCCTTGCCAGCAACAGGAAAGGAATGGGTAATAATGATCAGATTAGGAGAGAGTCATTCCAATCACGGAGGCTGGTGATTTGCTGGGCTGGAATGTTTGTTTAAGTTGCTTGGCTCATCATTTTCTGCAGCAGCTGCAGAATGATGGGATGTTGGTGGCTCACCATCTACAGCCACCACTAGAAAGACTCGGATGCGTCCCTTGTCATAGCAGGCACCATAGTGCTCTTCAACATATCAGAAGTGACCCTGCTTATGTTATATATATATATATATATATATATATGTGTGTGTGTGTGTGTGTGTGTGTGTTTGTGTGATGTATATGTATGTGTATATATGTATATATGTGTATATGTGTATATTGTATATATGTGCATGTGAATATATATATATATACACGTATATATGTATATATATATATATTTGGAATTTAATGTGTATATGTGTATATATATATGTGTATATTGTTTATATGTGTATGTGAATATGTGTAATGTGTATATATGTGTATGTGAATATGCATATATGTGTATGTATGTATGTGCATGTGTATATGTGTACACACACACACACACACATATATATTTGGAATTTATTTTTATAACACACAGAAAAAGGCAATGGACAGACTCTGGGCAAAAATTCCCAAAGATTATGTATCTGTAATTACTTTGATCTAAGGGCTGCTTCTGAAATCATGCATAAAGGACTAGTAATTCTGGCTGCCTCTGAGGATGACTGTAGTAGGTTATTAATATTTTGAAACTACTCACTAGAATATTACCTAGTAATATTAAATATAAACGTACACTCCTTCCTTAACCTCCCGAATGCTGGGATTGCAGGAATGCACCATTACACCTGGCCTAGCTCTTTTTCTGTAAAGGACACACCATGGCTGACTGGTTTGCTTCTTTAGTTAATGCGCATGGTTAGTTCATTGCATCCATTTTCCAACCTCAGCTGGTGTTGAAGGTGAACATTTACTGCCATTAATTAGCAAGATTAATAGGAGGCAAAATGCATCAGGGAAACTGTTTTACCAGATCTTACCAGAGACTCTGTTTGTATCTGCCTAGAGAAAGACAAGGAGCCAATTTAAGCTTGGATTTTTTAAGATAAACCACCAGGTATTTATCTTATAAGTGTAGCATGTGTTTACAGTATGGTGTATACACCATATGCTGATAAGTAGCCTGGAGTCTATGTAGTCAAGGTTTTTGTTGTAACATTTCAAGCCATGTTTGTAGTCATCTGTATAGTCTCTCTTTTTATCCTCATTTTCTTCTGCCTTCAGCTGCATCTGCATACAGGCATTGTGAGTCACCAACTAAGTCCCCAAGAGCCAGGCAGATAATGTACATGCGCGAAGTCAGCTGGAGAGCAGGCAAATTAGAGGTTGAAAAGGATTAAGCTGAACTGGAGGGTTCATACTTAGCCTAAGGTAACTTGAAGTTGCAGTGATGCGTGACCACAAAGAGTAACGTAGGCTGGAGTCAGCTCTCGGGCTACAGATAAATTTCACTGGGAGTAACCAGGGTTACTATTTTCTTCCGTATTTACTGAGAGAGTCAGTGCATATGTTTGTATGCAAGTATGAACGTATGAATGTCGTACACATTCGTGCATCTCCTCTCCCTTTCCTGTTAAGGAATGATAGTACGCCAGCGCAACTTTATCTCCGTGACTTGTCGTCATCATTCGGCTGACAGTCCTATGTCCCGTCTGCATCAGCACTTGTAATTCTCTTCTGATTATCTTTTGGTCCTGTTCCAAGGAGGCCAGAGTTCCTCCCTGCTGTAGTGTATCTGTATTTCTTTTTAATGAACAAAGCCTCTCTCCACTTTGAACCTTATACGGCTCTCCACCTTCCTTCCCTTCCCTTTCAACCTCATCAACTTCCTTTTCCTTTCTTTCCTCTGTCTCACTGGTATTGTTCTCACCTGTCAGTAATAATTAGCTTCCGACTCCCCTGGCACGTTTTTATGCCATTGTAAGAATCATAAGAGACATTAAGCAGGACAAAGCCTAAGCTTGACCCTTGGATCATCCTATTAGACTCAACTGTCTTTCCCAAGTTGGATACAATGTCATCCATCACTCTACTTTCTAATGCTCTTGCCAACAGCTTTGAGCTGGTAAGAGCCACTCAGTATCTACCATTTGCTACCAAGTCCATCCTAACAATGTAACAACGCATACGATTATTAGGCACCATTCTGTTGACAGAGTACACACCCACAGCTTTTCATTTCCCAGCAGGGTCTAACACCATTCAATGACAAGAACAGAGTTTTTGGTTTTGACATTATGGGAGTATGATCTTGGTAAGCATCAAACTGCTGATATTTGGTTTCCTCCTGTATACTCCCAGTCATGAAGTTATTGGGATGAAATTACAAAATACACATGAAAATGTCTCAGTAAATGATACAAGCACAGACTCTATTCAACACTAGGTTGTTTGGCCATTGGTTGAGAAAAGAGGCTAGCAGAAGAAACACACAGGCCCTATTCTGAATCACAATTTATCCCAAACTGCTCTGCTTTCCTTTGCCTTTAACAATCCTCATTCATCATTTGACTTTGACCCGGCTTCTCAGGGACTCTAGAAGTCTGCCCTGGAGACAATGGCCTCCTCCTTCTTCCAGGGGCACACTTGCATGTCCTCTCTGATTGTTCCCTTTCTCTAGGGTACATTTATATTTTTATCTTTCTCAGTCCAGCTTCTCTCCTGCCAGGGGCTCAAGCTTCTAACAGTCTCTCTCAAGTGCAGCTACTTTTGCAACCTTGCTTCCTCTCCTCCTCCTCCTCCTCCTCCTTAAATCCATTCCCTCCTAGTTAGCTCCTTGCTGTTCCATCCCCCAACACCACTCTGATGACTCTACCTCGTGGAAGCCACGTGTTAACAACCAAATCCACCGGTGTTTGCTCAGCTCTGCTCCTTCTTGGATTCTTTTTCATATTTACTACTATTAATTAATAAAGCACAAGCCTGTTTTCTTTTTTTACTTTTCCTTAAAAGACTGATCTCATTCTTTAAATAATATTTGTATTAATTCTTCGAGAGCTTCTCTTTTAGAGCAGAATTGGACTTTATTAATATATTTTAATGTGGATTTAAGCACAAGGCTAGCAGAAAGGTGCTTAGGAAAGAAGTATTGCATACCCCAGTATGAATGTGGGCTCCTCAAGAGAGATTGTCCTTAGATGCCTTCCCCATACCATGTATACAATTTTAGTGGCTGCTGAAGTTACATCTCAAGGGGTTACTGGGTGGGGGTGGTGGAGAGATGGCTTAGAAGTTTTTAGAGCACTTCTTGCTTTTGCAGAGGACCAGAGTTTGATCCAGCACCTACAGGGCTGCTCACAACTGTCTGTAGCTCTAGTTCTATGGGATCTGCCTTTCAAAACACTCATACACATTAAATTAATTAATTAAAATGTTGAAAAGAGTTTCTAAGGGTCTTAAGTAAGAACATAAGGGTGGCTCCTCAGTTACCTTGGCTAGGATTACAGCTGATAAGGTAAAGGCCAGCTACACAGGAGTAACAGGAGGATGCTGACACATGTTTTTATTGTAAACAGATTAATGCCTTGCTTGTGACATTAACCAGAAAATTATAGCTCACATTTTGTAAAAGAGTAAACACACATTTGAAGGTCTTAAGCATAGTCTGTTGGTAATTTAACATTCTTATTGAGAATACTTTGATATAAAAGAAGTATCGTCTCTATGTAGCTGGTCTTGAAAACAACTGTCTTTAATTGTGCTAGAATTCTTTTAGTTAGTTTTTTTTTTTTTTTTTTTTTGAGGCAGTGGCTTATGTAGCCTAGAGTAGCCCAAACTTGTTTTGTAGCTAAGTATGACCTTGTACTTTTCATCCTCCCACCTCTACCTCCAAGTGCTAGGATTATAGGCAGGGATCGAACCCGGGCCTTCTGTATGCTTCGAGGTAGGCATCTTACTAATTGGCTATTCTCTAAGCTTTCTGTCAGAATGCTTGCCTCTGGTCGGTGAGAGACTTCAAGCTTATTCTAGAGTAAGGAGTTTCTTTCTCTCTCCTCCATCCCTTAGCTTTTCCATTTTTCCTCTCTTGCTTCAGTCTAATTTTATTTTGTACTGCCAAAGACTGGTGGATAGTAGGAGTTTTACTATCTAGAGTTGATTTGGGATATTTACATATCTTAGTATGTATGTATGTATGTATGTATTTTTTGGTTCTTATTTATTTATTTATTTATTTATTTATTTACTTTACGCCCTGATCGCAGTGCCTTCTCCCACCTTTTCTTGCTTCTTAGATGTAAACGTTCTTCAAGTGCTGCCCCCAAACCTCGGGGTCCTCATGGACTGTCACATCTTCAATGGATTGTCACCGTGCTCCCGGATCCTGTTCTCCGAGTTCTCCTGTTCTTCACTGGGTTTTCTGACTTCACACGTGTCTCCCCGGGAAGTTCAGCACTAAAGCCCTTCAGTGTCAGTGCTCTTCGTCAAACTTGTCTTCTTATTCATATGATTTTATTGTTTCTCTTCAAATTTTCCTATAATTACAATTACTCTCAAAGCTGAAAACTAATCTGGAACACAGATGGTCAGGCTGGTGAGGAACTGAGTGAGAAGCAAAGCAGGAAAAACAGTCGAGTATTTGTCAGAGGGAAACATCCATGGACCATAATTGAAACGTCTATGGAACATAAGTGAAAGCCAGATTCTCATGGGAGCAGAAAGAGCATATCAGGGTTAGCACAGTGTCGGGAGACCAGGACTAGTGGGCAAACTGCAGTTTGTATTCCTTTCCCTCTACTAACCTTCTGACCAGCAGGATCATTGATTTAATACTCATTGTTTTAAGACCTGGTCTACAGAGTGAGTTCCAGGACAGCCCGGGCTACACAGAGAA
>NW_021604585.1:959696-1008050 GCF_004785775.1 Grammomys surdaster
AAAAAAAAAAAAAAAAAAAAAAAAAAAAAAAAAAAAAAAAAAAAAGACTGTTTAATGGGATTATTAGATCTTGCTTTGAAATCTGCATATCCTCATTTCTTTTCCTTTACTGACACATTTGAGATACGTGGAGAGTTATCAACAAGATGACGAACGCTTTATCACATGCTTCTGTCACATTTAGCGGTTTGTAGACTATTTCATCCTAAAATGACTTTAGGCCTGAAAAGTTGTACAAATAATATAAATATGTTTTGGCTCTTCCACTAGCTTTATCAAATATTGCATCTTACACAATCATAACACTGTTGTCAAAAGTCAGGAAATTAACTCAGCCTCCTCAGCGCTGAGATTGAACCTGTGTTACCACCACATCCAGTAATACAACTAACATAGAAACCTTATACAAATGCCACCAACTGCCACCCTCTTTTTTTCTGGTCCAGCTTCCTATGTTGCCTCTGGGACAGTTCCTTAATCTTTATTGACTTTTATCACAGGAGATTTGTGGGAAAAGCATTGGGACTTAATTTCATGAGCTGCATCTCAGTTTGGATTTTCCTGGTGTTTTTCTTTGTTTAAATTCAGGTCTTGCATTCTTTAGTAGCACCACAGAAGTGCTTTGTGCTCCTGTCCACGCATCCATCTCAGGAAATACTCAGTGTGGATCTGGCTCCTTACTGGATGAAGTGTGGTCCATTCTGGGTCACTTCGATTCCTTGGCTAAAGAGATGATTTCTAGGTTTCCTTACCAGGAAGTTACTAATTCACTGTTTGTAATTAGTAGTTATTAAGGAGTTCTCATGTGGAAATATCTTCAAGGATGCAGATACCCTATTTGTAAGCTGTATAACTATATAATTATATCTGCATCATTGTTGGTTCATGCCTACCACAATAGTAATTGCCCAGTCAATCAGAAATTCAAGGTCATTCTAGGAAACAAATTCAGTTTGAAGTCAGTTTGGGATACAGGAGACCCTGTCCACAAAAAAAAGAAAAAAAAAAGTCTTTGTAGAAAGGTAGAGAAACCCTGCCTCAAAACAAACAAACAAAAACAAAAGAAAATAAAAGTCTTCTCAAAGGAGTAGCTTTGGTGTTTGCCTAGGAGTGTGTGTGGGTTTTTTTTTTTAATTTTCATTATGTCTCTTATTTCTTTATATCAATAAAAACTTGTGAAATTTGCTTCCTAAGCTGTATCATATTACTGTCATTGTTCAGCTGTTTCCGGTGTCCCAGTTGTGGCCATTAGTAGCTAGCTCCTTCTGTGCATCCTATATCCCTGTGTTTGTTTGTTTTAGTATTGAGTCTTTCTACTGGCTCAGCTCCAGGGCCTCTGGGACCAGTCCTACTGTATGTCTAAACCCTTTTAGTTACCTGCCACAGTACCATAACACCTGGCTCTGGGAACCCTTTAGTAATTCAGACTTGTTAGTTTCTCCCATCAGATGTTTCTACTTTCCTAACATGGGATATATTAACTTTTACATATACATTGTATATGTATACTCTATATACATTTCTATCCATGGCTTCTTGCATTAGCTACATGTTGATAAACAAATGGGTTTTGGTTGATGTTTTTCTGTATTTTACAATACTAAGTGACATGATATTATGAATACATGTTTACAGACTCACATTGTTACACATAACTGAAAAGTGTATTCATTTTGAGTGCTACATAATGTGCTGTTGTGGGATTATACAAACTTGTTTATTCTCTCATGACTCAAGGCATTTTGACCATGCCCAGTTTTTACTGTTATATACACAGTCTTGTAAACTCTTGGACTGAGCTCTTATGTTAGGGTTTCACCAGGTTATGTTATCCAGAAGTGTAGTTACTTAATAACAGTCTGTCTTCATCTTCATGCAAAGTTGTCTTCAGAGGGGTTGTATTTGTCCTCCTGTCAATGATACATGAATTTTTGCCTAAGTGGTAGGGATGAAATAAATGATGCTTGTTGTTCTTTTACCTACACACTTTTGACTCTCAGTGAGGCTGAGCGCCCTGCAGTCCTTGACACGTCTCGTTTCCTTCTGGCTTTCCTTTTATAACTTTCAGCTGTTGGAGCGTTGTTTGGGGTCTCTGATGGGAGTGTTGCCTCTCAGTGAGCAGTTTGGCTTCTAATATTCCTTGAAGTATCTTTCCAGCCTTGTTTCCAGCTAACTCTCTGAGTGGGTGCCGATTGGCTACATCAGTGAAGGAGCTTCTGCCTTGCCACAATGAAGTCAATTGCTTTAAATTAAACTTGTTCATCAGATTTTGAATGTATTTAAAATGAAGTTTTAGACTTAGGCATCAGAGATCCAGTCAGAAATGGGAGAGAGAGAGAGAGAGAGAGAGAGAGAGAGAGAGAGAGAGAGAGAAGAAAGGCATCAGAAAGGGACTTTGATCCTTTCACAGTGAGGTGTAACCTTCATCTGTTTCTTTGAAATAGAATCTGAGAGTCCGAGGCTAGGAGAAGGTGCTTTGATATCTGTAATATCCAATTTTAAACACACTGGTTTCTAGATATAAAGACCTGAAGGAGGCACAGGGACCATCTGGCTCAACCCTCTCATTTTACAGGAAATAGAAGCTCAGAGAGATGAAATAAAACATTCACAGTGGAGACTTAGTTTAAGTTTCTCAAGATTCCAGGTCTTAAAGAGATGGGCTTCACCCACTGTTCATTCTTAAGAGAAAATGCAACTCTGCTTACCTGGTGCAGAGGCACATAATCTTCTAGAATTTCCTCTCTTCTTTGAGACATCCCTTCCTCCTCTGCCAGCAGTTTTGCAATTTTATATAAATACAGGTTAAATGCTTTGGACACATAGCAACTAATATTCCTTTGAACCTGATGGACATTATAAATCAGTCTGCAGGAAAGATAGAGGACTTTTGTTTCTCTGTCTGTCTGTCTGTCTCTGTCTCTGTCTCTGTCTGTCTCTGTCTCTGTCTCTCTCTGTCTGTCTGTCTGTCTGTCTCTGTCTCTCTGTCTGTCCCTCTCTCATTCCTTCCCTCCCTCTCTCCTTCCCTCTCTGGGAAAAAAACAGTATTTTTTCTTACACTTTGGAACCTTAAGGGGGAAGCAGACCCCTCCAATGGTTTGGTGAGAGCCCTTTGATCTCTTACCTAAGTCCAAATGGCCTAAGCATTCTTTCCTTACTAATTTTTTTCATGTACAAAATCTATATTTAAGTGATTCAAAAGTTTATTTTGATAAAATAAGTTTTTCTTTCCAAATAAAGTGCCAAGTAAGGGGTTATATTTCTAGTTAGAGTCCTTTCAGGCCCTACCTTGTCTGTGAGTCTAGAATAAGCTACATCAAACATGCTTTGAGAAAAAGCAGAACAAGCAACTGAATATAGCAAAATCCTTTGGGTCCTCTCCTAACAACCAGCTACCTCCGCTGCCCAGAGTTGGTAAATCACCCAGCGTCCCTGCAAGCTTCTTTGTGTAGTAATTGTCTGATTTCTCCCAGTCCCTACTTTACAAAGCAGCCTTCTGTAATCCACACACAGCTCAGCACGCTGAAGGCAGCCGGTTGGCTGCTGGAGGACAGTACTGACCATGTTTACTCTGCCGCTGATGATAATGATGGTGGAGATAGCGATAAAAATAAAAACAAAGGAATTATGCTCATTACATGTCGGGCAGTGTTCTAAGTATTTCACGCAGAAGGATAACTCACTTAATCGTCCTGTGTCTAGGAAGAAAATGACTATCATTACCTCCATTTAACACGGGGAGGCAGACAGAGGTCAAACCATCCATCCAGACTCAAACTGTTTACCAGAGAGGCCAAGCAGAATGCAGAAGAGACATAACAATGGTTCATTTGGGAGATTATTTACAAAACGTGGGTCTCCAGGAGGCATTGGGGGACCCAGGACCAAGTCAATTCTTCCTACACACTGGCTCGTATGGATGAGATAGCAGCTGTCAGAAGTCAAGAATTCTTTGTGAGGCCAATTGAACCTTGCCTGTTGCATGAAGTCATCTTTGGCCAGGAATTCTGTCTGAGCATGGTAATATTTCAGGGAGAGAAGAGGGAGATAAGCACCCTCCCTCCCACTTGTCTGCCCTTCCTTTGCACATTATCCACCACCACCACCACCACCACCACCACCACCACCACCATCATCATCATCATCATCATCATCATCAGTATACATGTGTCTGGATATGACCCTGTGACCTGAGCTAGGTCTCTCTGGAGTTCAAGTTACAAACACACTGGGAACTAGGTCCTTTGGATGAATAGTATGTGCTCTTAATCACTCACTGAGTATCTCTCCAGCTGTTTCCTTTACATTCTGGACAGAACCCTTTAGTGGCTCAATGTGGTAGAACTTTTTTTTTTTTTTTTTTTTGAGACAGGGTTTCTCTGTATAGCCCTGGCTGTCCTGGAACTCACTCTGTAGACTAGGCTGGCCTCGAACTCAGAAATCTGCCTGCCTCTGCCTCCCAAGTGCTGGGATTAAAGGTGTGCGCCACCACCACCCGGCGTGGTAGAACTTTTAAGTGTTCCAATGTGTGTCGATGACATGGATACAGTCTAGCACCAGGGCAGGGAGCAGTGAACTGGCATATATCAGCTCCTAGGTAGTAGAGCTGGGATTTGAACTCAGGCGTTCAGACTCACTCCAAAGTTCTTATTCCTAAGCACCGTGCCATGTATATGTATATGTATATGTATATGTATATGTATATGTATATGTATATATATTGGCTGTGGAGGGTAGTGTGACGAGCACAAGGCTGGAACATGCTAGATAACTCAGGTAAGAGCTGTGACTTGCATGCGCTGCCCATGTAGGTCCTGATGCAGGAGAACCAGAAGCAGCATGCTGATTTTGTCATTCATTTATATGTATGTACCTCCCTTGCACTGGAAAATACTAGAAGCTGTTGAACTCATGCCCTCCTTATCACAGATCATGTATATACATCTTTGTATTTTAGGTAGAACAATATTTTACTGATTTTCCCCCAACTGTTCATCTTTTCTCATTGTATTATTTCGCTGATTTTTCCAAAATGAGCTGGGTTACAGCTGTTCTTCAATTGAGTTACTAGATTGGATTACCTTCTTTTAGAGTGCTGTCAGGAAGGAGTTTATATAAATTCATCTGAAGCCATAATTGAATTTTACAAGCAATAACCAATTCCTTCAAAAACCAACCACCAGTGACTGGTACAAAACACTTGGATGCTGCTCTCACTTTCCACTTAGCTTCTCTTTGACACAATGGAAAATGCCCTGGGGCACTCTGACGGTTTGAGAAGAGGAACAGTGGCAGGAGGTATTTTCCGTTTTGTATTGAAAGCAACTGAGGAATAGGAGTGAGTCTCTCTCTGGGAAATCAGCCTAAAGGCAGGTTTCCTATCTGAGGCTTCATCAAGGATATGGCTCAAGGAGAAGTGTAGACTGAGGGAGGACAATTAAGGGGACAGGCAGCACAATGTTAGCTGTGTGCCTTCACTTTCTCTTCTAGCCTTTTGCACTTGTAAAACTGCCAGTGGGAATAGAAATTTTCCATCAAAGGGGACCATTTACTCTGAAGTTCTAAAAACTGAGACTGAGGGTAGAAAGGCTGGCAAACCATTTCTGGTTCTTCAAGCTGTGTGTCCTCCTAACACTTCCCAGAAGCCTCAGAGGGAGAAAATCCCTTGAGATTGAAAGGGCAGAAAGTTTTCTTTCAGTAGAATGACTCACAGAATGGGAAAAGAATGACTGTTGAACTCAGAGATCCTTCCTGTCTGTTACAATCACAAAGCACAGCAATGGTAGGTCTGTGGTCACCTCTGAGCTGTGAGCTACACCGAACTGTTGAAGAGCACAGAGAAATGTGGCCTTAGAGACTTGGACCACAAAACTCTTTTAAGGATTGTTGGGGAGCTTGAATAGCATTGTTCAGCAAAATATTATAAGGAATGTCGCTGTCGCTGAGACTTGATGTGATTAGCATAGTGTGCCATGGCTCCTTGGGGCTGTTTGTTCAGAGGGGCTTCAGGGGGGCAAGGGGTTATATTTTTATTTTACCATTTTGTCTTCTTCCTTTATAAAGAGGAAGCTGCCAGCCGCCTCTCATTTGGACAAAGACAGAGAGTGACTTTGAAGCCTGTTTTTCTTGTCCTTTAGAAGAGTTCTTTCATAGGTGTCCTTTCTGGTGTGTGAGCGACTCATTATCATGATCTAGGAGAGATTCTGGGGCTGGTTCTCATGCAACCTTTTTGGGTTCATTCCATTGCAAGTGATCATGTGAACAGAAGAAAAAGTCACCAGGAGGGGAAAACATAAGACTTCAGTATTTGTGGAGAAGGAGAGGAAATCACACCTTGAACAGCTATGAGCTGCGGCCGACACGAGTGAGCATCTTGATTCCCACCCTAACTTTTGAGATAATTTCCTAGGTTCAGGCAAAATTGCTTGTTCCTCTTGCATGTATCCTATCAACTGAATTTCCACATCTTTACTCAGTTGGAACTGCCTTAGAAAGGCTTCTCACCTCACTGACCCAGCAGGACTGGATTCATGGTGGGTGTGTAGCTGTATAAGAGAATGAAAAAGGAAAAAAACAAACAAAAAAGCCCTCCTTGCATTCCAAGTGTACTAGCTGGTTTGGCAAGAATCTATCAACCTTAAGTACAGAGAGACAGGGAGTGGACAGCCTGGCCCTGAGGGGGAACTCCCAGTTCAGCCCCTGTGGTTCCTATGGGAACTGGAAGCATCATGCAGTTTCTCTGCACCTGCTCAGTGATTCATGCAGAACAACGGGCCAAGTCCCTCCCAGAGGCTGCTGGGTGAGGTGGAGCGAGCTAGCTGGCTAACCCCTACAAAACGATGGACAGATAGGAGAATTAAATTCTAGTGTACTAGTTTTATATCACATCTGGGTGACTACAGTCAATATTAACTCATTACATTATTTCTGTTTGGAAATAAACAGAAGAGAAGGGTTGGATGCTACCAATATAAGAAACAATGAATGTTTCAGATGGTGGCTATGCTAATTTCTGATTTGATTATCTGCATGCTGTGTACATGTGCCACATAATACCCCCAAATATGGGCAGGTACAATGTTACCTAAGGGGGAATAAAGGAAGAATATCCCTCAACTTGATCTGTGTCCTATGATGACATTCTGCTGGATTAGAGCTGTGTTCAGATACCTGAAGGGTTTGAGAGATCCTAAGACACAAAACAAAGGGACAAGAGCTTGGGTACACAGAACTCTGTGACCATAAGAGCTGTTTTATCTCCAAGGAATTACTGATGTTTGTTATTTACACCCCAAATTATAGAGATGGTTCTTTATTTGTGGAACATTTGGCTCCCACTCATAAAAAAATTCTCTATTCATAACAATGTTTGTGAGATGTATGAGACATATAGAGAATAGACACATTATTCCATGTTAAGTGATTTGAACGCCTAGGCAGAATGCATTAGTAAGTTACCTTTAAGTACATTTTAAACTAAAATTCTTTAAGACAGAGGTGAAAGGAAGCATTCTTGTTTGTTTGGTTTTTGAGACAGGGTTTCTCTGTGTAGCTTTGGTTCTCCTAGAACGTGCCGTGTAAACCAGGCTGACCTCGAACTCACAGAGATCCACCTGCCTTTCCCTCCCAAGTGCTGGTAAAGAAGGCATTTTTAATAACACTGCTGTCTATGAAAATTACTGTTTTATCTGATTTTAAGACTGCTAAGCTTCCCTTGGAAAGTTTCCTGTCACCTTGATGCTTCTCAGCCAACAATTGTAGAGATCAGGGTGGTGTCGTTAGTAGGTTTTTGAAAACTGACACCATAAGCAACATATTCCCTCCTGAGCTGAGCGAGAGGCTGAAGCATACGTACCACGTCAGCAAGCGTGGCAAGAAGCCCGGAGGTTGGAGGACTCTGCTTTAAGGTTTGGGCTGAGTGCATGAAGCAGTCCTAGCAGGATGCACAGGAAAGCGCTGAGCTTTCTTTTCAGTGCCAACTCCTCTGCTTCTTGAGGTTATTGGATTACAGAAAAACCCGGGAGTCATAGGCACCAGAGACAAAGGCTGAATCAGGTTAACTCCATCCTGTTCTAGGGAGGAAACGATGTCTTCCACACCGATAGAATGGGGAGCCTTCCATCAGTTGGGTGAAAATAAACTTGAGCTTCTTCTTTTGCTTTTTCAAACTGGCTGCTGTTGGGGAGGAGGGGCTGTGGTCCAGAGGTAGATACTCTCTCTTCTGTACAACTGAGATCTCATGGGGAGTTGTTGTAGAGAAACAAGGAGTCACAAGGAGGATGGTGGGATGAACTGTCCATTGCCAGCTGTTGGTGGAGTCCCTGGTCGATACTAGGTCCTCTTTGTGCACGGCAGAATCTACTGGACTAGAACACACTGGCCCTGTCTACGAAGTGTTTGGAACATTTAGCTCACATCTTACAACTGTTTGGAAATGTAGGTGCTGTCAGCACTGTAGTGTCAGGCTTGAGTTAAGTTCCAGGTTCTTACTGGCCACCAGCTGTAAGCTTGACTCCATTGTGTCTTCAATAATATTGTCAGAAGTTTGTCACTCTTGTGTCTGAGAGACAGACTTGAACCAGAGACAAGGGGGGATTAGAAAAATAATGTAAGAGCAAATTGTGTGGGGAACTCTGGCTACTAGACACACCACTGACAATGGTTGAAGATGTCATCCTCAGAGAAGAACTGCCTTGCTTCTAAGTGGGAGCCAACCCCTTCAGTTCCTGTTCCCTCAGCTTCCCAGTGTAGAGTCTTTCTTTGCCTTACTAATTGGTTCTGAAAACTCAGTATGTATTCATCCATTGTTTCATTTCTTCCTTCGTAACTTCTACAAACACTAGCATGTCACCCCTGAGTGACCAACTATGTTAATATGGAGACAGCAAGAGTGTAGACAACAAGGCTTTGACTCAGGTGTTTGCTCCATATGAAGAAGAGACAGACACCACACACATACTACATACTGGTCATTGTATATAAGTTCAGTGAGTGGATGCAAAATACACACTGATAGGAGCCAATAAGCAAGGGCTTGCCAGAGGGAGGGATGTGTGAGCTGGACCTTGAAGGATGAGTAGCGACTAATTAGGTAAAGGAATAGGCAGAAGCTTTTGAGTCAGGAGGAATGGCAAGGGTGAGGGCCTGGGGCAGCAGATCCTGAAAAGACTTGATGGCTATTAGTTTTGATTCTTATTTTTATAATCAATGGCTAGACTTTAATACCTTTGGGACACATTTAATTTGCATCTGAAGTTATGGTCAGGAGACTATAGGTACTGGGGTCAGAGAACAAAAGGTTATAGGCCAACAGGAAGAGATGCACTGTCCTATTTAAAGAATGTTTGTATTTATTCTTTGAGAATTTTATCCAGTATATTTTGAGCATATTCTTAACCCTCTTCCTAACTCCAAGATGAAAGGTTCTTAACTTTGTAAAGGAGAGAGAGGAAGTGGATAAAGGGAAGAGGTGAGGCAGGGTATGGAGGTTGGCCGGGTCCAGGGCTGAGAAAACAAAGGGGTCACAGAAGCCAGGCTTTGGCTGGAGATCATGTTCTGTGGGGTCTCCAGGGAGATGGATGGTGTGGTCAGAGCTGGACCTGATGGCTTTGTGGTGCCTTTGTCCATTTCTCGGTAGAGGTGCTCAGTAGTCATATCTTTATTGGAAGTGCACTGCTAGATGGACACCCTAGTGCTTTATTCTAAAGTTTATTCTTGTAGGTAGAATTATAAGTGGAATATGTTTACTGTTTCATTTGCAGCTCACTCACCATCTGTGTATAGAGTTTAGAAATACAAACAATCTTTGCAAGTTGATATTATATTTTGAAACTTTGCTGAAGTTGTTCATTAGTTCTAATTGGTGTGTGTGTGTGTGTGTGTGTGTGTGTGTGTTAGCTTTTTAGAGATAATCTTTTCTGTGTATCCTGGGCTGGCCTCAAACTTATCATCCTCCAGCCTTAGCCTCTAAAGTGATGGGTTCACAGACATATACCACCATCCTTGGATTTTTTTTTTTCACAGTTGTCTCTCAAGTTCAATCATTTTATTCTTTTGAAAGCTCAGAGACATAAAAAAATGCTCACTGCTTAATAGATGTACAGTAAAGAGTGCATAAAAGCTGTGTTTGATAGATTCAGTGTCCAATAATGGTGTGGCGCAGCTAACAAGAGAGTGGGTGAAGTGGGCCACTGACACAGTTTAAATACCCTCTGAGCCTTAACATATAGCATGTGCATACACAGAATGTTCTTGTCCTCCTTTCCTTCTTAATCTCAAACTATTGAGTCCCTAATTCAACTGATGTCCTCTTCATTTAATTTTTATTTATTTGTAATATGTTATATTACAAGTAATATATAAATAATATATTTATCTTTTATATTATATAAAACATTATATAATATATAAAAATTATATTTATATAAAATATTGTATATATACATATATATATTTATAGACACAGCCTCTCTCTAGCTCTGACTGTTCTGAGATTGACATGTAAATCAGGCTGGCTTTGAATTCAGAGAGATAGCCCTGTCTTACTCTCTTGAGTGAAGAAGTTAAAGATGGATGCCACCATGTTTGATTAACTAATTACTTAATAGGATCTGTGTGATGGAGAGTCAGTTACCTGATACTCTTCCACCAAAGTCCTCTACAAAATGAGTCTTCAAAGGCAACCACACAGGCCAATAGCATGTAAGTAAACGCCATAACGTGTTGTCTGTGTATGTAGGGTTGCACAGTATGTTAAAATACTTACTCAGCTGTTAGAGAAATGATACCCTCCAAAAAACATTGCTTCCACTTGCCAATGTTTGGTCAGCATTGCCCCACTTTCGCAATGTTATTAAGCACTGTGTAAAATCTACCCCGAATCTGGGGCACCTCCTACTTAATCCTTACACTTATTAGTAAACACAGAATAGATTTGACAATATGGTTCCACTTGTTTGCCGCTTGCTTACCTCTCCCTTCCATTCCATCCAGGGTCTCTAGAATTTTCTTGCTGCTCTTTGATGCCCAAGAGGTGAGCCTACTGAATTCTTTGTCGTATGCTCCCTAGCTGCTTCTCAGTTCAGTGTTTTTTACATCTGTGGTCACACATGTTGAGCAGTTAATCCCAAAATGTTTCACCGTGGATGCTGATTTTAAGTTTCTAGGGGATATGGAAAACAAAATAACATTGTTTCTCTTTTTCAGTGGCTTTCCCTCTTCCTTAGAAACTGTTTTGGTATCTTCCCAGGGCTATTGAGTGTCAGCATGTAGAGACAACCATGAGTTGTTTAATAAATAGGACTTCTGAGAGCTTCAGGTGGCCTTTGCAGGCTATGCAGGCTGGCCAAGTATTTAATTACTGAGTGGCCGGTAAACCCTGCTGAGTCTTACATGCTGTCACAGGGTCAGAGGAAAACCAAGGTCACCAGAGTAAAGTGCTTAACTGTCATTTGGGTCTTGTCTAATCAATAACCAAAGCAAACAGTTTATACACATACAATTAAAGTATGACTGGCAGACATTTCTCAAGCACTTAGCATTAGACATCATGCTAACCTCTGGGGACAGAGAGTTACACAAATATGACTCTTACCTTTCAAAGACCATGGTCTTTCTGGAGCTGTGGCGCCTACAAGCAGAGAGATAGCAATGCCAGGGATAGCACCAGAATTTGTAGAACTCTGTGTTATCTGGGTGCAGGCAGGAGTTTATTTCTAAAACTGAGGAAAGGAAATGTTTGGCTTCTTAAGAGCACACAAGGAGCTCATGTGGGGCAAAATGTGAGGTACGGGTGTGGGTGAAAAACTCAGAGGTAGGAGAGGAGTTTTGGTATTCCAGACAGTAAAGGGATATGTTTCCTCGGAGCAGTTTGGGTATTACAGGGGGAGACTGACATAATAGGTGTATATGGGGTTGGTGTTGGGGCAGAGTTCAGGTGCCTTTGAATTCCAATCCATAGCATTGGGTACTATTTTGTTTGTGTTTAGTTTCCAGCTTTAGTGGTTTCTGCTCATGCCCCAACAAGCCAGGTTCAGCCATCTGCCCTCAATAAGCCAATTACAGGACCAATATTAATAGTGAAAATCAGAAAGGAGATTTATTCAATGCAGCCATGTTGGAAAAAAGGAAAAAGAGATCTAGAGCCGCCCCCCTAAGTCCAAGTTCTGGGTCCAGATGGAGAGCAAGGTTTAAATAGAAATTGAGAGATATACAGGACTACATAGCCACCAAGATGTGTTTACCTGCCAGTCATTGTGTTTGCCCCAAGTCTCCTGCAGGTCATCTGGCCAGCTGTGACTTTCTCCTTCAGGCAAGGTCCTCTTCTGATGCCCAGAGCTTCTGCTGGTCTCCCCTCCCAGCAGGAGATTCCAGGGAAAATACTTATTTCTTAGGGTCCATTGTTCCAGCACTCAGGCAAGAGTGGGGTGAGGTGGGGGAGCACAAGTGTCTCTTTAGAATATACTCATCCCTGCCAGATGGGTTGGTTATAGTTTGGTGTTTTGCTTTTGAGACAGGGTCTCCTATAGCTCAGATTGATTTAATACTTGCTATATAGCCAAGAATGACAAACGGTCTGTCTGTCTTGTTTCATGCACATGAGTATTTAAGTGTGTGCCTGTGTGGTGATTTGAATGAGAGTGGCTCCTGTAGGCTCATGTATTTGAATGTTTGATTCCTAGTTGGTGGAACTGTTGTGGAAAGGATTAAGGGGTGTGGCCTTATTGGAGGAAGTATGCCCCTGGGGATGGGCTTTGAGGTTTCAAAAGCTCATGCCAGGTTCAGTCTCTCTCTGCCTCCAATTTGTAGATATGTGAGCCTCAGCTACTGTTCCAGCGCTGTGTCTGCCTGCCTGCCTGCTGCCTTGCTCCCTGCCAAGATGGTTATGGACTAATCCTCTGAAACTGTAAGCAAGCCCCTGGTTAAATGCTTTCTTTTATAAGTCGCCTTAGTTATAATGTATCTTCACAGCAATAGAAACATAACTAAGACAGCCCGTGTGGGCACATGTAGAGGTCAGAGAAGGGAGTCAAGTGTCTTTCTTTATTACTCTCTGCTTATTTCCCTGATACAGGATCTCTTATTGAATCCAAAGCTCTCCATTTTAGTTAAACTCTCTAGCCAGCCAATTTCCAGGGGCCATCTGTTTCCAGCCCCGCCTCCTCCCAATGTGGGAGTTTTAGGCGTATGCAGCCATGTCTATTTCTTTTTACACATATTCTGGAAATTTGAACTCAGGTCCTCATGCTTGCATTACCAAGCACTGTTACTCATTGAGCCATCTCCCAGATCCAAGGGATGACTTTGACACCCTGGTCCCCTGGCTCCTACATCTCAGTATTGGGGAATCTCTGATGAAGATGATGGAACTTACAGAGATAATTCTTAGCTGGAGTGTAAAAAGATTAACTGAATTACAGTATGTTTATAATGGCTTCATCTAAATCTACCCTCATTGTAAACTGGAAGCATTGACACCAGACGACAAAGACACTGTGTGGCGTATTACAAGGGCAGAGCCAGATGTGTTTGTCTTAGTTAAAGGTGTTTATGGTAAAAATTCAAGGGGATAAAGAAAAACAGAAAGTGACCCCTGGTATGATTAATTTTTGATGTTTGTTTATTCAAGAAAACTCAACAGCTTTTTTCTTGTTCAAACTAGGAGGTGGGATGCTTGGAGTAAAGAGCGTACTTGCCAAACCCATGAAAGAACATCGTGTTATCAGGGCATTCCAAGAGTTTGGAAATTGGTAGAGCAAACAAAACTTAGAAATTAGTTGTCTACATAAGTGTAGTTTTCGCTGGAAGAGTTTTGTTTCTTTTTTCTTTGTTCTTGGTTTTTCGATCTGTATAGCCCGGGCTGTCCTGGAACTCACTCTGTAGACTAGGCTGGCCTCGAACTCAGAAATCCACCTGCCTCCGCCTCCCAAGTGCTGGGATTAAAGGCGTGCGCCACCATCGCCTGGCGAGTTTTGTCTCTTATTTGCATTTGTATTAGTTTTTGACGGCAGAGTTGGATTTCTTGCATAAATGGCTCTCCCATTTACTAATTCCCATTTGGAAATCATCCCTAAAGCCAGTGGCTTAAGCTTCAGCCCTACATTTACTATTTCTTAGAGTTCTGGGAATTGTCTTCCCTCAACCTGAAGATTCTTACTAAGGGCCTGTTACATGGTTGTCTTCAGATGGCGGCTAGGACTGAAGACATCTTGAGAGCGTCTTACCTGAGGTGCTTGAAGGACAGTGGCAGGGACAGTCAGCTGGAACAGCATGTGACCTCTTCATGCAGTCAGCTGACCTCACAGCAACACTGCTGGATTCTAAGGGCAAATGTTGTGAGGACAAGAAGCAGAACTTTTGTTTCTTAAAACTTGGGCCTGGAACCTGATACTTTTATTGGCCAAGCAGTATTGTGAGCTGAGCCATTTGCCCTCAAAAGTCATCTGACCCCTGACCCTCAGAGCATGAGTATACTCGGAGATGGAGACATTAAAAAGTGAGTTAGTTAAAATGAAGCTGTTAGGATAGACCCTAATCTAGAATGAGCATTCTCTTTAAAAGAAGACTAATTAGGACATGGAGAGAAACACCAGGCAGGTGCATATAGGTGGGAAGGTTTCCACTCAAGAACACAGAGAGAAGGCAGATATTTGTATATTAAAGCTCCTGGATAAAACAAGCCTCTCTCAACATCTTCAGGGTGGATTTTCAGCCTCCAGTAACAGAATAACTTAAAGAAACAGAAATAACTTTCTGATGTTGAGATTTCCCAGTGTGATGGTTTGTATATGCTTGGACTAGGGAGAGGTACTACTTGGAGGTGTGGTTCTGTTGGAGTAGACGTGTCACTGTGGGTATGGGCTTTAAGACCCTCATCTTAGCTGCCTGTAAGTCAGTATTCTGCTAGCAGCCTTCAGATGAAGATGGAGAACTCTCAGCTCCTCCTACATCATGCTTTCCTAGATGCTGCCATGCTCCCACCTTGATGATGAAGGACTGAACCTCTGAACCTGTAAGCCAGTCCCAATTAAATGCTGTCCCTTATAAAACTTGCCTTGGTCATGGTGTCTGTTCACAGCAGTAAAACCTTAACTAAGACATCCGCTAAGTTTATCACACATTGAACAAACAGTAGTACCCGTTTCTTATCCAGGGCAAGCTTTTTGGCTCATCTATTTGCAAAATGTGTGATTTTTCAAGTATGGTCTACATGTCACATGTTTTCTTATATGTAACTTCATTCGTTGCATGTCTGTTTAGCTTCTTAAATCCTCTCGGGGGTAGAAAGTGGGGAGGCATGTTTTAGTGTCATAATGAGTCATAGGTCACTTTGAACCAACCACTCTGGAGTATCTCCAAGTCAGCCCTGCTGGCTGATTTTCTAGCTTTGCTCTTTCCAATTGCTTTTTTATTTTTATGCAACTTTCATAAGGCTTTGTGAAAGGCCTTCTTGACTTCACTCTCTACCTATTTTCCTGCCTGGAAAATATGTTCAAGGTCCCTGAACATCTGTCTTTTTTTTCACCATGAGAGAAGCTCAGGGTCCAGTAGGACTCAGCTTTGATCCCATAGATGTCCCTAAGATCAGAGATAGAGGATTCTTGGCCTTACTTCCTCCCCACCAAGTCTGCTCTGAGTACCTTAGGCCTCCCATCCTCCAGGAGCCCTGACTGACACTGGTCTCACGATGCCGCGCATCAAGTAAACTCTCAAAGCAATTTGATGGGTGAGCCACATGCCTGAGACAAACATTTGACCTGGGAAAACGGTTTAATTTGGAATGTGTGATCGTTCCCTACAAGAGATCTCTTCACGTTTACTTTACAGTACCAGGAAATAACCAAAAGAGGAAAAGAAGCGGAGGAGACTAGATTTCCAGAGGGTGTTTATCTCCTCAAGGAAGGGAAGGTGGCACCTGCATATAAACAAAGCCCTTGTAGGTTGAGGGTGGTGTGACTCAGGCCCAGCCTTCTCTGCACCTCAGTTCATTGTACATCTTTTCCCCCTTCACTAACGCAGTCTTCCTTCAGCTGCACTTACCCTTTGGTGCTGCCCGTGACTGAAGTGAAGAAAATCGCATTTCCTCATTCACAGACACCAGTTCAGCCTTGCTCAGTCTAAGTAGGTCTTTTCCCCCAAATACTGGAATACATACCAGGGAGCATACAGTAAGTGAGTGATGAAGCTGATAAACTCTGGGTGCCCATAAACGTCTTTCAGTCTGCCCTCACTACCACCCCTGCCTCCCTTAATTCTAGTTACTTCTACTGGGAGTCTGAACTCCAGTAACAAGTCCCTGGTGGGCAGAGTGCTCCTCTCTCTCCATGGGCTCCCGGGCAGGTTACAGATCTACAGTCTTTCAATGAGATCACTAAAAGGGACTTTTCTCATAAAAATTAGGCTGGAATATAGCCTTACATGGTGAGGGCTCTCCTAGTATGCACAAATCCCCTGAGGTCCAGTTCCAGACATTGTGTAAATTAGGCTTGGTGGAGCATGCCTAGAATCCCAGCACTCAGGAGGTATAGGTGAGAATTAAAAATCCAAGTTCATTCTTGACTACAGTACATTCAAGGTCAGCAAGATCTTGTCTGGGAAGAGAGAGAGTGAGAGAGGTGGGGGGAAAGAGAGAGAGGAAGAGAGAAGAACAGAGGGAGAGAGGAGAGAAGAGGAGAGAAAAAGACACACACACACACACACACACACACACACGATATATTTTGGCAGAAAGAAAAAAATAGATATTCTCACTTTAGAATTATAAAACCTCTCACTCACTGTGTGCACATCCACATCGCCACCGCTCTTCCTCTCCTGACCTTGGGACTAGCACTTGTCATCCATCAGGTCAGTTCTAAGGCTTATGGGTAGCCTGACAGCCTGAATCACTTGCTACTCTTGACATATACAATCTGTAAGCTCGTTCCTAACATTTCCTCCATCTTCCCATATCTGTTTACACATTTCAGCTCAGTACCCATCATCTGAAAAGGACTCTGACGCAATTACCTACAATGATGCCTCTCTGCTGAGGCCTGTAATTCCATCTTGATTAAGACGGAGAGATTGATTTGGCTGGCATTACATGCAAATAAACCGTGTCGTGGGGGCAGGTGTGTTTTTTCAGTGTGCCAGTGTCTGTGATTTGGGTTCAGTAGTCAGCTTTCTCCAACCATCTGGCTTGACTGCAACATTTCTATAGATTAAAAGCTGTCTAGTAGGCTCAGATGAAAACTCTCGCCACTGGAAGTTCTCATCTGGAATCTTTAAGTCATGCCTACTAACCCCAGCCATCTCTGCTCTTATTTAAAGAGGTAAGTGAAGAGGAATGGGCTTTCCTCTTGGGCAGCCACTCAGAGGATCACCATCTTTCAGAAGAAGACAGGTAGAGGAAGGGACTGAGAAAGTAGTTTAAGACCATGGAGTGACTGAGTTATCACTGAAAAGTCTGTACTGTATTTCTAGTCAGGTACTGAAGAAGCTCTGGATTCGATTAATAGAGCCTGCCTCAGACTATGAGGCGGAGGAATGAAGAAGATTCCTAGAATTAGAGTTCTTTATAAATGCATTTGCTTTTAGGCGTGATCACATGCGCCCATACATACTTTTGTACACACACACAAGCAAATACACATGTCCATACACCTCACACACAATATACATGAATTTTGCTGTTTGGGTGTCATTAAACACATATTCATGTGCTACTTTCTTTTTTGTTGTTGTTGTTTGTTTGTTTGTTTCTTCAGTCTAGGGAGAAGAGGTCACCTAGGAGATTGATAAGGTACATCCTTTGTGTGTCTGTAAGACTTGTTTCCAGAAAAGAGGAACTGATGAGAACATACCCCTTCTGAATGTGGGCGGCATCATCTCATGGTCCTATGTGGAAAAAATGGGAAAAGGCAATGGCAGCAGGGCAGCAGCATTCACCATTTATTCCTTTACTTCCTGGCTATGATGTTTTGAATATGCTTGGCTCAGGGAGTGTTACTATTAGGAGGTGTGGCCTCGTTGGAGTAGGTGTGGCCTTATTGGAGTGGGTGTGGCCTTGTTGGAGTGAGCTTGGCCTTTTTGGAGTGGGTGTAGCCTTGTTGGGGGAATTACACCACTGCGCCACTGTGTAGGCAGGCTCTGAGGGCTCCTAGAGCCTAAGCTCCACCCAATGTAAAAGAGTTTTTCTCCCAGTTTCCTGCAAGAAGGTGCTGGTCCCTGTGGCTGGAATGCAGCTAAGCTTTCCATGATGGCAATGCAACGACAGGCCCCAATAACACGGGAAAGTCCAAAAGGGTTCTAAGAGCTTTATTGCCATGGTGTGTGATAGATGGTCTAGATGTGCATCCCGTTTAGGCCAGGGTGGGCCTGACTTAAATAGGGATGGAGAAAAGAGGAGGGACTGGGAAAAGGAATAACTTAATTAGCTATGCCCTCTGGTTTTTAGGTAACACATTAATATGGAAATCTCTCGAGGCTGAAGCCTGTAGTCACGCCCTCTACCTGTAGCCCTATGTGACTGCAAGGCTCAGATCAAATGGAGATCATAGACCTCGTGTCGGGAGCCTGGGTTCTGGGGGCATAGCCCAACACCTGCTGTTTCCCCATCAGGGTCGGGGTTCCAGGCCTATGCTCAGCCAAAAACCAGAATCCTTCCACGGCCAGACAAGGGGAGACTCTCCCCCTGCTGTGTTTGGATCAAGTTGTAGAACTCTTCCAGCACCATGCCTGTCTGGATGCTGCCATGCTTTCTGACATGATGATAATGGGCTAAACCTCTGAAACTGTAAGCCAGATCCAATTAAATGTTTGCTCTTACAAGAGTTGCTTAGGTCATGGTGTCTTCACAAGAATGGAAACCCTAAGACACTGGCCCATGGCTGATAGGAACAGAACCCTCTGAAACTGAATCAACAGGAATTACTCCTCCCTTAAAGTTGTCTGTGTCAGGTAATCTGATCACAGCAATGAAACATAACTAATACTTATATTAAGTGCACAGTGATCCAGATGCCAGGATGATCTGGAGAAGCCTCTGCCTACTGTCCCTTCCTATATGCTCTCCACCAGGCTCTGTCCCAACAGTTACAGTGGTTTTTATCGGACATGAGTATTCTCTCATGTTCCTTTCTCAAGCAGTTTAGTCACTCTGTTCATGCTTCACTTATTCCCATCATGGAGTTCCAGCTGCTTCCCCTACGTCATCTCCAGACTGAGCAGCCCTTCCTTCTGTTAAGCTTCAGTTTTATACATTCTGACCAACCAAAGCTTTCTCATTCATCTTATTTTCCTTTCACATAGTATGATTTCTTCTGAAAACTTATGAAAAATTAGCCCATGTTTATCATAGAGATTTGAAAAACAGAATGACACAAGGAGAGAAAAATGAATAAGTCACTAAAAATCCCATTATTCAGGACAATCACTGTTCATATTTTGGTATATTTCTTTTCCATTTTTTTTTCTTCTTTTTTTGCAGACATTTTTGTATGTTCGTGTAGGTTATGGAAAACATAAGGTATGTGCTACATATATATTATTTAAGGTTATGAAGGTTTAAGAAGTTTAAGAAGTAAATATTTATGTGTGTGTGTATGTGCATGCGCACGCATGTTTTGTTAGTCACTCAACCTAGGAACTTGTACATTGTAAAAGAGCCTTTTATGACTGAACTAAACTCTCAGTCACTAAATTTAACTTTTTATTATAATGTTATTAAACTTTATTTTAAAACACTTATTTAGTTTATGTGTGTGAGCATTTTACCTGCATATATATATATATATATATATATATATACTGTGCATATGCCTATAAGGTTCAGAAGAAGGCATCGGATGCTCTGTAATTAGTGTGACCGATGGATGTAAACTACCATATGGGTGCTGGGAATCAAACCAACAAAGGCCCTCCACCTTGGAGCCATCTTTCCAGTCCCTGAAACATTACTACATTATTATATTATTTTTAGCATTTGCATGATTTTCAGTTTGATAGAAGGACCTTAGGTTGGTCTTTAGTTATTATGTAGCATTATAGTTTATTATGAATTGACTGTATCTTCACACTGAATGGTTTTTGTCTCTTTTATGATCGGTTGTTATCCTTTTTGATTGATTGGCATGCTGGATATAACTGTGAGTTGGTTGTGCTTGTACTGTGTGAGTTGTTAATTATTTTGAATATCAACTGTCGTTATAGGATCACAGAATTTTATTGGACATTTAAATTATATTCAGTTTATACTATTACATGCAAATCTACAAAAATCCAACCCCTTCAAAAGACAAGAAAAAAAGAGAGAAAAGAAAGAAAAAACAAATTTATGCAATGATTTTTTTCCCAGAAAAGGCAGATAACTCTTTTGGTTATGTTCCTAGAAATGCAAGAATAAGTAAATATGCTATAACCGTGAAGGCTGTGGTTGCCTTTAGGGAAGACTGGGTTTACACAGTATATGTGTACAAGCAAGGCATACAGTTACACTTGCTGCAAGCTTGAGTTCTGTCGTCAAAATATGATCTGAAATCTGACAAATAAAATTTTGCTTTAATTTGAGTTTTTTGGGTTATCCTTTCCACGTGAGCATGTGACAGTTTTTCTAGAATGTGCTTTGCCATTTCTCCCTGCTCACTTCTCTGTTCTGCATTTCATTAGTATTTCTGGGCTCTGACTTTACTCTCTGGATATCGACAGCCGTTCCCTCGCTGATTGCCAGTGTTAATTTGGCTTTTCTCCTGGGCAAGGCAGGTGCCACTCTGACAAGCTTCCTGAAGCAGTCTTTTGTATTTGTGGCTGAGTTCTGTGGGGGGGCACTTATATTCCTCCCTGTGGGTGTGCAGCTAACCCGGGGTTCTCTGAAGACAAAGCTTTTTGATTTTTAATAGAAACAAAACAATTCTTCAGTATTGCCTTTACCAGCTCGAACAAATCATCCCCACACTTGGAGATTTGCAACAATTGACCTGTCTCTGAGATGAAGATAGGAAAGCCTGGGAGGAGGGTGGAGAGGGAAAGAAACCCAGGTTTGAGGTTTCTCATGTAGTTGTGGTCAGATGATGGAGACTTTATAATCATCCAAAGGCCTGTTTGTCCATGTATCCAAGATGGCTCCTTGCGTGAGATTCCCAGGCCAGCTGAGGGCTGCTGGCATCTCTGTCTTTCTGCTTCATCACATGGTTAACTGAGCTTCAAAGTATATCAGGACATTTGAACTGACCAGCTGCTAGTTTCTTTTAGGACAATGCTCCAAGGAGAGGAAGGCAGAGGCTGTTATGAAGATACCGCTTCAGCCACATTCTATTGGCCAAAAAAGCCACCCTCTGTCAAAAGTGAAAGCTCAGATTAAAGAGGAGGGGATGACATGAGTGCCTCTGAGCTGCACCAGTTGTCACTGAAACAAAATATCTGATAAAACAACCTAAGATGTGAAGTGTTTAATTTTAGTTCGCAGTTCAACCTCATGGTGGGGGAAGTGGCAGTAGTTTGAAGCACCTGGTCACATTGTATCTACAATCATGAAGCAGAGAAGAGCAGTGTCTGTGGGCAGGTGGCAGCTCCTTTCTATCCAGTCCCATACTGGCTTGTGGAATGGTAGCACTCACATTTAGGGTGAGTTTTCCCACCTCAATTAACCTGATACGTCTAATCCCTCGTAGACAAGCCCAGAGCTTGTTTCCATGGTGATTCTAAATCCCATCAGGTTGACAATTGATTCACCATAACAGAGTATAAACCCCATGGGTGGAGGGACATCTGTGGAGTCAGCGTTGATGCCCAGGATTGATTCTGTTGAGTCCGTAATCGACATTCAATACATTCTTTTTCAGTGAACAGCCTAGACACTGCAGACAAATTGTTTCCTGAGAAAGTCATTTGGCCTTTCATTTCCTCTGCTGGTGGGAAGGACCTAGAGAGTGAGCCATGAAAAACAAGACTTGGGCTTAGTTGTGTTCTGATCTCAGAAGAGCAGATGACCCTGAAGAAATTTGCTTATGAGTGTAAATATCTCTTGCTGATTCCTGTGTATCTCATTCCAGGACTCTATTATCCCTCTGTATCTAACCAGTATTTTTCTATTTGTCCATATTGCCTGTCTCTGAATAGGAGATGGCTGTGGTAATGCCATCTCTCTCCTCACTGCTGTTGTTAAATGTTGTACAGTTACTTTGGTGCCATTGCAGAGCCCTCTGTGGTCCATATGGTGTTGGTCACAGTGACTGTTCTTCTTCTTTCCAAAGATGTAGATTTCAAGGCTTATTTCTATCTACGGGATGGTCTGTGGGCAACAGCAGTGATGGTGTCTCTGACTCAAAGCCAGGGGTATTTTTGGTTAAGTCTTCTCTGGGCTAAAGTGTAAATAGGACCCATTTATTTCCCATGCAGTCATGACTGATAGCCTCCAGACTGAAAATATATGTTGCTTTAAGATGTCTTTAATTCATTTAAAAATTATTGTTCACTTATTATATTTAAGATTATGTCACATTCTCCCCAGAAGCTTATATGAGACAAGATAAGACATACCAAGATATGAAACCAGGCAGCCTAGAATGAAGGCATTATCAAAGATTTGAAGCAGCCAGGGCTCAGAATAGGAGGAAAGACTAAAACTCGGACGATATTTGTTGGCTTCTGAATAGGTTTTGACACAGATAAATCTGTTCAATTTCAGAGCTGGAGAGCTGTCTCAGCACAGACGGCAGCACAACTGGGAAAGAAACAGGTTTGCTTCTCTGGCAGCTTTTTCTAAGCTTGCTCAGACATCATGGGGAGACCAAAGAGGTGTGACACCCTCAGTGCCTCAAAACAGAAACCAGACAACCAGCAGAGGAGCCTCCTGCGGAGTACTCCCTCTTAACCCCGGCCAATGCTCACAACAGCAGTGGGCACAGAGGGTTCTCCCGCTGTAAGCTTTCAGGTCCCCTGAAGGGTGGGAGGCCTGGCTGAGAAACAATCCCAGCACACACTGGGAAACAAATGTCCAAATATTAATTTCTTGGCCTTGAGTGGTGCACAAGGTTTTGGTCGTGAGGCAGGAGGGCTCAGTAGGGAAGCTGTTAATGTGTCCTGGGGGTACCTTCCAAGGAAAGGTCTTTGCTTCCCACCTTCACCCTGGGCAGCTTCTCACCCAGTTTAGGGGATTTGGAAGGGATTGGAGATGGGTATAGGTCTCAGCTTCCAGGAAATAAAACAGCCCTCTTCCCTGTATTTTTATGGGTGTCTGATCAGCATCCCCAGGAAGTCTATTCTGCACAGCCAGTTTTGTGTAAATGCTAGAAAGTTTTGTTTCTCTGTCACTGTAGCCTGAGCTTTGAGTGGGATGCTTGGGGTTCAGGGCTCACCATTGACTGCTTGCACTAGATGTTGCCTGGAGAGGTCAAAACCTAGCTCAACTTGTGACTCCTTGGGTAATTGCTTCTTCTTTCTTTTCTGCAAATAGTGTGTGTGTGTGTGTGTGTGTGTGTGTGTGTGTGTGTGTTGGGGGCTTTCAACAGCTAGGAAACAACAACCAAACTGCAGGGCTTTAAGAGAGGACTTAGAGCTAGTGAAATCATCACCTGATCTGAAATGGTCCAGTGTGGTCCCCAGGAGGAAATTGAAAAGGAACAATCAAAGAACTGAAGGACAAGACTGCAGTCTACTCCCTTACAGAACAGGTGAGTCTGGTGGAGCCTGGGATCAGTGCTTTGCTGTTTCTCAGGCTTCGAATGAGCCATGGTGCCTCGATGCTAAGGCAGGGATCCTATCCTGTAACCAACTGAGAGCACTCTCCTCTTTTCTCCCATTCTGACATGTTTTGGTTGTGTAATTTGTGGTTAACAAGCCAAGAAAGAATGCACTTTTACACTCCCTCTGCTGGACATGGGTTCAGTTCCCAGTGCCCGCATGTCCCTTAACTCCAGTTCCAGAGGCTTTAATGTCCTCTTCTGATCTCTGGGTACCAGACACACATGTGGTATACAGACATATATGTAGGCAATATATTCATAAAAATAAGTAGTGACTAATAATACGAAAACCTTGGTACATTCTAGCTAGTCATGGGGTAATGCTATTATGGTATAATATTCACAGACATGCTTGAGAACATGTGAGCAATACTGATATTAGTGTCTTCTTCCTTCCTTCCTTCCTCCCTCCCTCCCTCCCTCCCTCCCTCCCTCCCTCCCTCCCTTCCTTCTTTCTTCCTTCCTTTCTCCCCTCATTTACTGGACTTTTTAGTTCATGTCCAACTGAGGATCTGTTAAGTAGATTAGCTTGAGCCCAAGGGAAGATAACGTTAATATTTGCAGCATTGCGAACAAGCACAGATGACCTCATCTCTTGTGCACAGTTGACAAACAATAAAAGCTGTATTCCCGTGTGTATGAATCAAGTCCGGGTTTTGTTGGTTGTGTTCACTATGAAGTGTGGTGCTCCTCAGGATTAGTTATCCTCTGTATTGCTATGATGAGATACCTGAGATTGGCACCGTAAGAAAGAGTTTTTGGCTCACAGTGTGACAGAATACAATGTATCATCACTAGGAGAGCTCAGGGTGTTCGGCAGCGGGATAATAAGGCCACCTGCCTCAGTGGATCAGGAAACGCAGACACTGACCTGAAGTGGTGATGGCCTATCCCACTTAGGTCTGACCTCACAGCGACTCAGGTTTTCCTACTAGAGTCCTCCACTCCCTCCATTTCCTCTCCGAAGGTCCTACAATCTCCTCTGAATAGTACCTCCAGCTAGGGACTAAATGTTTAAACTTATGAGCCTGGAGAGTGTGTGTGTGTGTGTGTGTGGTGTGTGTGTGTGGTGTGTGTGTGTGGTGTGTGTGTGTTTGTGTGTGTGGTGTGTGTGTGTGTGTGTGTTTGTGTTTGCACATCCAAATCTTCGAACCTTTTGTTCAGACAAAATTACGCCCTGTACTGAGAACCACCCTTTTTTTCTCCTCTGAGGTCACTGATGATATAGTATTTTGGCCGTGTAGCATGAATATAAATTAAACTGTCAGTTTCTCATGTTTTCACTTTAGCTTTTATCCATAAACCTCCAGAGTTAGAAGGCAGACACCACAATCAAATGCTCATTAATACATAGGTGTATTAATGTATTAAAGTAGGCTTGGATGCTCTGAGAGAGTAAGTCCATCCTGCCTGGAGGGATTACCTACATGAGAAAGCCACCACGAACCATGTTTATTCTTCTTTCAGGTATTATTCCTGTCCAAACTTTGCAGGAGCTGAAACTAAACAGATAAAACCATTCCCCAATCTGTGCCCCACCCCTCCCCCACACCCCAGTACTGTTACTTACATAAGTATCTGGACCTTGGTATTTGAGTTCACAAAAGCCAATGCATAAGTGTCCTTCTTGTGCCTTTTCAGTTTCGAAAAGCCTTTGCTACCCTAGAATTTTTGCTTTTGAAAAGTCTATTAAATCCTTTTGCCTATAAAATAAAACTGAGGCTGGCTGTTTGCTTGATGGTGAATTCTGAGTTCTTGCTGGGTAGCTTTGGTCTGTTTGGATTTCTGATTCTCAGACAAGAAAAGCAAACAAGTGTGAGCTCCTATGGATAATTGTTCTGAACTAATGGAGATATGTTTGGGATTCTGCTTGTTTGCTAGTTTAAGTGGACACATCTTTCCTTTCTTTTCCCCTCTTTCTCCTTCCTGTTGGTCATTGTTCTGATAACTTGTTGAGTCACTGAGGGAAGCCCCAGCTTTGGTAAAACAGATTCAATTGCGACCTCCTGCTGCCCAGGGCTCTGCTGCAGCTTTAACTCGGAGATAAAAGCAGTTAGGAGCAATTGTGATTGATAGGAAATCTTTCTTAAAGCCATATGGTACTTTGAGTCCCTGGGTTATCTTAGATATTCGCACCTGGGCATTTTACAGCTTCAAATATTTGAAAGAAATGAAAGGGCTTTTGCTCTTTGAGGTATCTCATCTCAATTAAGCATATCTCAATCCCCAATTCTTTAATCAGGAAATATTTTCACAATTTGCACAGTTAGAGCTGTGTAATTTGGGCAAATCGTTTAACCTCTGAGTCTGTTTCCTTATCTTTAACTAGAGAGAAATTGCATCGTGACCTTTAACCCTTCATCAAATTCTGAGCTCATAGGATTCTATAATTTCTTTTCTGTCCACGTATAACCCTTCCAAGAAATGAGGTTGAAGATCTTTAAGCACATAACTCCAGTGAAATCCAGTTTGTAGATTGGGTAGTATTCCAGATCCTCTGCGCTTAACTGCTAAAGGAATTTGACCTGGGTTCTTTTAAACCCAGGAAATAAGGGTACCATTACCTGCCTCCTAAGATTGTCATGAGACTCAAGATTATTTGACAGGGTGACTGAAATGGTGCCTGACATACAGTACATGGTCAGTAAACAGATCCTTTTTCTTTGGGGTCTTACAGTAAAACCTTCTTTTCACACCTTGCTCTCTCTCAGGTTGGTGACTCATTCCTCATCAAATACTCATTGGTCTAGCAACCCTGCTTTGTTATGAAAGGGTCAAGCAGGACCTGGTGAGAGGCCACTCGAAGGGCCAGGCTTTGGCTTCAAGACACAGCTTCCTCTGATGAAGAACTCTCTGCAGCTAAAGCAAGTTGAGTTTTCAAAGGAAGGCAGAAAAAACAAAACAAAATAAAAAAACCTCCAAACTATCAGCCAGATTGACTCCTGTCAAAGGCTCTCGTCAACAAACATTGACAAGACAGGAAGCTTGATATGTTGTGGTCCCTTTCCAAGAAATATGTGCCAGTGGTGGCTTTGTGCCTGGCTTTAACATCAGAAAGATTCTTTTTATAATGATTTGTTTATTTATTTATTACTTTTAATTACATGTTTGCACATGTGTGGGGCAGTGTGTGCACATTAGGCTGTCAGGCCAGAGGTGTCCTAAAGCCTTGGGTCGGAAGTCACTTTATGTAGATGCTGGGGATGGAATTCAGGTCTGTAAAAGCAGTATGAGGCTGGGGGATGCCTCTCATTCAAACCACCATACCTGGGTGTCTTTAAATAAAGTGACCTGCCATCTGTTTTGCTTTGATTTCCACCATCACATCACTACTGCTGGATGTACTTTTTTTTCTTTCTCAATTCCCGTTTGCCTTTCTTCGCTGCATCACACCCGACAACGGTAAGAAGTGTGTTCTCAAGATGCCCCTCAGTGTCATCATGGTGATAACACAGATTTTTGTCTCCAATGTTATGTGCATGGTTGAACACAGCTCTTCCCAGTAGACTTATGGGTATCTGGAATTTTGCACTAGAGAACCTCACTTTGATATCTTGAACATCCATCCTGACAGGGACAGAAAGGAAGAAGGAAAGACACACCTACATTTCTTATTTAAAGTCAGGAGAGTCACTTTAAAGAGGCTGGTTTTCCTTTTCCTCCCAATAAGGTTGTAATAAAGTGGAATACTAATACCACATTGTATTATGCAATATAGTCAATAAAATCCAGAAATTGGTTTTCTTATAATGTTCATAAAGATGGATTGGAATATCCAGTTGTAGTATAAAATTCTCTTCCTCTGTCTTCTATTGCTATTTTTCCATGAATTTAAGACCTTTCTTTTTTAAAAAATTATTTCTTTCTAATAATTTTAAGGCACTTAGGGTAAGTTTAAAAAATAAGAGTTTTTGTTAGTATATTTTCTTTAAGTCATTTATGTTCATATTTGTCTTAATGCCAATTTCAACTTTCTATAGTACTGTTACAAGTTGTATATAATGCTACAAAAATTCAAAGAAGTCTGGTCGAGTATGGGTGAGACTTACACATGTATTTATGTGCTGTTTCTCTAGAACGTCCAATGAGATGAGACCATTAGCAGGGACTTTAAAAGTGTAACCTGGAGCCTGGTGTGTCAGTGTATGCCTGTGATCCTTGACAGGTAGACACAGAAGGATTGTTGCAAATATGATGCCAACCAAGTCCACATAGTGAGTTCTAGGCTGGCTTGAGCTATATAGGAAGACCTTGTGATAAAAAAAAAAAAGCAAGCAACGAAACAAACCCTGACCACCCACTCCCCCACTAAACACCCACCCATGCTGTGCTAGTTAGGGTTTCTATTGCTGTGAAGAGACACAATGACCATGGCAACTCTTATAAAGGCAAACATTTAATTAGGGCTGGCTTACAGTTCAGAGGGTCAGTCCATTATCATGGTGGAACGATGCCAGCATCCAGGTGCTGGAAAAGGAGCTGAGAGTTCTACATCTTGATCTGCAGGCAACAGGAGACTGTGTCCTATACTGGGCAGAGCTTGAGCATAGAAGACCTCAAAGCCTGCCCCTACAGTGACACATTTCCTCCAGCAAGGCCACACCTACCCCCAAAAGGCCACACTTCCTAATAATGCCACTCACTATTGGGCAAAGCATTTATACACATGAGTCTGTGGGGGACATTCCTGTCCAAACTACTATACATACCAAAAAAGAAAGATTACCAATGAGGCTAAACATACCATGTTAGGAATATCAGAGCACCTGGAAGCAGATAAATACACAGAAACTGACAAAATGCAGAACAATGAATCCAATGTGAGCAGAGGATGCTGCAGAACCCAGAAGGCTGCACAATTGGAAGCACTCAAGGGTGAGGGGGTGGAGCTGGAAACAGAAAACAGATCAGCTGAATCTCTACCAACTCCAACATCTGATGCCTCTTGGCTAAAAGCATCCCCTCTGTCTCCCTCTTTTTCCTTGTTAATGTTTTCATAGATTCACTCCACATCCCACACAGGACTGTGCTTCTCCGTTCGAATCCAATTTGAGAATCCTTGGCTTTTGGGACTACTTCCCTAAAGTAAACACCTGACTGTCACTTTTGTTGAATTCATACAAGGAGACAAAGCCAACTTTTTTTTTCCTTCTGAGCCTCTAATTTCAATATGGCAAAATGTGTTTAATGGATTGTGGGCAAGCCTGTGAGAGGCACAGAAGTCTTAGAGACAGTGAAGATTTCCTGGGTCATGAAGGGTGAAGAATCAGGGAATATGAAGCTTTCAAGGGACAAAGGCCTAGAACTCCACAAAGAAGTTCTTGGGAACACTGAACCACCAGCTTGTGACTCTTGAGCAACCTTAGAAAGAAAGCACATGTCTGATGTCTGCCAGCTGCAGACGCATATTACACTGGACCCAAAGGCCAGCAAGTGGTTTGGCTTTTAGCTTCTCATTCAATGCATTGTTTGAATAGTGTTCAGATGAACAGTTTCAGGGAAATGTCGGGAATTACATGTTCATTACAAATGGGCAGTGGCCATTCTCATTTAGACAGGAGGCTTAAAGGGATCTTCTAGGATGAAGGTGACTTGACAGCCACAGATAACCTCCGTGAGTGTCAGCCGCTGGATATCCAGGTCATCACTGGAGGGCAACTACATGGATGTGACTACAGCCATCGTAAAAGCCTTAAGGAGATATCTTGTGGCACACAGGGCTTAGTGGGGCTCAGGGAGAGGAACACATTTGGGTGATCAGATAACTCCTCCCTTCAAGACTTCTGTGCTGGTATAGCGAAAATCAGAATAGGAAGACAGGGACTGCAGGTGCTCCCACATCAATCGGGGAGGCTCCAGAAAGCAAGAACTGTTTGGAGAATTGAAGTTGCTACCCCCTCATTTGAAAACTGCCACATAGGAATGACTAGAACCATGTGCTGTTTTCACTAGAAGCTAGCCTGTGCATGTGCCTGTTTGTATTCATCAACTTAGCAACCTTTGAAGCAATTAATTAACTCAAAAATAATTACTGAATGTTAATGTGTGTTTTACGTGTTTACAAACCACACCTGCCTCCGTGGGTCTCATGGGCCCTGCAACGATGAACCAGCCTGCTCCTAAATCGTCTTGCTAAAAAGACTCTGGATCCTGGATAACACAACACCGAAATCACCATATTGTGTGTGGCAGATTTTATGATCTAAAAACTTATTATTTGACTGTTAAGTTCTGTGTTTTATTGGCTATTTATGGTGATTTATATTCCATTTGTTTACTTAACCATTTGGAATTTTAAGGGTTGTTTTATAAGCATCGTAACTTGCTGGCTGGGGTTAAGTATTGATTTTTTTGAAAGTTCCTAGTATAGCCCCAGTCCTCAAACTTGATGAGTACAAGGTTTATTTTGAAAGCACGGCAGTGAGACAGCTTGGTCCTCAGTGTCCTTGAGGGGACAGATCTCCCCTCCACGCTGCACCACAATTTATTATTGTTTAAATCAATGCATGACTCTTTGCATACCAGCCTCTCCTTTGGGTCATACAGACTTAACCTCAGAACAAAATCACTTTGTTCAATGAAAAACAGGGCCCCTCCAGTCTTCTGGAATCTCCTTTCTACATATCCTAGAAGAAAAAAAAGTTTATTTGACTGCATGATAACCTCCAGCATAATTTCTCATGGAAATAAACCGGACAAATAGCCCATCTCCTCTGCCATCAAAGGGGACTTAATGTCAGCTGCAGTATTAACTCCTGCGTGGCAGGGAGACAGACGGCCAACAGACAGTCCTCTAGGATAGAGGACCCATGTGCTTAATAAAATGCTAATAACACAAAAGCCTCATATGTGTTTGCATTTTAAAATAAACAATCTCCACTTTATCCTTTAAAAAATTTTTTTACTAGTTCCTAATCTTTTATGAGATAGTGTTTAAAAATGTTTTCCAGAATTTTAGAAGCTACTTCAGGCTTTGGCCACTTAAAAGCAGGGTGGAGCTGGGCAGTGCTGACGCACGTTTTTAATCCCAGCACTTGGGAGGCAGAGGCAGGCGGATTTCTGAGTTCAAGGCCAGTCTGGCCTACAGAGTGAGTTCCAGGACAGCCAGGGCTACACAGAGAAACCCTGTCTCAAAAACAAACAAAGCAGGGTGGGAAACAGGTGAGCCATTTTGATAGTTTCTGTCATATCTGAGGCCTGCCTACCTATCTAGCTGTCATTTATTGCTGGTTCCAGTTTTTAACGTCATCCTGGGAATTGAAGGTATACTTCTTAAGGGGTCATGGAGTGGGTTTGAGTCTACCTGGTATAACATTTTGTAATCTCATTTGGTTGAGAAAAGCTAAGACACTTAAGGGATGTTTTTATTGAAACATTTAAACTTGTAATTTGTAGATCTATGGATCTGTTGTCTCTGGTTTGAGGCTTAATAATGTGTAGCGTTTAGAAGCCACAAGATAGGAACAGAATCATGCAAAACTGTGATGAAGTCTCAACTTCCTCTCTACCTCCCTTAGCTCTGGCCTGCACTGTCAGTAACTCAAGGTCTTCCCTGACCAGGTGCTCTGCTCACTGTTCCCATCCCTGTGACTCAAGGTCTCTGACCAATGGCATCTCAATGTGCAGTTTGTCTAGAGCACTTTGTTCCCCTTTGCATCTTTTGAGACATTTTCCCCCTTTCCCTCAGATGCGATTCCAACGGCAGTCGCTCTGCCCCTTTCCAGACATACACTAAAGCCTCCACGGCCAGATCTGATTGGCTTAGAGGTATTATTGACTAAGTTTGGGCCAATCAGAGTTTTTCCTTTGGAACTTTGCCGATTGGAATCTGAAGAGGAGAACCAGCCCTTCCCTAGAAGTGCCAGTGGCTCTGCAGCTCTGGAGAACTCTAGTAGTTCATTTGAGGCCAAGTAGGAGGACTTGACTGGCAGCGAGGGGTGCTGCTCTGTAGGACAAGACTCATCGGAGGCTGAACTGTGGCTGCTTATTTCAAGGACTCGGCCTTTCGGTTTGGTCCTTAAAAATTTTTTTTTCTGGACTAATCAATCTCTCCTTCAATTATGCTGGTGTAAATTGCATTTCTGCTCTTAGCAGCCCAAGTAACGAAACTGATGAGGCCTGTCTAATGCCCCCTGCCCCCAAGGCCCTCCTTTCAGCGTATGAATGATAACCCCTTTCTTCCTCATCTTTTTTTGTGACCCCTAAACATCGACAGTCTAATTTGATTAAGTAGCTAGTTATTCACTCTTTTGAGGACACATAGGTGAGCTGTTGCCAGACCCTGGCAACTCCTCCCTGCTTTGTGGTTTCGTTGTTATTTGTTTGTTTGTTTTTTGTAATCATCAGTAGCTTTAGGGCAGAAACATTTAGGTATGGTAGGAGATTATTAAGGATGGGCAAAATGCCCAAATCACATAGATTAATGGGTTTCTACCATGCGTTGAACGTTCTCTCTGAGGAGTGACTCTGGGTGAGGTTTTGCTAAACTGTATATATTTCTGTAATTTCTTATTTGTTTATTTGTTTTGATTCTGGGCATGGGGTGTTGCTAGGTTGCTCATGTTAGCCCCTTAGCCTCAAATTTAAGACTCTGCCTGGCTCAGCTACCCCAGAGGCTGATATTACACTATCGTACCTAACTTCCAATACCATTTCTTGACAATGGTTGGGTTAAACGTTAAGAATTTTTTTCTGATGATAGTCTCAATCATGCTTATTTAGTTGAGGAGTATTTTCTCTATCTGAATTTTGTAGAATTCTGGGAGCCAAAACATTAATACTTCAAATGAAATAAAAAACTAGAACAAGAGAATCAAGAATATGGAAACTGGAATACATTTTTATAGGCAACAAAGGAGAAAGAGATAGCTAAAGGAGGTCCTGTCTTGCTCCCAGGAACCCAGCAGTTGCTTCTGTCATGACCTGAGTGGTGTGTGCTGCGTATAAAAATCCCCCCACCTACCTCAGGTCTCTCTCTGCCCGTGTCTCTCTCCTCATTCTCTCCAGAGTTTTTCTCTCTGCTCTCTCTGCCCTTCTCTCATGTCTCTCCCCCTCTCTCTCCCGTTCCCTCTGTCTGTCTGCCCTCCTGTCTGTCTGTCTGTCTGTCTGTCTATCTATCTCTATTCTTTCCTCACATTTCCATCCCAAGACTCCTTTACTCTCCTCTGCTCCAATAAACCTCTTACAGTAGATCTGTTGCATGGTGTGATTTTTCAGGGGTACACTTTGACACCGGACCCCTCAATTACAGTTTATTCTATCAGTACCAAACAAGCAAACGAAGCAGGGATGGGGTAGAGGGGAGCCATCACTGAACCAGAGGGAACTGAGAGAGAGCTTACACCTTCTTAATCTCCAAGCAATGGCCAAATTATTCTTCCAGAAGACAGAGGAGCTCAAAATATAAAACGATTTTACGATTTCCTGCCCAGCCGGAAAGAGGTTTTAGCTAAGAGTGACTGCTGCCAGTAACCTCCTGCAGCCTGGGCTAGTTCTAACTGGACTTTGGGCGTGGTGATCTGAACCTCTCAGACTGGATGTAGTTTCTCATTTGGACCCTTTTGCTTGCACAGCTGCTGCTGGGAACAGTCTGATAGCCCCTCTGGGCTCTCATGGTTGGAATGCTTTGAGAGAGATCTGAACAGCACCCTAGGAATCATTCTGGAGAACTCCAGCATCAGTCTGCCCTTCTCCGGGAAGCACAGCTAATTTAAGATCTCTTGAAGGCGGTGTAACTGTCTTCAAACCTCATTTTCCTCCCTTGTTTTCTTTGCCATCAAGTATTGATTAGGTGAGCGATTTTCCTGCATTTTTTCACTTACTAGCTTGTAAAGCACAAAGAGAGAGCTGATTCATCTAGAAAACAGCTCGGAGCTCCTTACACGCTGTGGATTCAGCATAAAGCAGTTTAATCCTGTCATCTCCCAGACACAGTCAACCTTTCAGTTCTCCGGAAGAGAGAGTGAGAACAATGTATTGACTGTGTTCAGCGGTTTCAGAACCATGAGGAGAAAGGACACTACAAGTCCCGAAATACACAAAGTCTTTGCCAGCCGATATGTTTGATAGATGATAAATGTGTTTGTAAAAGAAATCCACACTTGGGCAGACACTCATTATCAACAGCTGCAAAGCTTAGGGAGGATATCCTGCAGGGTGATCACTCACAAACATGGAAACACATAAATAAATACTACGGAGGTTTCAGATGCACTTCATCACTGAAAACTCACTTTTTAGTGCAAAAATGTTAGCGTGAGTTTCGGTACTTTAAGACCGACCTTGGCTGTCTTTACAGCCTTGAATGGCTTTCTCCTTCACATGCCTCTTTATTTGAGTCTGAATTAAAGGGGAGCCAAGGTGGTGGGGCGGAATTGTTTGTTTTGCGTTGTGATGGAGCACCAGGCCGATCCCAACTGCTCAGACAGCTGCATCATAAATAACCCACGTGGAACAGATGCCGCCTGGGGGTGGGGGTGGGGTCACTGGGAGTCTCCGGATGAGCTTGTAAATGGAGTCTTTTTCATCACAGCAGATTCGCCATAAATACCGAAATACAACTAAAATTGCTAATACATACTTTTCTTAAAAATTTGAGGTGGAAATTTAGATTCAGTGCTAATATAACAATCTGTCTTCACATATCCATTCAAAATTATTTGATAGTTATGCCTTTTATTATCATTATTTACTTCTGGAGTTATCAATCCATCCTGTAGTGGTAGTCTTCTAAGTTAGAAACCTAAGGAAGAAACATTTCTATTTCTTGCATCCTGAATCAGGTCCCCTAATTCTATTTTCCCTGAGCCCAGCTCCGTCTTTTTAATCCCCATGATCAATGACTGTCATTCAGAGTCTTCAAGACCCTTTCAATGAGATTCCCCTCTGTTCTCAATGACCTTGACTCCCTCATCTGTTAAACCTTCCATGCAGCTCAACATTGACTTAGTGTAACTGTTTCAAGATACTCCATCTCCCCATGAAGGACAAAATTCTACATTCATCTGTTTAGCATATAGTCCAGTTGTCAGCTGATTTTTTTGACATGCATGTGTGAGTGTGATGCATACATGTATATGCATGTAGTGGATGTGCACTTGCCCATGTATGCACAGGTAGAGGCCAGGGGTCAATGGTAGGTGTTGTCTTAGTTAGGGTTACTCTTGCTGTGGTGAAACTTCATGACCAAAGCACCTTGGGTAGGAAAGGTTTGTTTGGCTTACATTTCCACATCATCTTCATGATCAACAATGGGAGTTGGAATAGGAACTCAAGCAGAGTAAGAACCTGAGGCAGAGGCTAATGGAAAGCCCATGAAGGGGTGCTGCTTACTGGCTTGCTCACTATGGCTTGCTTAGCTTGATTTCTTATAGCACCTAGGACCACCAACCCAGTGGTGGCTCCACCCACAATGGGCTTGGCTCTCCCAGCCTCAGATCTCCTGGAACTGGAATTACAGATGGTTATAAGCCACCACATGGATGATGGGAACTGAACCCAGGACCTCTACAAGAACATTAAGTGCTGTTAACTACTGAGCCATTGCTCTAGTCCTGGAGCGGCCAATTTTTATAGCTTCCAGGATCATAACGTTTGGGTTATGCTCCTTGCTACTGTGACCAGATACCTGATAAGCAACCTAAGTTGCTTTTTGGCTCATTGAGGTTCCAGTCCATCACAGGAGGGGACTCATTGCAGCAGAGGTGTGAGACGGTTGGGTGTATAACATCCACCGTTAGGAAGCAGAGACCTGTAAACACTGAGGCTCAGCTCACTGTCACGTTAATTCAGTTTAGAACACTAGCCTATGGGATGATGCAGCCTGCTTTTACGGTAGGTCTTCCTTCATTAATTAAGCCTTTCCTGAAACATCCTTATAAACACACACAGGCATGTTTCCACAGTGATTCCTAACTAGTCAAGTTGACAGTTGATTAGCCATCTTACTTGCCCAGCTTTGGATGGTCTGAGGTTCTCATTGCAGCTTCTTTGACCTGTCAAATTTCTACTCATCCTTCACAACATGGTTCCCAAATCTCTTCTGCTCCTCTCTGAAGCATCATCATAAATGTCTGTTGATGCTTTTGACAGTCAGTACGATACAACCTACCTGGAGACTCACTTTCAAACCCTGTGCTTCATGTAGGCTGATTCAATCCTAGGCACAAGACGGTAGACTATGTAACTGGGGTAAAACAACCCAGTTAGTGTTGTTCATTTTCTCGGCTACAGTCACTTACACATGAACATGTGATAAAAGGGAAGTCAGTGAATGAAAATGAAATCCATTTTGAGCACTGCTATTTTAACTGTGGAGGACATTAAATTTCCTTTTGTTAGGCTGGTGGTTGAGAAAGTCTGAGCTGAATTAGCTAGGACTCTCCCTCTGGAGTTGTAGGTTAGAGCTAATCCACAGATAGAGTTGGTAGAGTAGGAGTTTAAAGGCAGGGTAACTGCACCAAGATTCTCTGAATGGCAAGATTCGATACAGACCTAGCAGCTTGGTGAACCATAAAATGCTCATTTCTTAAGCTAGGTGGGGTTGGGTCACTTCAATACAAAGTATCTCAACTCTGTCTCAACTATTTCCTCACTGCAAAAAAATTATATTTGGACCAATATCTGGTATTTAGATAAACTGGCTTCCCTGTCTAAGGGAGATGTATCGTTTATTTATAAAGGAAAGCATTTAATAGGGCTTTTGGTTTCAGAGGGTTAGAGTCCATGATGGTGGAGTAAAGGCATGGTAATAGGAACAGTTGAGAGCTCACATCTTGACCCACAACCAGGAGGCAGAGAGAGCTCACTAGGAATGGCATGAATCTTTTCAAACATCAAAGCCTACACCTGCCTACCCACCCCCTCCTGCCCAGTGATATAGCTCCTCCAAGAAAGCTACACCTCCTAATCTTTCCCAAATCGTTCTACCATCTGAGGACAAAGCATATGGGTCTGGATGGGGGTGGCTATTCTCATTCAAAATACCTGTCTTAGATTCTTTTCTACTGCTATGATAAAACACCATGATCAAAAGCAACTTAGAAAGAAAAGGGTTTATTTAGCTTATATATCCTAAATCACAATCTGCTGAAGCAAATCAAGGTAGGAACTAAACTGGGCAGGAACCTGGAGGCAGGAACTGATACAGAGGCCATGGAGGAGTGCTGCTTACTGGCTTGCTCTTAACAGTTTGCTCAATCTGCTTCCTTGTATTACTCAGGACCACCTGCCTAGGAGTGGCACCACCCACAGTGGGCTGGTGCCTCTTAGATGAATCACTAATTAAGAAAAGGTCCTGTAGGCTTGCCTTATGGGGACATATTCTCAATGGAGAGTCCCTCCTCTCAAATGATTCCATCCTGTGTCAAGTTGGCATAAAAGCTAGTCAGCACACCACCACGGGAGGTGTGGGAACTAAATATCACTGAGGGATTTCCTCAGTGCCAGCTGTTGAATGACTCTGCATACCTGGAGGAAGAAAAGTTAAAGCTAGAGAAGCCAACTGTGGGAGGAAGGCGAGCAAGGAGAGAGGTAGGAAAGGATTGAAATATAATTTTTATTGGTTGGTTGGTTGGTTGGTTGGTTGGTTTTGACAAGGTCTATGTAGTACTGGCTGTCCTGGAACTTGCTTTGCTTTTTTGGCCTTGACCTTGTAGTGATGAGGCTGCCTCTGTCTCCTGAATGCTGAGATTAAAGCACCACCATGCCCGACTTTTATTTTATTTTTAAAATATAGGTATCTGTCTGTATTTAGATAAAAACGAAAGGAAGGGAAGAGAAGAATGTAGAAATTGCTGCGTAAGCATCTCATAGTAGTGAGGCCCAGATAAATGTCAGCCTCCAGTACATCTTTGAAAGAAATACAGAGGTGAGAGGCAGACAAACTTGGCCATCTTTAGTCATGGTTTCCATGGAAGTTCATCACAGTTATAAGCATTTTCATAACGTTTACAGGAAGAATTCTTGAATTTAGAACTTGAGAGTGACACCAAGGTAGTGTAGTCCCCTTTCTGCTTATTGAAAATAGATATTTTCTTCTCATGTAATATATCCTGATTACAGTTTCTTCTCCCTCTAGCCTTCTCAGTCCCCAACCCCCAGATCTGCATCCACTCCTTACTGGCTCACATTTGAAACAAATAGTCTTCTAAGAGATAATAATAAAATTTAATAAGATAAAGCAAAAACTAACACATTGGAATTGAGCAAAACAGAAGGAAAAGAGCCCAAGAAAAGGCACAAGAAAAGAGATACAGACGTGGAGACCCACTTGTCTGCACACTCGGGACTGAGTGTAGTGTCTTATGGGGCAGCCTGGCTGTGAGGAGCTGGTTTCACAGGTTCATTTGAGAACATCTTAGCAATCATGATGGTGCTCAAATGGGTCCTGGTGGCTCTCTTACAAAACTAGGTTTGTTCCAGATCTCCCCAGAAGCTTTGTCCAATAAAGCCTTAATACCTTTTTTTAGACTGCTTATTTACTTGAGAACTGTGAGTTTGAGATGTGTCTTCAGCAGATCATGTGGTGGATGTTGGAATATCACATGCAGAAGAAATACATTTCAAAATTCCCTTGAGTTAAAGAATAGATCACAGATGAGAGATAATTCGGTTAGTAAAGTGTTTTCTGTGCAGGCATGAGGGTCTGAAGTTGATCCCCAGAGCTTAGGTTTAAAAAGAAAAAAAAATAGGCATGATGGCTGTGTATACTTATAATCTCATGTTGTAGAGTTGGGACAGGCAGATTACTGGGGCTTGATGGCCATCTAGCCTAGCTTACTTGGAGAATCCAGGTCCCTTGTCTTTAACAAAACAGAACAGAACAGAACAGAACAGAACAGAACAGAACAGAACAGAACAGAACAGAACAGAACAGAACAAATCAAATACAAAATTCTAGGTGGAACGCTCCTAAAGAAAAATATTTGAGGCTAATTTGCAGCCTCCACATGGACACACTTGCATATAAACCCACTCACATATACCCCCCACAAGTCTCTTATAGTCCACTGCTAAAATATCTAACTTTCTTTATCCTGTAAAAGAGAGTTACTATAGTCAAAAATAAATACATGGCAGTAGCTAGTCAAGTGCACACATGGAACCTAGAAAGACTTTTCATTCCCCATGGTGGTTTGTGAAAGAATGGCCCCGTGGCTCCTATGTTTGATGGAGCTGTTTGGAAAGAATAAGGAGGTATGGCGTTGTTGGATGAGATGTGTCACTGGGGGTAGATTTTGAGGTTTCATAAGCCCATGCTATTCTCAGTTCCCCCCTCCACCCACCACCACTCTGCCTTACATCTGTGGATCAGATGTAAGGTCAGATCTTAGCTACCGTTCCAGCACCATGTCTGTCTGCTTGTTGCTGTGATCCTTTCATGATGGTCGTGGACTAGCCCTTTGGAACCACGAATCCCCAAATTAAAAACTTCCTTTTATAAGTTGCCTTGTTCATGGTGTATCAATAGAAAAATAAATAAGACACCTATTACTGCCAATGCTTATCCCAAGGGCCATAGTCTATCACCATGCAAGTCTTTAGAGAGACGGAAACTAGAAGATTCAACTTGTTTCTGATCTTTTCTCCTGCCTATCAGGATTTAGTTTTAAACCCTTGGGGAATATTATGTTGTGAATCTCAAATGATTCTTTTTCTTTTGACCCTTTATCGTCCGCCTCTTTCTGTGACAGCTCCACGACACGCTTTATTTACTCTTTTCCCCAGCATCTTTCCAAGCTTTTGCTTATCATCAGGAAAGGTGCTCTCCGTCAGTCTCTGCTTCGCTGGAGGTAGGACCCAAAGTAAGGTGGAGTCTTCAAGTCTGACATTTAGAGAAGGGATGGAAAGTGTTACGTTTTTAAAAGGTAGTCACAGGGTAGAAATTTAATTAGTTAAGTTAGTTTCCTCCTTAAACTTTTTAAAATTACCATACAAAAAAGGGAGTGTGAGTGAATCAAATAAGAATAAGGTGTAGGGCTGTAGAGATGACTCAGCATTTAAGAGCACTGACTGCTTGTTCAGAGGTCCAGAGCTCAATTCCCAGCAACCACATGGTGGCTCACAACCATCTGTTATGGGATTCGATGCCCTCTTCTGGTGTGTCCGAAGAGAGTGACAGTGTATTCATATACATAAAAGAAATTAATAGATCTTTTTAAAAGGGTATAATAGTACATATATGCTCTATTATAAATAAAATATTAGTTTTCTGCTTAAACCTCCTGTGTTACTATATTTGGAATTTCTGTCTTCTGTTTTGTCTTGGGTCACCTTACAAAGCATTTTACCCTCCATAGGTATAATAAGACTCTAAGAGCAAGTATGGATGTGATGGCTACATCAAGAGCCAATTAGAACCCAAGCTGTGGGTTACTCCTGTGAGGGATATTCTTTTTTTTTTTTTTTCTTTTTTTCGAGACAGGGTTTCTCTGTGTTACCCTGGCTGTCCTGGAACTCACTCTGTAGACCAGACTGGCCTCGAACTCAGAAATTCGCCTGCCTCTACCTCCCAAGTGCTGGGATTAAAGGTGTGCGCCACCACTGCCCAGCCGTGAGGGATATTCTTAATCAGATTACTTGAAGCAGGAAGACCACCTTAAGTCTCAGCCACACTTCTGCATAAAAGGACACAGGGGAAGGAGACTTTGATTTTGCCTGATCACCCTCATGTTTATTGGCAAGTTTAACTATTCTGTTGCTTTAGCTAGTATTAAATTCAAATTCTTCAGGATTCCAGTGTAGATTGACAGAAGATCTGCAGGTCTCTAGGAACCCTTCAGGACCCCAGCACCAGATTGGGACTGCAGAGACAACCAGGATGGTAGACTGGACAACCATCAGATTATTGCTTGCCATTTCTGTCATGAAATAGCCATTGTTGGACTACCCAAACCACATCTTGTAAGATAGTCTCCCCCCTTTCTCTTTCCTATCTACCTAGCTGTCCATCCATCATCCATCCATCTATCCATCCATCCATCATCCATCCATCCATCCATCCATCCATCTATATTCATTCTACCAGTTCTGTTCCTTTAGAGAACCCTGACTGATACATAAGGGTCTTATGTTCCCTTGGCATAGGGTATGGACACCTTGCTATTCTTTCAAGCTTTTAACTGATCACATGGAAATCTCCCTTTTCGTGGCTATTGGATTGAAATTTGGACATATCAGGGCTTTTTGGGCTTTCCTACCATCTTAAAATGACTGTGCTTAGCTGGTTCTAGCTTGGCTAAAGTGGAAGAAAGCTGAATATTGAAATGCTGTGTATTTATCCCTTTATATTTCCATTACCTATTTACTTGACCTCTTTCTGTTAAGCTGCAACCTTACCTTTGCTTTGACCTGTCTGTCCCTGACTAGTACATGCCTGATACATTGTCTGTAATCAGATCTGTTCAGTACAGTGGTGATGTAACCACAGGGCATCAAACATTGAACTGTTTATTTGAAGAGGTGGGGGCAATTTTCTTGGTTTAATTGTATGTGAGACATCAGTATTGACAACTCTTTATTCTTAAAGAGGCAGTGATAAAAATAAAGAGGTTGGATAAATTGAAAAAAATAATCATGAATGTCAATACTCATTAGACTGAGCCGGTGGACACCATCTTTCCCCAGACAGCATGCTTGCTGCCTGTCTGTGTTGCTGTTGTCTGTGCCTAATTCAGTTTGTCCGTTGATCTTCTCTGCCTACAATTTATCAAGTTTAATTTTTTTCTCTTGTAATTAAAGAAGGGCTTTTTTGGTGATCAGTTTTAGAGGAGGAAGTGGATGCCACAGGAGCATAATGGTTTGTCCTGTAGATTCCCAGGGAATCCCTGCATTTAGATTTTCCTCTACTTTTCAACTTTCTGGTTAAGGTTGGGCTGGGTGCCTTCCCCCAATGTGTTTTGCAGCAGATGGAGAAAGAAATGTCAGTGAGAATGGAGACACATGGGCTTGTTTTTGGAAAAACAAATGCAACTCAAAGATTTCATTTTGGTGCATATAGTTTGTCAATATGACCACCAAAAATGCCCCCAGGGAGACATGAATGTGCGTTCACATTGTGCGCACACTAGTTCACCCTCAGAGATGCCTGCTGATTGTAAATAGAAAATAAAACTGCTGTAAGATGTATATTTTATTTGTTTTTCTTTAGAGATTCACTATTGGCTTCCCTTTCTGTTTCCTCTTAGTGCATTCTTGATGGGCGGTAGGATTATTTTGCTTGGCAAGTTGTGGAATACATGCTTGGCAAGCTCACAAGAAGAGAAATTGAAGTGGAAAAAGGCTTGGTTTGTAGACATTCACGTTTCACTGTAAATCATGGTGTAGTGGACTCTAATATTGTTAAGGATTATTGACAACCAACATATGCCTCATGGACTGAATGATTGCTAAAAGCGTGTCAGTATCTGAGCGTCTTCCCTCTCCCGTGCCTCATCTTAGCGGAGATCTCCCTCGTCTCCCCTCCCCCAGCCTCTCTTTACCTCTGCCTCACTCGTCTTCATTCTCCCCTTTAGTTTTCCGTTTCTTTCTAAAAATGTTATACATATTAAGGAAGAACCCTTACCTGGTTTTTGGTTGAAAGAATATTGCACTGTTGCTATCGTTTGGGAAATCTGGTGGTCCCGGCACTTCAGACCACTTCATTTCTTCAAAGTTTTGGGGAAAGGGAAGTCTCATGTAAGAAGCATCCAGAGTTCCATATGGTATTTTCAGTGACTCCGGAATGTTGGAATTGGGCATAGCAGGTGGAGTGGGGAGTCTCTTTATCTAGAGATGGGATGGTGGAATATTAGTTACTTTTCCTGTTGTTGTGACGGTAACTACCCCGATAAAGCGACTTAAGGAAGAAAGGGTTTATTTCGGCTCACAGTTTCTCAGTACAGTCCACCATAGCGGTGGAATCTTGGCAGTGGCAGGAGCCCAAGGCAGCTGGTCACATTGCATCTGTTGTCAGGAAATAAACGGAGAGTCGAATTCTCATGTTCAGTTACTATCTCTTTCTTATTCAGTCCTAGACTCCAGCCCCTAGCATGTAGATTCCAAAGTTCAAGTGGGTCTTCCTGCATCTATTAACCTAATCCAGATACTCTCCCACAGGCACACCTGGAGGCTTGTTTCCTAGGTGATGTTAGACGGTCAGTGTGACAATCGACAATCAATATTAACCATTACAGAGGGTTGATAAAATGATAAGAAACATTTCACTCTTAAGGTCATAGTGGACTTGGAACTTTACATTTTCAGCCAATTATCATTTAAAAGAAGGGTTTTATTTCATTTTTTACACATACACACACAAACACACACACAAACACACACACACACACACACACACACACATATATATATATATATTTTATAAGATTGCTTTAAAGAAATCTGGTGCTGAGGATTGAACTCACATGTGCTGAGTACACCCTCTATCTCTGAGTTGTCTCCCCTGCTCTACTTTCGGATAGGGACCCACTAACCTGCCCAGGCTCATCATGAGCTCACCCTGTAACCCCTTGTGATCCTCCTACCTCAGTCTTCCTAGTAGTGGGATTACAGTGCTACACCACGAGAAGAGTTTCCAAGAAGAGTTTGAGTCCCTTAAGAGAGAGGAAAGTCCTCTCTCTACTCATGGAGAACCAGTTTCATTCTCCTCTGTGGGTTTTATATTTTCTTGGATCAGAGTTTCAATAAAACAAATTCACCAGCGGCCTTGCTCTTTGGGTGTCTGGTGAGAACAAAGGAATCATAAAAGAGCTGTCCTTGTCTGAACAGGGCTATAATCCTACAAAGCACGGCTCCCTTTTATAGGGGGAGCCATGAAGAAATAGCCTTTGTGATGAGGTTTCTTGGAATTTCTGCAATGCATGTGGATCCAAAGCTACCGAATAGATGTAAGTTATTAAAAAAAAAATTCAAGACCATGGCAATAAAGACGCCACTGAGTAAAAAAAAATGATAATGCGCAGAACTTTGTACTTCTCTGTGTGGCCTTTCATTTTAAAAGATAAATCTGTTTTTTTTTAAAGCTTTGACAAACAAAGTAGTTTTTTTTTGGGCTATCTGTGAGATAGGGCAAAAAGAACAAAGGCATAAAATCAGAAATGTGCACAGTGACCTAGTAGACCCCATGCCCAGGTGGGAAACAAAGTCTTGATGCCTATTAAAAGGTTCTTTTTGTTTTGTTTTTTAATATGATGTAGTCAAAGTTTTTTTTATATCTACATTACTAATTTTACTTTATAAATTTTCTCTTGTTTGATATTTTTTCATTCACTGCTGCTTTTTGGAAAAATATTTTAAAAGGATCTGCTAAATATGGGTGGGATTTAAATAACTTGAACTTTTCCTCTCTCTCTCTCTCTCTCTCTCTGTGTGTGTGTGTGTGTGTGTGTGTGTGTGTCTGTCTCTGTGTCTCTGTCTCTTTCAATCTTTCTCTCTTCTTAAAAGTCACAGCACAGGGCTGTAAAGATGGTCCAGTGGTTAAGAACAGTTACTGCTCTTACAGAGGACCCAGGTTCAGTTCTCAAACTGGGCAGCTCACAACCACCTGTAACTCCAGCTCCAGAGGATCTGATGCCGTCTTTTTATGTTCTATAAGTACCCCTAAACACACACACACACACACACACACACACACACACACACACACACACACCTTTTTAAAAAAGTCAGCATGCTTCTTGTTTCTTAAGAACCAGGAGCAGAATCAAGAGAAGAATTTGGAAAATGTAAAAGGAAGGAGAAGAAACCCTTAGCTAGAGGAGATGTCCGCTCTTCAGCTGTTCTTATCTGGGGCCAATTGGTGGCTTTCCAATAGGATCTATTTTGGAAAACTGTATCCATTGTCCAAAATTAAATACCAGTATGTCTTAGCTAGAAAGGGCTCCAGCATCCTGTTTCTCATGGCTCTCTAGCAATGTTCCTTCTTGAAGGAAAAGGCCCTTCTGAGGGTCCTGGCACAGCCAGCAAAGCCATTTCACAGTTGAAGTCTCGGTTTCTGCATTTCCCCACCTAACATTTCCTTAGCCTAAAATAAATTCTATATTAAGAACAAATAGGATAGTATGACTAAATTTACACTGGATGTCCACAAGTGCTTTTTTTTTTTTTTTGATTCCAAGTTAAGGCAAAAAAAGAGAGAGCGAGAGAGCGAGAGAGCGAGAGAGCGAGAGAGCGAGAGAGCGAGAGAGAGAGAGAGAGAGAGAGAGAGAGAGAGAGAGAGAGAGAGAGAGAAAACAAGACAAAACCATGGTTTAGAATCAATAATCCTAGAGGACTTCCTGTTCAGACCACTAATATTAACCATAGTGATGATCTCTGGTTCATCACAGTCTGGTCTGGTGAAGTGGTGGCAGAAGGCAGAGCAGTCTCTGTTTATAATAGTGAGTGTTTTTTGTACCAGCTGAAGTGCAAGAAGCCACAGGGGATAAAGACGACAGCACAGTGCTGTCTACAGTCAACTGGAAGGACAGAGACAAAAAAGTGCTAGAATATTCCAGAAGCAGAGACCTCAGCTGCAGGTACAATACCAGCAGGGTAAGAGAGGAAGACAAGCAATAATCCAGGGTCCTTGGAACAGGTTCTGAACCTGTATTAGAAAGTTTTTTTTTTGTTCTCTTGTTTGTATATCTTTTGTTTTGGAGGGTTGCTTGCTTTACCTATAACACCCTTCAGCCTTATGTTTAGAATGAACAGTGCTGTATTTTGCTTTTCAAATGGCTATGGCTTCCTTCTGTTACTGTCTTCTGCCTCCTAAGGACCAGAAGCATAGATGAGTGTTTACAGTAATTACTGCCCAACTCACTGGACAGCTCGGCTCTGGGTGGAGAAGGTGAGGACGTAGAGAGATTATCATTATCAGTTATGATTGGCCATTTAGCTAAAGGGAAAGGCTTAGTGGCCTAATCCTGGGCTTTTCCAAGCCAATGGGCTCTATTCCCTATGGGGCCCATGTAACCTCTTTGTCTTGCAAGCATCAACTTTGCTATCTCTGTCCTTAGGCTAAACAATTTTCTCTTCTCAAATGTGTCTCCGCAGGACCCCTGACTTTGGATGAATAAGGGCATGTACTGTCTTTAGAGTAATTACTGATACTGCTATCTGATTCTTCTTGTAGCCTTTGGTTCCCTGGTTGGATGTTTCTACAGAGACACTCAGGAGGCTTAAACAGCAACACAGTCATTCCTATAACAACAGCCAGGCCAGGCCAGTGGCAGGCAGCTAGGAGTCAGCTAGGGTGTGGGGAGACATGCCTTATGTATGACATCTGTATGGGCAGATAAAATGAAAAGCAGGGTCATTCAGAACCCCAAATAGAAAGTTTTAGGGGCAGACACGCACACAATCCTACATTTGAATGAGGCTGCCTCTCACCTGGAATTTTTATGTAGAGTACTGCAAGCTGAGTAGTAGTAAGTACTTGTAGGTACTTAGTTGTTTCAGGGCCAATAATCATGTTTGAAATGGATGTCAAGAAGATTAGGTAACATGTATACAATCTGTAATTTAAATTTGTCTGGTAAAGGCATTAAGAGAGTAAAAAAAACTAGTAAAATAAGTTTTAGGAATATATTCTGTTTAATTCTATGATCATTTCAGCATGAAATCAATACAAACATTAATAGTGAGACACAGATTGCTTAGTTTTACTCTAGGGCATGGCCTTGTGGCCAGTTGGTCTTATACACAAGCAAAATAAAATGCTTTATGTTTTAAAATTGTGCTACTGAAAGATAATAACTTCAAGAGTGAATCTCACTCCTGCTTGGAAAAAAACAAATGAAACAAACAAACAAAGAACCCCAACTAACCAAATAAATGAAAAATTAATAGAAAAAGAGTACTACTTTTTCACCAACTTGGAATTTGTTACAATGAGGCTCTGAGGTGGGCCTTGGAGAGATGGGCATTTCTTCTCAAAGAAACCTTAGTAAAGATTTGTGAGTAAACTTTGTCAGGAGCCCAACTCTAATTGACAGGTTTCTGGATAACGTAAACAATGTACAAATATGTTCTTTATCACCTTAGGGGGTCTGGCCCCTGAGGTAGGGTAGGCATCGAGGGCACATCCCTTATACTGGGACAGACGGATGGGAGAGCTAGTCACATTTATTCTCTCTTCTGATCTGTCCTGAGATTCAGTCATGAGGGCTTGGTTTGGGGGCCAGCTCTGGTTGTCCCTTGCCTTGGCTGAGAGATACAGTTTGGAATCACTGAGTGCTGTAAATCTTCTAGAGCTGTGGAATGAAAAGTGGCTTTGGCTTGTTATCCTAGCTTCCCCAACACTTAAAGAAGCAAAGTGGCCATGTAAAAATTCATCTGAAAAGTAATCCAAGAAAGACTTTGCACTAGAGCCCATTACAGGGCTAACTTAATGGGTACACTCAAAAAGCTATTGAGACAAACGACACATTTGTTTTTCTTACTGCTGCTGAGCAAAATTTTAATTTCTCAGAAGACCGAGACACGAAAATATTCAGTTAGATGCTAGCTTATCTCATTTAAAAAATTGTAATAAAAAGTGTATCTCATTTGTAGGTAATTTTAAAAATTCCTATTATATAACTAATTTTACAGAAAGCTGGAAAATTCATCCACATTTTATGTCATAGCTAGAGTGTGAGTTACACAGATGTAGGTAGGAGAAGATGTGGGAAGTTGATGATGTGCAGATAAAAATGTGGTTGTGGTTGTTCTAGTAATACTCAGGTAAATAATAAGCAGTAGTGAATAGTTCAGTACAAGGAAACTTTGAAGCCTAACAAACAAGGGAGGAATGCAGTGAAGAATCCTAACATATCATGCAGATGTATTGTTTAGAAAGCTGGATTGGAAGCATACAAATGATTCACATTATGCCAAATGAAGAGAATATGAACTTATTCTTAGCCCAACTGTTGTGTAGCAGTTTCTTCCAAGATTGAAATATTCCAACTCCCAGGGAAGCTCCTTAAGATAGAAAGTAAACGACTCAAAATGGTTTCAGGAAGTCCCTGAAGCTGACCAGATTCACTAGGTCCCTTCCTGTCCGATATAATCAGTAGAGGCTGCTTGAGTCAGTCTCAGATAAGCCAAGATACAAAGAAGCTCTGAGACCACACCAACTGCCTGGAAGGGGTTCAGACCAACTGACTTGGAAAGATCAGTCTCCAACCTGTTGAGCTGCCTGCAGGCTATGCAGTGTGCTTCAAGTTTCTAGCTTTTGTGAGCTGTTACTCATGCTTGGGTAGGTTTTGGTGATGCAGCTGTCTTTGAGTCATATCTATTCCTGTAAGTAACCCCTCATCCATATTCCTGTAAGTAACCCCAACAACACTTGTTGGTTCACAGAGTTGGACTTTGGTGGTATGTGTACTCTCTTTATCTAGGTTGGGTAGACATATGTGCAGCATCTGTCCAAGAAAAGATTTGTCACATAGCCCTAACTCTTTTTGTCTGATTTTTTTCAGACAGGGTCTCACCATGTAGCCTTGGCTAGCCTGGAATTCACTATATAAACCAAGCTGGCTTTGAACTCTTAGAGTTCTGCCTCCCTTTGCCTCCCAAGTGCTGGGATTAAGTATATCTACACTTCAGAGAGAAGAGAAGAGGAGAGGAGAGGAGAGGAGAGGAGAGGAGAGGAGAGGAGAGGAGAGGAGAGGAG
>NW_021604585.1:1008150-1030429 GCF_004785775.1 Grammomys surdaster
GAGAGAGAGAGAGAGAGAGAGAGAGAGAGAGAGAGGCTGAATGCTGAGACACAGAGAGAGGATATTCATTCATTCATTCATTCATTCATTCATTCATTCAAATCTCTGGAGTTTTCAGTTATTTTCCTCATTATATAACTTATTTTATAGAGCATGGGAAAATCCAGAAATTAAAAAGAAAAAGTTAGGCTGTAAGTAAGTTTGTGCATATTTTCACTTGACATGGCACAAGTGCTTTCTCAGATTCCCCACTAGCCTCTCATAGTCATTCATTTACATATTATAGCAGGACAGTCCCATTTTCCCTTCCTTGTTGGATGTGAAAGTTGTTCTAATACTCCTGCTTGACTGGTTTGTTTACTCACATAAATGTCTTGGTTTAAAGGCTACTACTTTAGTGGCTGAGCTGGTGAAGGCGCTGGACACAGAACATGAGAACCAGAGTTCCACTCCTGGGCCCCATGTGCTAGAAGGTGAGACATGACCCTGGCCTTTACACATACACCCTGGCATGTGCTCCCTCAATAGATGAGTAAAGAAACATAATGTAAAATTATACAATATTATGATTTGATATTTCTAAAAAGATGAGATGGAAAAGAGAGACACATTTTTACTTTATAGTCTTTTGGTTTGTATCTAAGAGGCAGCCTCCACTCTGATATATATATATTTACATGAGATTTGCTTGCTTATATTAGAACTTTATGTCAGTGGCTTCATATAGGATGTATTCTGTGTTCCGTTTCTTTCTCTCAGCATTGTGCCTGTACATATTTCTTTCTCTCAGCCCCATGGCTGTACATATATTGATAGCTTGTCTGTTTTATTTCATTTGTCTACTTCTATAATAGGAATACATGGAAAATTTATTTACTCATTTGACTCCTAGGTGTTTGGGTTATTCCAGCATGAGGCTGTGGGCGTTCTTTGTACGTCTTTGTGTGAACATACACTGTCAAAGCTTCTTGGGGAAATATGTAGGACAAGAAAAGCTGGGTCAAAGGGCAGGTATATTTTAATTTTATAAGAAACTGCCTTATTTTTTCTATTTCTGCCAACCAAATATGAGAGTTGCAGCTGTCTTTTTAATTTTAGAGTCTTTAGTGGGTGTGTGGAGGTATCTCTGTGGTTTTACTTTACATTTCCCTGATGACTAACAAGGTCAGACATTTTCCCTGGGAACTGGGGATATAGCTCATAGCAGTGTGTTTGCCTAGCATGCATGAGACCCAAGTTTCTTGAGGTCCTCAATTGATCCCTATGACTGCACAAACCAGCTGTGGTTATGAACATGTGGGATTCCAGCACCAGGGAGGCTGAGGCAGAAGATCAGAAGTTCAAAGTCATTCTCAGCCACAGAATAGGTTCAAAGTCATCCTGTGTTTGCAAGACTGTCTCAAAAAAGAAATGAATGAATACATTTTTTATTTTGTATTTATTGTCTGTCTAACTTCTTTAATGACATGCTTGTTCAAAAGACACACTTTTGTTTGTTTGTTTATGCTTTTGCTATTTTAGATTGGGCTGAATTAAATTAACCTTGTGTCTTAGTCACTTTTGGTTGTTCCCAGGTATAGGCTAGAGGTTTATTGTCCCCCGCCTCTATGTGCGTGTGTGTGTGTGTGTGTGTGTGTCTGTCTGTCTGACTGTCTGTCTGTCTGTTTCAATTGAACCCATTTGCTTCATACATGCTAGGTAAGTGTTGTATCACTGAGCAATACTCACAGCCTTCTTTTTATTTTTAATTTTGAGTCAGGCTATTGATAAAATGCTCATGCTAAAGCTTGAGGCCCATTCAGCAAGGGGCAGGCCTTGAGCTTACAATCCTGCTTAAGTGTCCTAGGTAGTTGGGATCCAGGGCCTGCTCAGAAATAGACTAAGATTCATTAGGGTCTCTCGTGCAACTTTCTGGTTGAATCTCACAAATGCTTTCTGAGCTTCTCTATTGGCTGCGGTTTTGAATCAGTCTGCCTTAATTCTGCCCATTCTTAATTCACTCCATTAAGGACTTAGGATCCCATTCTAACTCAGAGTCATGGGAACTAAAAATACATCAAGTGACTTTTTTTTCTATTAAATGAAGCATTGGGATTGAGTTAAGAAGTAATATACTTGGGGATTGCCAAGTGACACCAACATTATTCATAGAAACTTAAGAGCACTTGAAGAAAGGCCTTGATTTATGTCCAAAACACTCTGACTGTGCTTGAAGTTGAATTATGTTCCTCCAACTATGGAGAAAGCAAACAGTTAATAGTTTGTAGACTGGTTCTAGTCCATGAGAACTCTTTGAGCAGTCGTGGTTAGAGAACTCAATCTACGTCTACACTGCTTGAGTCCAGATCCTGACCTTATCACTGACTAGGAAGATGTCTTAAGGAAGCCCTTTGCTTCAAGTTTCTCAGCTGTTAAATGGAGATAGTGATGTTGAATATTATACAAGACCCAACTGTGAGAGCTTGGCACGTATGTAGCAACTCACTTCAGAGCAGCACAGGAAGTGAAGATACTGATATTTGTTGTAACTGGCTATTTGGGCAGTTTAGCTCTCACTTTCTCTGCATTGGCTTGGCTCTCGGATGGCTCCTCCACATGGGTGACAAGTTGGCCATTAGCTATTTCATATATCAGCTCTATCTCATCTTAATAAGCCAATGGGTTCAGAGTCCTACCTTCTTACCATCTCAGATTTTTTTTTTAAATTGCTGTCATTAGTCTGGTTCACTTTGTATCATGAATCTATAAGAACCATAAGAGCCAACATATTAGAAGCCATTGAGGGGAACTGAGGATGACTGAGATGAAGAGAGTAGCTGTTTCTTTCATGTGACTGCTAGCTGAGACAGATTTTTTTTCTCCTCTCTCCATCTCTCTCTCATTCTCTCTCTCTCTCTCTCTCTCTCTCTCTCTCTCTCTCTCTCTCTCTCTCTCTCTCTCTGCCAGTGGTGGAGTTGATGTCCCAGAAAAATAGGAGAGGTTTTCTTACAAAGGAATTTCAGTCCTGTGGAGCAAGCACAGGTAGGTGGTAACCTTATAAAAACCACAATTGGGGGTCTTAAAAGCTGGTGTCCTAACAACAGTATATAGTGGGTTAGAAACAGCCACAGTCTCTTTGATATTGATTACTATAACAGAAAGCCCGAGTCCAAGTAATTTATAAAGAACAGCCCAAAAGGTTGAAGGGCAAGAGAAAGAGAGCAAGAAAAATGTTTTCCTTCTGTCAAGACTGTTAAAAGGGCATAAATCTTTTCCTGAGAGGTGAGTGCCATGGCCTAAACACCTCCCACTGGTCCCACCTCCCAGTGCTGTTGTGTAGGGATTAGATTTCCAATGTATGGATTTCTGGGGGATGCACTTAAGCCACAGAAGAAACATTCAGTAAAAAATGCCTTTATGAAATTAGACAACGTAAACCAGAGCAGCCAAATCTATCATCAGTAAGAAACTGACGTGGTCTAAAGGAGAGGACCTGACTTCAGTGGTAACAGCAGGGACACCTGTGATTGGGAGTGAGGAGCCATTTACGCTGTGCCTTAGCTGGATGATGAGGTGATTGTGCCTCTCCTACTGCACCTTTTCTGTTACTCCGCAGGGCACTGCGAAGGTTCTTTGCTTCTTGTGATGGGAGAGATGACAGAGCTGTGGATGCTCTCCTGTGTGCCGTTAATGCTCACTGGGTTATGAGGAATGTTGGGAAGAAGCTGGTTGATGTGGGGTGTGGAACTTGGTTTATTTCTCTGCAGGCAGATGTCTAGGTCATGGAAACTTGCAGAAAAATAGGATTTATTATGCTGCTTTCTTATAGTAAAGGCTTTTTTGGGGTTAAGGGACTTAGGCCAAATTTATTGGATCCCTAGAGATTCACAAGAACTGCTTTCTTATTGCTGAACCTGTACATCTCTACAGTTTCAGTAGAGTGAAAACCCAAGAGCTGGAGATAATGTCAAGAGAGTGTAGATATTCACACCCACTAGGCCCTACCATGAGTATGCCCGAACACTGCCTAGGGCAGGATGAAAGAGTCAGGCTCAACCCACAAGAGCCCACAGGTAGCCAAGAACTTCTATCGTTCCATTGCCGAAGTATTCTGCACTCCCTCGAGGCATAAGACTTGAAGAACATATTTATGAGAGATAAAGCCCTATTTGGAGATCATGGCTCACAAACTTTGTGGAAAAAAAAAGCAGAATTTATGGTATAGGATTATCCTCTCAGAGATGTAGGAGGATGAAGAGCCACGCAGGTATGGAAAGCAGTCCTGGGTAACAATTTATAGTTAGGTTAGCTAATTGGGAAACACCTCTAGTTGTATGGGCATCTTGTGAGGATTTCAAACATATAAAGCCTTTGGTTAATCTTTAAAAAAACAAAAAACAAAGCAAAACAAAAACGATTATCTTCTGAGGTAAACTCCACTGTCATTAGAAATTCTGCCATGTCTGTTGACATGTTCTGTCATAGGAGGGGGCAAGAAAGGTCATGGGACCCACACCTCAGTCTCCAGACATCTCTTCTAACAAGTTGTATACAATGTCCTAATTTCATGTGGACTCAGCATTTAAGAGTGGGGCTAAAGGATATTAGGAGGAAGGACTAGGGGACAAGGCTCCATTTATAAAGCTGTGGGAAAGCTATCATCTCTGCTGGTTAATATACACACTTTATAGTGTGGCCTTTTGGGAGAGGGCACCTACACTTCTAAATATAACCCCTCATATATAAACTTATTGGTTCCCCAGAGAGAATTTTGGTGGAATCATATCTTGGTTTGTCCTCAGGACCTTAGGAGGACATTCTCTGTATCTCACCCCAGGAAGGAATTTTAATATCAGCATCCTACTTCAAAATTCTGCAGCCATCTGTCAATAGATATCTCAGGGTGCAGCTTAATAACCAAGCATCTATCTTCAGAATGCCTACACTTAAAGAGGAGGGAACTCGTCTTAGGGCTTTAGTGCGGTGAGCAGACACCATGACCAAGGCAACTCTTATAAGGACAATATTTAGTTGGGGCTGGCTTACTGGTTCAGAGTCTATTATCATCAAGGTGGGGACATGGCAGCATCCAGGCAGGCATGGTGCAGGAGGAGCTGAGAGTTCTACATCTGAAGGCTGCTAGAAGAAGATTCACTTCCAGGCAGCTAGGACTAGGACATTAAAGCCCACACTCACAGTGACACACCTACCCCAACAAGGCCACACCTCCAAATAGCACTACTTCCTGGGCCAAGCATATACAAATCATCACAGAACTCAATAATGGAATTGAGTTGAGCCCACATGGAAAACATGGGTGATTTTCAAGCATGGTTTGGAAGTTACAGTTACACAAACTGCGGTCCATAAGAGCACCTGAGACACAGTGTAGGAGTTTATAAGAAGCGATTTTGATTCATTCTCCTAGCCACAGATTAAGACTATTTTAACAAATCTCCACATAGATTCAATGCACATAAAAGTTTTAGAAACCTCGACATACTTTCTTGTCCTTTTCTTTCTCTCCAGCAGACACCTGGGATGGTGAGTTTTGTGTCTCACCTCAGACTTTCTGAATAGAAACTTAAGAGAACCAGGTTTCCAAGTGCTTCATAATTCCCTGGGAGATCCTGCTGCAAGGTCTGATTTGGCCTTTCATTTAAACTCTCTAGTTAGTCTCTTAAATGTGAATCCCACTGATTTGGTTAAAAGTCATTAGTGGTTAGCCTGGGATTCTGGCATGCTTTTATCTACTTAAAGTTGATATAGTTGCTTTATATTTTACTGCCAACATTCTGTAGCTTGTGTGTGTATGTGGTGTATGTGTGTGTACACATGTCATAGCATATATGTGGAAATAAGGGGATAGTTAGTGAGAGTCCATTTTCTTTTTACACCATATGGGTCCTGGGAATTAAACTCAGGCTGCCAGGCTTGGCAGTATGTACTTTTACCTGCTGGGGCATCTTACTGGCTTTTCCACTGCTTGTTTTGAGGCTGGGTCTTTTCCTGAACCAGGAGCTCCCCTGTTAGTCTAGGCTAACTGTCCAGTAAGTCCTAGGGATTCTCCTGTCTTTGATTCTCTAGCACTGGGATTAAAGGCGTATACCACTGCACCCAGCTTTTCTGTGGATGCTGAGGAACTGAACTCAGGTCCAATATGCTACTAATGGAGCTGTTTCTTCAGCCTTTTTTTTTTTTTTTTGGTATTTTTTAATGAGATGACGCATTATTCAAGACGTCAGAGAGGGTGGACATAACAGTGAAGAAAAGTTGATCCAGTCTTCCTTTGTGTAGTTTATGGAGAATAGATATTAAGAGTGGAGGAGGAGGGGTAGGATGCTGTCAAACCCAGAGCTTCAGTATGTCTCCTCTAGAGACTGACTGGCCTCAGCCACCCTCTGCTCCCAAGGATTTCAAGCTGGTAAAGGAGAGCAGAGGTCCACTGAGCACTGGCGTTATGGAGGGGTCCTCCTATGCACCATACAGTTCCTCCCATGCTACTAGATATAGTTTTCTTTCTGCATTGGCATCCAACACTGTGAGTCCCATTTCAAAAGACATTATTCTCTGCTGAGCTGCATATGCTTTTAAAAAATTTTTTTTTCATTAAAGGCAGATGTTGGTCTCTGCCTTTGGAGCTGCCCCATTTCTATGTTTCTGACTCCCCTTCCTCCTGTTGATATTATAAAAGAAACATGAGCTTGTAGTGTGAAGAATGAATTGATTTGCATTTCTCTGGGTTGATATTTATTTTTGGAATAGGGAACCAATTTACGTAGGCTTTAGTTCTGTTTTTCTATAAATGGAGAGTAGTGGCTACTTCTGAAGATGGTCATGAACATAAAGGAGGAGAGATAACCATGTGGTGTGCTGCTCACACCAGCAGGAACTCCAGAAACGCACTTGGAAAGATCCAGTGATTTCCAAGACGACAGAGACACTTGCCTCCTGTGGGAAGGAGCTTGTGTCTGTTTTAGAGATGTCTTTCCCAAAGATGATGATCATGCTAGCCTCTGACTGCATTGGATCACCCTCAACAGCTGTTACTATTGCCCTTCTACTTTGGATACCAGTCTCCTTTTGTGCACTTACTGATCCAAGCGGCACACTCTGCAACTGTTATTACTTGTGTATGAGGAAGTTCATAATTAATTTTTTTGGCCTCTTAAGAAACACTTTGATTTTAGCAGAGGATTATAGCCAGGGGGTAGTGTTCAATCTTAAGGTCAAAATGCTCACAGTATGAGGCATTTGTTTATCAGCCTCTTGATCATAAAAATATGGTCACTGATACAGACACAGACCAAACTTACAAATGTGGTTCCTTGCCACTTATCATTGACATCACCTCTTAGCATACAAGAGATGCAGATCTTTTTTTTTTTTTTTTTTTTCTGGCTGTCCTGGGACTCACTCTGTAAACCAGGTTAGCCTCGAACTCAGAAATCTGCCTGCCTCTGCCTCCCAAGTTCTGGGATTAAAGGCGTGCGCCACCACTTAAGATGCAGATCTTAAGATCTCACTCAAGACCTTCTGAATCTGTATGTTGACAAGATCCTGGAATTACAAGTGCATGGAAATCTGAAAGGAAGCATCCTAGGGAAGCAACCATTTCATAAAATGGTCATGAGGCTGAAGTCAGGAACCGTGAAGAGGGCTGAGCACTTGCAGATATGTAGGTGGATAGTCAGTACTCTGAGGAACTCCCACGTAGGTACCAAGCCTCCTTTCTCAAAGCCCAGCGATGCACAGTGCAGATAAAGAGAAAGAAGAAACGGGACAGTGCTCTGCTGAGCACACAAAAGGAGGACTTGATTCTTGTTGGTGTATGTCTTTTTAATTTATTTTGGCCAGAGAAAAGGAAAAGAGCGAAGGGGTAGAAGGAACGAATGTGCCTGGCAAGGAAGAGCCTGGAAACGTAGGCTGGGAAAGTAAGGAGCTTAAGGAGGAAATACCTTGAGGTGGTGGGAGAAGACATAAACAATGGGCAAAGCACTCTTCAAGTGTACAACACTGAATAATGAGGGGATGAGGGAAAAACTGGGTTTCTCCAGATTGGCAGGGAGATCTGAGTGTGTGCTTCGGAGAGAGAGGCAGCCAAACCCTAGGGATTTAGCACAAGGCTGGCTTAAAAGGTTTCCTGTCCGTATGGAACATGTTGAGCTTGTGTTTTGAATTTCCACTCAAGGGCATCTTTGTACAGAAGAGCAGCATGGCTTGGTTTTGTGCCCAGCTGAGTGGAATGAGCGGCGGGCAGGTAGCCAGAGCAGAGACTGAGGACTTGTGTGGAGGTGTCAGCGAGCAGGCAGGAGCCGGGCTTGCCCCCAACAACAGACCTTTTCTAGGGTCCAGATGTCTGGGTTAAGTGTGCTGTTAATCCTGACCACACAGATTGAGTGAACTAAATCATGCTCTTCTTTCCTGCATCATACAGGTGGGGTGGTTGCCAGAACTGGTGTGAGCTTGGGACATGTGGCTTTTCTAGGAAGCCTATTGAGTAGATAGTGAGGCTTGGCCCTGAACATCAAGGGGAGGCAGGAGCAGGCATTCTAGTTCCTGTCCTGCCTCCACCAATGCTCAAGTAGCTCAAGAAAGAGATAAAAGGAGATGGGGAGGGGGGGGCGATGAAGAAGAGAGGGAGGAGCGGTTGCGTGAGACTTAGGCAGGCGTCTACATTTTGTATTCTCTTACTTTTCTACACAAAAGAAGTCCTGTCTCTCTCAGAAGTCATGGGTTGTGTTAGCACCAGTTTTGAAAAATCAGAGTCTTAGATCAAGACGAAGACTTAGAAACCATATAAAACTAAGTATTTTTCTGTTTCAGACAAAGAACTGAGTCAACGTATTTCTTTTTTTCCCCCACTTATTTATTTTTTATTAGATATTTTCTTTACTTACATTTTAAACCTCTTTCCTGTTTTCCCCTCTGAAAACCTCCTATCCTATCCCCTCCCTTGCTCACCAACCCACCCACTCCTGCCTCCCTGTCCCGGTATTCCCCTACACTAGGGCATCGAGCCATCACAGGACCAAGAGCCTCTTGTCCCATTGATGTCCGACAAGGCCATCCTCTGCTACTTATGTGGCTGTAGCCATGGGTCACTCCATGTATACTCTTTGGTTGGTAGTTTAGTCCCTGGGTGCTCTGAGGGGTCTGGTTGGTTCATATTGTTGCTCCTCCTATAGGGCTGCAAACCCCTTCAACTCCTTTAGTCCTTTCTCTGACTCCTCTATTAGGGACCCTGTACTCAGTCCAATGGTTGGCTGCAAGCATCCATCTCTGTATTTGTCAGGCTCTGGCATAACCTCTCAGGAGATAGCTGTATCAGGCTCCTGTCAGCAAGCACTTGTTGGCATCCACAATAGTGTCTGGGTTTGGTTAACGACAACCAACAGATTGGGAAAAGATCTGTACCAGTCCTACATCCAATAGAGGGCTAATAACCAATATATACAAAGAACTCAAGAAGTTCGACTCCAGAAAACCAAATAACCCTATTAAAAATGGGAAACAGAGCTTAACAAAGAATTCTCAACTGAGGAATACCAAATGGTTGAGAAGCAACTAAAGAAATGTTCAACATCCTTAATCATCAGGGAAATGCAAATCAAAACAGCTCTGAAATTCTACCTCACACCAGTCAGAATGGCTAAGATAAAAAAAATCAGGTGACTGCAGATGCTGGCTTGGGTGCGGAGAAAGAGGAACACTTCTCCATTGTTGGTGGGATTGCAAGCTGGTACAAATCAGTCTGGCAGTTCCTCAGAAAATTAGACATAGTATTACCTGAGGACCCAGCTACACCACTCCTGAGCATATACCCAAAAGATGCTCCAACATATAACAAGGACACATGCTCCACTATGTTCATAGCAGCCTTACTTATAATAGCCCAAAACTGGAAAGAACCCAGATGTCCTTCAGCAGAGGGATGGATACAGAAAATGTGGTACATTTACACAATGGAGTCCTACTCAGCTATTAAAAACAATGACTTCATGAAATTCTTAGACAAATGGATGGAACCAGAAAATATCATCTTGAGTGAAGTAACCCAATCACAAAAGAACACACATGGTATGCACTCACTGATAAGTGGATATTAGCCCAAAATATGGGAATATCCAAGATACAATTCATAGACAATTCATACAGTTCACATGAAGCTCAAGAAGAAGGAAGGCCAAAGTGTGAATGCTTCAGTTATTCTTTGAAAGGGGAACAAAATACCCATGGGAGGAGATACAGAGACAAAATGTGGAGCAGAGTCTGATGGAAAGGCCATCCAGAGATGGGCCCCACTTGGGGATCCATCCCATATACTGTTGTTAACGTATTTCTTAAGGACAGAGCTTTTAAATACTATTCCAGTAGGGAAACTCAGGTTTCCTGATTCCTAACCCGAGGCTTAAAGCCTGAAGGAGATTATGTACCTATCTGTGTTGATTTTAAATGCTGGAGAAAGTACTTGAATGCTAGTTCCTTTTGAAGGTTATGTTTTAAAAACTTATTGTGTATGTATGTAAATTTGTGTGTGTGTGTGTATATGTGTGTGTGCGTGCACATGTGTGCCATGGCTCTTGTATGGCAGCCAGAGGACAGCTCACGGGAACATGCTTTTTCCTTCCACCATGTGGGTCCTGGGGAATCAAACTTGGGTTGTCAGTCAGGACTGTCAGTCAGTGCCTTTACCCACTGAGCCTGGATGATGATTATTTCATCATGAGCCTTGCTGAGCCTTAATGTCAGGGCCAGGGTACTTATCCCTAATGGCAAGTGTTGTAACAATTGGTGATTCTGAGTTTGGCTTTTCCCTGGACTGGAGCAATCTGCCATTTCATTCCCATTTTAACTTTTGACTTGCCTCATTCTTATTGACCTGGTAATCCCAGTGGACTCGGCATAGTTGACTGCTGTGACTTTTGTTAGTGTTCTGAAAAACAGTAGAGTCCCACAGCCTGGCTCACGTCCGCCTGTCACTTCCTCTTTCTGTAACTCTGGGCAAGCTTCTCAGTGGTTCAGCGCCAGTTTTCTTTATAAGAGGCCCTATCAATTTTAGATGATTGCTTGCTCATCATAAAGCATAGTGTTTAAAATCACTTAGAAGAGAGTCTGGAATTAATCACAGCTCAAGAAATGGTTTGTCTACCACCAGAAGCTGGTTCTCGCTGAGCACTTGACAGAGCATGGTGGATGGTTGGTGCTGTGAGCTCACAGTTACATATGCATATGTGTCAGGGGCTGGGGAAGGTTCGGTAAGTAAAACATTTCCTTTGCAAGTGTGAGAACTCAAGCAGAATTCCCAGAACCCATACATAGATGCCAGCCATGATGGTGAACCCACACAGAGATGTCGGCCATGATAGTTCACACTTGGAGCCTCAGTCCTGGTGAAGCAGGGACAGATGATCTGTGGCTCGTTGGCCACCTAGTCTAGCTTAGTTGGTGAGCTTTAGGGCAATGACAGAGGCTGTTTCAAAAAAGAGGTGATGGCCATCCCATGGATGATACCTGGGGTGTCTTCTGGCCATGCACACATACATACATATAAAATACCTGTCTTTTCTGGTCTGAAAGGAGGACTATATGCCAGCCAGGAAACCTAGCAGTTTAGTAGTCTAGTCTCTCTTTCTAGTTGTCCAAGATGCTAAAAAAATCAAAGCTACTAGGCAGAATGTGGCCCTGACACCCACTGTAATGAAGAAGCATAAGGCAAGACCCTGGCTTGAAAAAAGGGCAGAGAATTCCAGCCATGCACAGGACAGGTAGCCCCAAAGGACCTGACCCACTTTGTCACATGGTCCCATCATATCCCACTTCAATGGCAAAAGAGTCTCTCTGTGCACAGCCTCTTGGGATTAACCAGTTTACCCTGAACTCCAGTTACCAGAGAGTTACCCACACCTTATGTTAGCTGGAAAGAGCCGAACAGGACACATTAAGAGATGGCTGCTGGCATAGTGAGTGTCCCTACTTAGACAGCAATTTTCCTTGGAGTAGGAGTTAACAGTGTTACCTTGGTGCAGAGTGAGCAGGCTCAGTTTTCAATTGCCTAGAGCACAGATGCTATTGAGTCGTGCATTTTGTTGCTTGCCCTGAAGACAGAGATGGTCACCATGGAAGACTAGACCATGGGAAGACTCTCACCATTGTGCTGTCCTACCTGCTAGCTTGAAAGATCTGGGAGCCAAGCTGGGGGAAGTCCTCTGGAACAACTATAGTGAGAGTTACACATCACTGGACTCATCTGAGGCTTCAAATCTGTGGCTTAAGCCACCAAACTGAGAAAGACAGAGTATAAAAAGTATGCCTCTACACTGAGTTAAATACACACTGTTCAGTTTTCTGTACTTTAAAATAATAAAAATGATTTCTAAAAGTAGTTTATCACCTTGACTCATCCAAAAGTGGGCTGAGCCTCTGAGTGCAAGGTAAAATTTAGGATATTGAAGTAAATTATTACTTATGGTGCATTTCTTTCCATAGGTCTTCTTGGCTGCCACCTACCTGGCTAGCTAGGTCTTGTACCATTTTGGTTTTTTTTGTGCTCTCCTGTTAGCCGGCCCACACATCTGATGTGAGCTGCAGTTTTCTCTCAGTGAGGAGACATGTTTTTTTTTTTTTCTTTTCCCCTTTCATGTGTCATTCATTCTCCATGTGTTTTAGAGTTTAGTTTCTCATTTCCCAAGGAAGTCCCTTGTGTGGTCCTGACGTGGGTAGACTGGCAGTAAATTTTAAGTGATAAGATAATTTGACAGGAGCAGCTGCTTTTACAGAGAGAGAGAGAGAGAGAGAGAGAGAGAGAGAGAGAGAGAGAGAGAAGGTGGCTTAATTGCCTGCTTTTATTTTTCAAAGAAAGGTCTATTCACTTTTTAAATTTTGCATAAGGTAAAGGGTTTGGGCTTCATCCATATTGATAAATGCTTACGGAGCTATTCATGTGAGACAACTGGGAAATGACTCTCTGTGACCACAGCAGGAAGGAACATGCTAATGTGATATTGAACAGTCTGGATTTCCATTTTTTTTCCTGTTTCCTGTGCTTGGTCTCTCTGTCCGAGGAGCCTGACAAATGAGCTCAAGAATACTGATGAACAGTAGCGTTAGTATTCAGGGGAAACCCCCGATGTGTTGGTCTTGGGATGACACTGTGAAGAGACTGTAAAGTAAATAATTAGAATGTGATCTAGTATTAGCAGCTGTGGCCCGGCCTCCAGGAAGGTGCACTGAGAGACATCTCAGTTCTTGATCCCACCAACAAGCCGTTGTAGCATACAACACACACATCAGACATTGTCTCAGCTGGTAATGCCACTGGGGTATCCTGAACAAGGGAAATGAAGGATTTCCAGGGAGTAGAAATAAACAAACCATGCTTCTTGTTGTTTGTGTTGAACAGGACTTGGACACTACTACATCTTTGTAAAAACAATCCATCTTGCTGTGTATTTCTTCTTGTCTTAACATGCATGGAGGAGATGTGGCATGCTCTCTTTGCCATCTTATGTCAATGCCTTCAAAACATAGGCTGCACTTCAACTTTCTCAGACTAAGTACCTTCTACCCCTCTAATTCCAGAAGGTCAGTGCATCCAGAGAACGTTCATGTGCTAATCTTAGGACCAATAGACACAATGCAAGGTTGTTTTAACCATTATTGAAGCTCAATTTTAATGGAATTGAGATGTTCAGATTTCAGAAGCAATTCTGTTTAACAACCTATGTGGTATTTAAGACTTAAAGGAATACACAGAACTACATATAGAAGACAAGCAAGAGAAGGAGATAGTGATTTTCTGTGCAGTAAGAGTACAGCAGAAGGAGTGGATCTCGGTCTTTGCACAACATTAGGCAGTTGGGACCCTCGTAGAATGGAGACCACCAGCTGCATTGTGCCTATCGTGCAGTGTAACTGATTCATGTCAAATGGAGCCATGAAACCTGTGGTCAACATGAGGCAAGACAGGAAGGATTAAACAATATTAGCTCTCAGACATGGTGTCTGAGAAAATGTCATCAGTACCACAGTGGTTTTCTGTCAGCTCTCACTGTGCCAGCATGATGCATTTCAGGAGGGCTTGTTGATCTATTACTTGAGCAGGTTCCTGCCAGTCTTAATTCATTTGTGCCTCCCCAGAAGCATTCCACAACTGCTCGCTGAAAGCCCACTTAGTGGGTGGCAGAGACAGGTGGAACCCCAAACCATCAATCTGAAGACACCCTCAGATGATCTTGTTTTTCTTCTTCAGTTGCTTCAGCTTAGGGGAGATAGAGGATGGTCCTGATGGGGGCCAGTCTGAACTGATCTTAGCAGTTTGCAGAGCCAGACTTGTGAAGATGGAGTGAGTAGGACACCAGACAGAAAACCTAAGAGGAACTTGCTAGGGTCTTCATTCACAGTATTGCTCTGGGATAGAGCATCAGAGTACAGGTTTACAGGTGTGCAGCATGTCCAGCGGAGAGAGTGATTCTTGTCATGGCAAGAAATAAATGAAAGTAAATATGGCCACTGATGCAAAATTATGTCTCCTTGCCTAGTCAACCAAACGCATTCTTGCTCTTTTCTCCCTGAAGTGAGGCTGTTGGTCTGACTAAGGAAAGGTAAAGTTCTTGTAAGGTGGGTGATCTGAGTCTTCTAGGGGTGGCAGTCTTGTGAGGATATAGAGAAATACAAACATGGTCCTGAATACTGAGACGAGGAGAACAGACTTAAGGGCTTCCTCAACACTCTCCAGAGATTGTAAAGGGACCTTCACTGATCACGTGCAATGGCTTGGCTTGTGCAAAAGCACCCAATCCTGCATGAAGACCCTTCACCCTATCACAGCTGTGCCACTGTCTCACCTTTCTTGCCCAGGACTCTTGTCTTGTCTTATCATAGTGTCACAACTGGGCTTATGCAAGGCTTCGGTCAAGTTAAGAAAGTGTGGAAGCCAGGCAGGCAGTTTCTGAGTCTACCTCTGCTCTGGTAATCTCTCATGTCCAAAGGAGAGAGACTTTGTTCCTGAGTCACATTCTTGTGGAAAGTCTGCCAGTTTTGTTGTGGAGTACTATGATGCAAAGATATCATCTTGCATAGTCAGGACCATCTTCTGGAAGAAAGACTGTGGTAAAAATACCCAGAGTTTTTTCAGATATGCTCGGATGGTTGCAAGATACGGATCCTAAATAGGACTTGAGCTTTGAATTCACTGTGCCTGGGAGTAGATCTCATAGATGAGAACTCAGGGAAGATGGCAAGACTGCAGCATGCTCCCTGGCTGGGTAGGAAGGAAAGTGGTTTGATTTGCTGCGTTTGGCTCTCAGTGAAGCTTTTTTAGAGAAATAGCTTGAAATGTGTCCTATGTATTAAAACATGGTAGACTTGAGCTAGCTTAGGCCAAGATCACTATCCTTTGAATTTGTAGATGGAGGGCTACAGCCAGTCTGCAGGGCATTTTGGTTGTTTGTAGCCAGAAAATTCACAGCCCCAGAATCGCATTTTGCTCATAGCAAGCACATATGGTGGACCTTGCTTTACAGATGTGGTGAGGGTAGAGGCAGGAGTTCTGAGGACAAGGTATCCAGAATCTGTGTCCATTTCTTATCAGTTATAGACTTCTGGAACATTCTCAATGGCCCCTTTGCTCCAAGGTCTCAAATACTGGCACTGGCCACATGGAGCCCCTAATAATATTTATGCTTTTCATGTGAGACTTAACAAAGAGGAGATCTGGTGTTTCTGAATGGGAATTAAGCTTTTAGAAGGCAGAGACTTATTACAGTCAACCCTAAAGGGGAAATAGTGTAAAAAGTCTACTTTTAGCATACGTACTTAGCTCAGTTGGCCTTTTTCTTTTCTTTTTTATTTAACACACAGACTAAACAGTCCTAAATCAAGCAATTGTTTTAATGTTGAGAGTTTTACTTTTGCCTGAGTGATCTGAAAATGCTTAATGGGACTATTTGGTCATAAGCATTTCCATCTGCTCACCTATGGGGGGTGTTGATGAATCTGGTAAGTTCCTGGATAAGAGTGGACAGAGGGAGGAACTGTAAACCACCCTGGACAAGAGAAGAGAGGAAGGCCACACCCACTGCTTGACTGCTGGGCTTACATCACCCCACCCCACTGTTGCTAGGTGATGCCAGCCAGGTCAGCTGCAAGTAGATCTCCAGGAAGCTGGTATGGACACAGTAGCTCAGAAGGAGACAGAAGCTAAGTTGATTTGTTGCAACAAGCAGGAAGGCAGGTTTATTGTGCAATAATGCTTAAATATTACCCAAGACCAGGAAAATAAACAAAGAGCAAAGAATGACTGATTTGCCACTCCGCTGCTGTGTTGAAGCCTGACAAAACCGCCATTGATGGAGTGGTACTAAATAAGAGGTCATGAGTTCTTGGGACTTTCTCTTCTCTGTGTGAGACACTATCTTGAGTGGTAGCTTGATCTTGTTGTGAGAGTGACTTCAGAGCATGATGGAGGGAGAGAGAAACAATGGGGGGGGGCACCTGAGAAGTATCGACCCTCCTATCCTCTGCATCCTTTGTCTCTGTTAGGTTTTTATCCAACACAAAGGCTCAGAAAACCTTGTGGAGCATTGCTCATTCACTCACTTAAAGTATTACCGTAATTGTAGATATAGGATAATTTTATTTATCTTTTTTTAAAATTTTATTTCATTTTGTTTTCTTAAGACAAGGGCTCATGTGTCTCAGAATAGCCTCAAACTTATTGTGTGGCTGAGGATTACCTTTGGCGACTGAGTTCTGGGATTACAGGCCTGTACCACCAGGTTTGGTTTTCTTCATGATACTTTGTTGATATCATGAACCCCAGTGCAGTCATCACCCAGGCCCAGATTAGAACCTAGTCAAAGGCTTCCACAGAACCCAAGCACTCTTCCTTATTCTCTCTTCTTTTTCTCACACCTAGCAGGATAATTAGTCACCTGATGTTCTTTCTTTCCTCTCTACTGGTTCATGACAATGTGTTATTTAGTTTTATTCATGTTTTAAGGTTTTATATAAAAGGTACTGTAATATATCAAGTCTTTCTGGAACTTTTTTAAAAAAAGAATTATTTAAAATACACACACACACACACACACACACACACACACACTGTAGCTGTCTTCAGACACACTAGAAGAGGAAATCAGATCCCATTACAGACGGTTGTGAGCCACCATGTGGTTGCTGGGAATTGAACTCAGGACCTCTGGAAGAGCAGCCAGTGTTCTTAACCATTGAGCCATCTCTCCAGCCCCTAGAACTTTTATTATCTCTCAGCATTATTACACTAATTGTTTTCTGTCTTGTCAATCATATCTGTATTTTATTTATTTTCACTGTTGTATAATACTTCATTACATTGATATATTATTATTTATGCATCCAACTGTTGATTGACATATGGTTGTTTTCAGTCTTTTAGTATTATGTTATTCAACCTGTAAATATACTATTTATCCCCTGATATATATGTATAAGAATTCCTCTTGAGTATATGTCTAGGAACGGAGTGCTAATCTGTAAAGTACTAAAATGACCAGTTTAAAAGATATAGCCAAGCCAGGTATAGACCATGTTCCTGTAATCTCAGCATTCAGAAAGTGGAGACAGAAGGCTCATTGGTTAGAGTGTAGACTGGGCTAAACTGTCTCAAGAGACAGATACTTTCAGCTTATACCCCACAAGTTTATTTGTTGGTATTGTTAATTTGTTCCTAATGGTTAATTAAGAACAGGTCTAGTTTCCCTCTGTAATAGCATGTAGCAGATCCATCCTTTCTGAGATCTCAGGAGAACTTGCTACAGTATCAGGGCGAGGCCTCAGTGGGTATGAAGATGGTATGGAGAACTTTGGCAATGTTTCAAAGTAGCTTCATCAGACAGATGTTTTCAGAGTTTAAATGAGTCAGAGTGTTGTTTATCTTTGGACCAAAGCCAACGTCTTCTGTAGCCTGAGAGGGATGATGGGACAGAGCAGGATCAGTAGAACATTTGCCGAGGAAGTTCTGACAGAGAGAGTTGGGTTTGTGATGGGGCAGGGTCACAAGAGCGTTTGGCACTTTCATACCACACTGGCTTTCTTACCAGACCCGAGCTTCCTACTTCCCCTAGGGTCCTTCATAAGCTCAGGACTTCAGAGGTCTCCAGTGCTGCTGCTTCCACAGCCTGCTAGGGGCAAGACAGCAGGGGATGCAAACTTGCTTCATTTTGTCCCTGGAAGTATAGCTCATGAATCAATCATGGCCTCTGTTTTGTTGGATGGGACTACCTTACTGTCTGCTGGGCATCCTAGGGGAATGGTAGATCTATGGGACACTTGCTCTGTCAGATCCAATGAACCATGTTTCTTATTCCCCCCCCCATTTTCTTCCCGTACAAATGACATCTTGCAATGGGCTGTGGAAACCAGAAGGACAGCCATTCCATATCTAAGCAGAGGCTTGGAGCTCCTGAGTTGGAAAAAAGTTTGACTTAGAAGGGAAAAATTATATTGTTGGTTTTGACTTTTACCAGGGATCTTTCAGACCTGGGGAAGGATCCACTGGCTCAGAGAATTAGGAATAGGGACAGTTCATCTTGGAAACAGAGGAGTGTACTATGACTCCTGTAAGGTGGTTCTGATACCTCTTGAGCCCATCCAGGATCTGCCCTTAGGTTCCCACCCTCCCCTTGCCTTTCTCCCTTCCTTCCCTCCTCACTTTTGTTTCTCTGGTAGCAGTGAAGAAGCTAGAAGAAAACAATTGGCAGAGGCAGTGGGGATCAGCTTTCTGTTGATGAATGCCAGAAGCTTGATCTGAGCACTTGTGTGAGCATACCGAGTGCACAGGAGAGACAGACTTGTGAGCCTGACATTCAGTGATGAAGCATCTGCCTGAACATTGCCAGCAGTTACACAGTAGAGGTGACAGTGGAAGATGTGTGGCAAATGCAGCAGGTAGATGACTAGTTCTCTGTCCTTAGGGCCAACAGTGTTGTCACTCAGCAAGAAACCAGTGCAGGTCAGATTCCTTTCCTTCATTCCACTCTCTCCACCTCATAAGTGTGGGCTAATTAGACCCTCATAAAAGTGTCATAAGGCAAACACTACCTTTGTGACCGTTTTACTGATGAGGAAATCAGGCTCAGTTAATTGCTTTGCTCAAAGTAAGGGATGGTGAGGAGCTGCATTTACCTTTACTGAAAGTCTGGGCTAACAAAACTATCTCCTAGTAGCCTGCTGTTATTAGAAAGATTAGGGGTCCAGGACTAGCTGGTAGTGATGAGAAGCGCTACTGAACTGCTGATCCTTTATATTTACTGACTTTGAACAGCTGAGCACATGAGCTGGAGTCTACCCTGACCCCAGGATGAGGACATAAAGTCACACATGATCCGCTTCATTTTTGTTTTTAAATTCAAATCAGGAATATGTTTAACTCCATAAAACGAGTCTATTAAACTATGGGTGTAATTTTTTCAGTTAAACAATTCTCTTACATTAAAGTTTTAGTGTGTTTTGTGGGGGATATTGATTTTTAGAAGCTGGGGAAATGACGGAAGTGCATTTCTAATGGAAACCTTGTAAACATGAAACAACTACGAAACTAGTATTTATTTCAGGCTCAGAGCATAGCACACGCTTACTAGGTTCTATTTCTATTTTGAGATGAACATCAGACATCAAGGTTGGGAGGTGTGTTGTGGCCAGCGCCCTGACCGCAATAACAGACAACAATAGAAAACATGATTTCAAACAAAAAGAAGAAGCAAAAGAGAGTTGCTGAAGGAAGATTTGGCAGGCTGAGGCAATGTCAGACAGTTGGAAAATGACCTTTATGCTACCTAGAGTCCCATGAGATGTGAGTCTTTTGGGAAAGCAAAAGAATTCACGTTCGGAGAGTCTGCAGTGTCTTCTCCATGCTTTATGGGGAGGATTGTTACTTCTGTCAATGGTTCCTATTTTTTCTATTAAATGTTACTGTTTAACAGAATAGCCTTCCTGGTGAGGACATAACCAACAGGAGTTAAGTTTAACAAGGTCCTGAAAGGTCAAGAGTCAAGTGTAGGTGAGGAAGTAGAAATTCATACACTCAACTGTGACTGAACAAATAAGGAACCCAGAATTGTATATTGTAATTATAGATTTTAAAATCCCTTATCTTGCCGTTTACTTCAAAGACATGGATACTTAGTGTTGAATGCCCTCCGTATCTCTCATTTCTTTGGTTATTCCTTATGTATTCACCCTGCAGAAGCAATGTCCAACTCACAAACCTCATTTATCCTGAAAGACAATCCGTAAACAGGTTGTTGGGGATTAAAAGTACATTTTGCATAGAAAGTTGAAATGTTAGACAGAGTGGTTAGAGTCTTAGCTGATACGCAGTATAGCAAAATTCACACCTATAGCAACACCTAATTATTTCTATAGGGGAACAGCTCCTCATTCTAAGTCTAAGCTGCATCTTTACTTCACTCTGCTAGACTCTTGGGCTGGAAATCGTGATGGATGAGAAAGAAGATGCAGTGGTGGGAAAGCCTCAGTGGAATTGAAGACTTGCATTGGAGAGAAGATGCTTGGTGGGAGGGCTTGCATCCAGGCTGCCTCTGTGAGGAGTGTGGAATTTAAGGAGGGAATTTATTGAATGAATAGAGGAACATTTTGTTTATATTCTACTTTGGTTCCCAGCATTCCTTCCCCCTGGTTTATTTGATCTCCATTTCTTCAGTTTCTTTTTTTCCCAGCTCTGGGTCTGTGTAGTCTCTTCCTCTTCCTACTGTAACCAGACTCCCCAACTCCCTACCTAAGGGAGTAAGAGAAAGTCACTGATAGTTAATGAGATCGAGGCGGTTTTTGGAAATCTTGCTAATGAGGCTGCAATGCATCAAATCCTCAGTCCCAGTCCCATTACCTGGCTCATATCCCCTCGGCCCTGAGTCTGGGCCCTGAGAGAGTTAGCATGTGACCGTCTTCAAGAATTCTGAACAAGTTGCCAAGAGTGTTGTCGGCCCCTCCGACAGAACCTGGCACTTGAAAACTCCACAGCTTTCCTTGCATGCAGGGCAGATTTTCAGTGAGCAATACTAAAATTGAAAATCGGTGGTTAAGGACTCCTGCCACTTGGCCATGGCATTGTGTTGGAGCCCACATGGAAAACTCCAGAAAGATCTTTGCAAGCATTATTATTATTATTATTATTTTTTACCTTCACTAACTCCTCAACCCTCACAACTGTATTTTGCTGTTCTTAGCATCCCTCACCCGGGGATTCTATTGAGCTGAAGTCTTGGCAGATTATTTCATAGTGACCCAATGGAAGAGACATCCCACTACAAGTAACTCTGCTGGGGAATTCATCTATACTAGTTTTCAAATTCCAGTAATTACCTTATGAGTAGGTGATTCCTTGTTTAAAAAGAAAAGTTAAATTTAAAGTACCCCTGGTTTTGATTTTTCCTTTGTTTTGCTTGTTTAGTTATGGTCTGAGTGTAAAAAGCACTTTAGGTAAGTAGAGGCCGCCTGCCATCCTGATGAACATAGTCCATCCAGAGCCAGGATTTGTGACCTTATAATACAGGAATGCTATGGAGACGATAGTGTACTTAAGAAATGCATGTTTGATATATACATGCTGTTTTTCTATTCTCACGGAAACAAGCTCTGTGGATCACGTTACCATATCTGAAGTCCCACTCTTTAGTAACTTTTCCCAGTTCAAATGCAGCAAAGCCTTATTGCTCATTCAATCCTGTGGATGAATTGATTTCATGTCCCTTGAGTTGTAATACCCATGACAAACAGGATGAAAGAAATGACTGTCAACCTGGGGAGCATTTAAAATACATATGCATTCCTGGTCCCACTAATGCACATCTCACTTAGGAGGCTGAGGTCGAGATGCTGCAGTCTAAGCTCTTCAAGTGACCCTGACACCTGATTAAAATTGCATAGCCACTGCTGAGACTAGAACCTGTCTGGAGCGGAGAAGCATTGAGGATTGCTGGCAGCAGAGGCTTAAGGCTAAATGTGTGGACATGCCTGGGTGGGATTTGGCCATAGAGCTTATTTTGAAGTGGGGCTTTGTTTTAAAGTTGATGCTGTCTTTCTGGAGGGATTACGGACAATCTGGGCTATTCACCTGAAGGATAATGGTTTCCTACTTAGTAGTTTACCTGGGGTATGGCAAATTAGGATCTTTGTTGGGGAAAGAGGCTAACATGAGCATAAGAGTATGTAGACTCATTGGGGCACACAAGCCCACAGCTTTGGAACCTTCTGTCAATCCCCTCCCACTGCTTGATATTCTCCATGCTCCTTTCCCCCA
>NW_021604585.1:1030829-1117452 GCF_004785775.1 Grammomys surdaster
TGTACCCCAGCCACACTCATCCTCCCATTTCCTCATATCCACCTCTGCCCTTGTAATCTCCCCTAAAATAGAATTAAAAACAAACAAACAAACAAAAATAAACACAACAAACAAAGCATAGAAAACATCTCATCGTAGAAGCTGTAGTGTGTCACAGTGTGTCTGTCCACAGTATATCCCTCTGTCCACACATCTTCCCTTGGTCTGGTTTGAGATGTCTGGCTTCTGTGACACCATCAATACTGGATCCTCACTGGGACTCCTCCCAGTTATCCTGTTGTTGCCCTGTGTCTTGGAGATCCTGCAGTTTTGGATCATCAGGACCAGCCCTTTCACATACTCCAACAGTTCACAGATGATGTAGATTTTTGGTGTGGGCCCACTCAAAGCTCTGAATCTGGGCCTGGGTAGTAGTTGAGCTGGTAAGCCTGCTGGCTCTCCTACATTCGTACCACCAGTGCAAGCAATCCAGTACTGTTCCAGCTGGTTACCCACTGAGGCCATTGGCAGGAGGCAGGTTAGCTCTCCTGCTTGCATTAACACCTCTAAAACCAGCTTCACTGTGCTGCTCAGCTGAGGTGCTGGGTGCCCACTTTCCCAAGTGCTGCAGCCTGTGAAGGGCCGGGACAGTTCTTCTGCTCTTTCACTTTCAGGGTGGCTCATGGCTGCCTTTACCATCAGGACCAGCTCCATGGTGTTCTCCAGACAAGGCGTAAGGCCTGCTGTCCTGAGTACAACAGCCAGTGAAGGGGCAGGGCCAGCTTACCGGCTCTCATAACTCCAGCCTTCCTTAAGAACTTATGCCTGAAAAAGTTTTGCAAGCTAGAAACAGATTTCTTCAGTATAGAAATACTTGGTGGTGGGAAAAGTGTTGACAAAAATATCTGCATAATCTTCCTGGTGATGCTCTTCTGAATTTGCCTTCTCTATTCCTTTCCTTTACACTACATAGTAAAACCAAGAGTGACAATCAGGTCTTCATGGTCAGTGTGTTTTGGTGAGGTTGTTTAGGCTGGGTATACATAGAGAAAATAAATCATGATTTAAAGCAAGTATGTATTCTTATGTGACATGAGCTTTCGTGTCTCTGTGTATGTGTGGGTGTGTTTGTGTGTATGCAGGCCTCTGTGTGTGTGTGTGTGTGTGTGTGTGCACTGAGACCAGATATACTATCTACCTTGTTCTCTGAGGCAGGATCTCTGCTGGCCAGGAACTCACCAAGTAGGCTAGGCTGACTGGCCAACAAGTCCCAGGGGTCTGCCTGTCTCTACCTTCCCAATGACAGGATTATCAAGATGAATTATCATGCCCATCAAACTAAGGTCCATCTGCACACAAGACAAGCACTTTATTAACAGAGGAATTTCTCTAACCCCAAAGAGGAATGTTAGAAGTTTCTGAAGGAAGGTTTGTATTTGAGGGTGAGTTTCTCCAAAAAGTACTTTTTCCAACTACACCCCAACTCCATGCTCAGGAGAAAGATAATTATAAACCCTTGCTTAAATAAGATCCTGCCCTCCTGAGGGTAATCGTAGATGGGTATGATTCTGTTTTTTTTTTCCACAGCTGCAGGGTGGAGGGTGCTCCTAAAACTGGCAGTGTGCGCTCTCTTCCATGTCTGTCATAGCATCACTCCACTGCCTCTGCCTAAAGACCTTCATCTTTTCCTTTGACTTCTTTCGGAAACATTCTCCTGGGGGTCAGGAGAGAAACTCTAGCCCTTGAAGGAGAGTTGTGCCACAGGAGTTATGTGTTTTAGCATCTAGTAGGGGTTATGCCCCACAGTAGGTAGTTTAAAATGGTGGTCTAATAAATAGTAATGAGTGTTCTGCATTCTGGCTTTCTTTGAAGAGATTGATTCAGTTTCCATGTTATCACTATCAAGGTTGTCTCTTTATCCCAGAGAAGACTTCTAGGAGCTGCTCATTTCCCTGATGCCAGGTCTGGTGCTTCCCCACGGGTGGGATGGAGTTATTTTCACATGGCCTGATGAGCCATTGCGGTCTATCATTGTGGATGAAAGGTATACTGTAGTGAGAATTTTGGTTTCTTTAAACCCCACAGAAATAGGAACATTGTTTCATTTTAATCTACATCTGTGAGACACGGTGCTGCTGCAGATTGTTCACGGCAGCTGACTATGATTTGCCTCATGCTCTAGCAGGGAAGTGATTTTGCCAGCTGAAGATAGTTTCTGCAATTGTGGGACATTTGGAATTCTGCAGACTTTTCAGAGAATATATAAATGTTAGAGCCTCCTCTGGTTGACCAGTTAGTGGTTGTATGCTGTTGGTTGTGGTTTGTTAAGTAGCTGTGAGCAAAGAGATGAAAAGAAGAAATTAGATATCCTGATGGCAAAGATCAAACTTGTCCCAAGAAACTCAGTGCCCCAATCAGCAGGAAGTAGTCTAATATTATCCTCACTCTCTTTCCCCGTCTACCTTTTTTTCCCTCTCCTACCTCGTGTTAGGGTATTGAAAAAAAGTGGAAGAAAAAAGAACCCACAAAGTAGCTAAAAGTCAGGCTACAGTGTTTCTATTTTGATTTGCAAGTTCTTTTCCCAACACCAGCAAGCTGAGACTTGTAAAATGTTCCCTGAACAAGTTAAAGCAGGCTATCACCAGCACAAGTAGCAGCAGCCCCCATCCAAGCTTCCAGCTAAACCACTAGGGTAAGGACAGTGGCATAGCTGCATTCTTTATCTGTAGTATGAAGAAAAAAATACCACTTTATTTATGGTAGGATACAAATATACTAAACAATTAGAATGGCCTCCTGGTTAAAGGGTAAGCTCCAGATCCAACTGCCCAGGCATGAATACTGGCTCCATTGTTTCCTAGCTATGTGACCTTGAACAAATGCCTACGTTTTCACCACGATACATTGGGTGAGTAACAACATTTGCCACATGAGATTGTTGTGAATAATAAGTGGCAGTTACATTGGTGAGATCAGCACCTGGCACATAGTAGGGCTCTCACTTGAGAGCAGATACTTATTACGTGGTGTTAGTCAATGATCCTTATCACGTTGCTAAAATAGAAACTGACCTGTGAATTTTGTTTTTGATCTCTGCTGCCCAAGACTCAGTCTTGGCTTATATATTATCTGAAATTTTCATTTTTTTATTTGGGGTGTGTGTGTGTGTGTAGAAGTCATTAATGGATCTCAGAGACTATATAACATAGATAAACAGTTGAAATCAGGGGTTGGCAAGGTCTGGCCTCTGGACTAAAGTTTTACCTTTGGGTTCTTTGTAAATGACCCACGAAGTAAAAAGGTTTTAACATATTTTTAAAAGCTTTTAATTAATTTAACTTGTTTATATACTTTATATATGAATGTTTTGTCTGCATGTTCATCTGCACACCAGAAGAGGGCATTGGATCTTATGGGACTACAGTTAAAGATGGTTGACATGTAGGTTGCCAGGAATTGAACTCAGGTCCTCTGGAAAAGCAGCCAGTGCTCTTAACTGCTAAGCCATCTCTCCAGCCCTAAACATTTTAGTTCTTAACAGTGTGTGTGTGGTGTGTGTGTGTGTGTGTGTGTGTGTGTGTGTGTGTATGTATGTGTAGGCACATGGGCCTGTGCCATGGCACACATGTGGAAGTCAGAAGACAGCTTTCAGTACTTGGTTATTTCCTTCTACCATGAGTGGTTCATATACTGAATTCAGAGGTCATCGGGCTTGGCAATGAATTTCTTTATTTCCTAAGACATTTTTGTGACCTAGTTATTATATTTTAAAAGGATTTTGAAGAAAAAAAACAATTAAAGAAAGTAATATAAGAGAGACTGTGGTCCACTGTGGTGGTTTGAATGAGAATGGTCCCTGTGGGCTCGTTCATATAAGTATTCATATGCTTGATCCCCAGTTGGTTGAACTGTTTGGGAAGAATTAAGAAGTATGTCTTTGTTGAATCAAGTATGTCACCGGGGTTGAAATTTGGGGTTTCAAAAGCCCATGCCATTCCAGCTAGCTCTTTTTGCCTCATGCTTGTGGGTCAGTCAAGATGTATGCTCTCAGCTCCAGCTCCAGCGCCATGCCTGCCTGCCTGCTTCTTTGCTTCATACTATGATGGTATAGACTCTTGGAAACTGTTAGCCCTAAATAAATGCTTTCCTTTATAAGTACCTTGGTCATGATGTATTATCACAGCATTAGAAAAGCCAGCCACAAAACCTAAAATATTTATTCTCTTGCTCTTTATAGGAAAAGGTAACCAATCCCCATTCAAGAAATAAGCACGCCATCCTCACTATCAACTCCCACTCCTGTGCTGTCAATCAAACAGTCATTTAACAACTTTGAAAGTCCTAGGTCACCTCCTGAGCTCCACTGCCCTCTCACAGCTAACTACTATCCCGAATTTTGTGTTGTTTTCCTTTGCAAACCTTAAATAACATATACATAGAAAAATATTGCTTATTTTATTTTCTCCTGCTCTTCATAAATGGAGTGACACTCTGGTTTTTCTGTCATATACATTATTATCTCATTATTATAAGGGTTATGTAGCTTTCATCTACCATACTTTCCCTGCAGTTAGACATGGCGGTGGGGGGTGGGGGGGGTGGGGGGGGTGGGGAGTGGATTTCTTTTGTTACATGTGTTTGTTAACACTTCTTATTTTCAAACTCAAGTTTTTGCTAATCTGGCAATGATGGAAAAAATAAAAACCCACCATACTTAAAAATACCGCTTATTATATATTTCTCTGAGACGGTTACCGGATTCAATTAATTTAACTTCTCCCATCATTTAAATCTTAATCACAATGCTGATAGGAGGATGTTATAACTCTTACAGAGGTTAATTAACACACCAAAGGTCATAAAGCTAATAAACGGCAGAATATAGATTTGAACCAAGATTTAACGCTCAGCCCATGTGATTAATTCTTCCTGTTCACCCAAAGATGTTTTGAGGAAGATAATTTGAGGCAGGGTTGAATGATGAAGAAAATGTGAAACTGATAAGACGTGCTGATTAACTAAAATATAAACAAGAAGAAAGACAATATGACTTAAAGCTTTCATCTAATGTAGGGAAACTCTCCTTTCTCTCTCTTTCTCTTGACTAAACAATAAAAAAATTTTAATTCTAGAAGTTAAAAACCTAAACAAGCAGCTTGAGGTGACCTCACAGGGCAGAGAAGCTGAAGATTTGTCCCTTTTGTGTGAATCAGAGCCACATTACAGCTTCTGTGGTTTGAGTACCTCATGAGGCAAGCATGAGATTATTCTCGCCAGGGGAGATTTTAGACCATGGTTCCCACAGACCAGAGTTCAGGACCTCATTGGTTACTGTTCTGTTCTCTGCTGTCTTTCTTCCTCAGCAAAAATCGATACAGTTGTGTGAATTAGCCTGTAAAACACACACACACACACCACACACACACATACACACTGTACATGTATATACCACAAATACTATACACACACATCATACACATTACCTACACACTCTGCACACATGAACACATTCATATGATTCATACACATACATATGACATACGTACATACATACATACATATACATCACAAATACTATACACACAGTACATATTCACTATGCACACATGAACATATACATGCTATGCATACACATAAACACACACCAAGTTTTGACTTAACATAATAATTATATATACCCTTTAAGCTTAAAAATCTCATGCAGAATGTTATTTAGGACCTACTAATATATGTGTGACATAAAACATGACAGATCTAAGAAGGAGAAAGCGTGATCTTAAGGCTGAGTTACGATCTTCTTGGCTGTGGGGCCTGCTGCTGAGGAGGTGTGTTGGTCCTGATGCTCTCCTCTTCTGCTTGACTGTAGTCTTCTTACTTCCTGCAAATGGCTTTTCAGTTGGGGTGACCTTTGATGGTGACCATATGACATGGAGTCACGGAGGAGAGTACAGACATCTCTGGTAGAGGTGGTAATGCCAGCGAAGTGTGAACACATGTTTACTTTAAATCTGAGCCAGCAGTCACCCCAAATGATGCACCCCAAATGATATTAAGATTGTTAACGTTACTTTGATTGGAACATTAGCAGGGATAAGACCATTGGTTCTACTCAGCCTGAGAAAAATGTCTGCCAAGCTTTTCTGAGATCTTAAAGGAAAGTCCTCTTTTTTGGAATACCAATACAAATAGGTAAAGGGATACTGTTGTACTCTTCACTGAATGAGAGGTACAGCCCTCGTGACCTACCCCCACTTTGTTTCGTTATTGTAAGGTTTGAGTCTTTGCCATGGAATATAGAGTCGAAATCTTCAATACTAACTTTAAACTTCTTTTGACTCCTCCAGTCTGTGATGGCTTCTAGCTCCAGTTTCCTCTTCATGCTTCCAGAGACATTGGAACAAAACATGACGTTCTCTTTAGGCCTCACTGCCTGGAGTCTGGAGGACATGGGATTTGATTCAGAGCCAGGCACCTTCCAGAACAGCCTGAGAAAAGCCTTCTGGATAATGTGTCCCAAGGGGATGGGTGGGGGTGGAAGGGACAGGACTGGGGGGGGGGGTGGTCAGATTCCAAACGCAGATGACTGTGAGGCTTTCTAAAGCTGGCTCTTGACTTTAAAGTTCCTGCTTTTGATTTCCTCTGCCTCTGTCCTTTCTCTTCCCCTAAAAAGCTCCAAGTGACGCATGTGTCTTGCTCTTACGTGAAGTCCCATATACTCAACTAGCACACAGCAACAACTTAAAGACATGGCAGCTAAAGTCAAGAAAAGCATTTGGCCAGTTTGAAATTTATTTTAAGTGTATGTTTAAGACACATGGATGGAATAGTTAGATGTCAGCTAACATCTAATTTATTAACAGAGGCGCACAACCTACCTGAAATAATATATTAATATAGACACATTACTGTTTCCAGTCTTCGGCTTCCTGGAAAGATGTTATGTAATTCTTTTGTGTGTGTTTCTTTCCTAACTTCTGTCTGAGTCATGTCACACAGATCTGTAGGCTCATCAATCCTACTTCTGGGCTGCTGGAGAAACAGTAGTTTTCATGCTTCATTTGACCACTAAAACTGCTGTGTCAGGCTCCATGCTCTTTACGGATTTGCTTTTTTGGTTAGTTCCTTGAGATAGTTGGTACAATGTGTTTTGATCATATTTATGGCTTCCTCCAACTCCTTCCAGAACCTACCTCCCTTTCCTCTACCCACAGAACGTTGTGTTCTCTCTCTCTCTTTATACTCTCATCAAGTCTGATTTGTGCTGCTTATGAATAATGTTTGATACCCACTGAGTGTGATCAGGTCAGTAGGGGCCACACTCTTAAAGAAAACTGAGTTTCCCTCTTCAGTCAACTATCAAATACTAAGAGCTTCTTGGCTAGGGTTGGGACTTGTGCCCACCTCCCTTCTCCCTGCTGCAGTTTGGTTTGGCTTGAGCTTTCACAGGCCCTGTGCATGCTGTTATACCTGTTGTGAGCTCATATGTGCAACTGCCCAGCATTGAGTACAGTGTTCCCTTGTTTACCAACTCTGGATCTTATATTCTTTCTGCCCTTCTTTTGCAATGATCCTAAGCCTTGGGAGGAGGGGTGTATGTTCCACTTTGAAATGAGAATTCTGGAATCTTTTATTCTGTGCACCTTAACCAACTGCGAGTCTCTGTAATCATCATTGTCTTGTGAAAATGGACGCTTCTCTGATGAGGGTTGAGTATCAGGAGTCACTTTAATGTACAAGTCACTAGGAGTCAGTTTAATACTTTCTCCATTTAGGTATGGGTTTCATCTCTGCATGCTGTTTTGCCACTATTGTACTAGTGAGCATATCTTGCTAGACCAGCCATTATTATATATCGAAGCATTCACAGATGTGTAAAACTAATGAAGGTGTTGATCACATCTTCAAGTACTATGAAAGCTATCCAGTAGGGATGAAGCTTCTGGGCCAGTACTAGCTTGATATCTCCAGATTCCATGACTCAGGCATGTGGTGTCTTCAGCAATAGGGTCTTTACCATCAAGTTCCTGAGGGTAATCCATGGCGTTAGCAATATCCTGCAATGCTTGGTTATCTATGGCACCTCATTGGAAATTGGTGTGGAAGCTCCTCAAATAACTAGCAATAGAAGTACCAAACGATCTAGCTGTGTCACAGCTGAGTATTTACCCAGAGGACTCTGTATCCTATATAAAGATATATATCACCAATGTCTGTTGTTCTCTATGCAGACTAGCTAGGGAGTAGGAATAACCTTGTATCATCAGTTGATGAGTAGATAATGGAAATGTGGTATATTTATGCAGAGGAATATTATTTGCCTGTTAAAAAACTGAATTGTGAAATTTCAAGGTAAACATATGGAATTGGAAACAGTCATTCTGAGCGTGGTGAGCAGATCCCACAACATAAACATCTGACTCGGGAAGACAAGTATCTAACCCAGGAAGACAAACATCTGACCCAGGAAGACATCTCGTGTTTCTTCTTATTGGGAATGTTCACTTTGACTATGTTATTTGCGTCACATGTGGCCATAGCCTTGGTCTACTCCTTTTCCTAACTTTCTACAGGTTAGTGAGGTTGGTAAACTGTGGGGTGAAGCTTAGAGACAGCTTCTGCTTAGAGGTTGCTTTTGTTTTTAGGGATTCAGCCAGAAACTTTGGAGAGGGACAGGGACGATTACATTCGCACCAACTCCTTTTGAATAAAACAAATGCTTTGCTCAGAGGAAAGACAAATTTGATCATGTTGAAATGCCTTTAATTGGTGAAAAGATCAGGAATCGTGGCAGTGCAGTGAGGTGCCTGTCAGGTTGTATGAGTGGACTCTAGAAGATGATTCAGAGTGTCCTTTAGCATTCAGGAGTCATCATCATCATCATGATAGTTTTCATCATCACCACCACCATCATCACTGTCATGATTGTCATCAACGTCATCATGGTCATCACCATCTTTGTCTCTATTCTCATTCACAGTCCACACATCGTGCCAAGGACGATAAGTGTTGATTGACACAATCATTTCTTGCATAATTAATGTGCCTGGTCTTGAGGTAGGAAGATCTAGAGAGGAAATATATATGTAGCAACTGTCATGCAAACACTGATAGCTTGTTTTCAGCCTGTTCCAGTCTTTATTTTGAAATTCACAAAATTATGACAGGAAGGATCCTTATGCGACCTGACAGAGAGTGGAGTTTTCAGCCTTGTATATTCTTTTCCTGCTCCCGGTGGGAACAGACCGAAGGTTAATTCTTCCTTCCCTTGCAGTTTGCTCTCAGACATTTGCTTTCTTGGGATTCTGTCCCCATGAGGGCTTTGGAGGCAATTGTGTCACTGAAAAATATCCAAGCTTGAAAATTTGAAGAAAGCCTTACAGTCTGGGTTTCCCGTACAAGAGCTGTGCCATTTTGAGCAGATCGTGTAAATTCTTTAGGACTCAGTATTTATCTGGGTTAAACGTGGCCCTGTAAGTTAGGAGACTGCAGGTATACAGTAGAACCGAAGGTGGGGTTACCCTCTAGGTACAGTTTGCATTTTAATGAGGTGTTTAATCTTTGAGAGTGAGTATATCCATGGTGGTTGGAGCTCTCTCTGAGTGTCATGAGAGGTGCACATTTGGGGCCTGGGACAGAAACTTGAATTTCTATATTATGGTTGGTGGATGACATGAACATATGCCCGTCTATATCTGGTCCCCATCTTCCATTCTCAGATTAGAATCAGTAATTGTTCAGACTCAGACTTTAGATATCATTTAGGCCCAGATAAGGTCACTGAGACCTGGAGTGGTGAATAGCTTTATCCCAAATTATGTAGTTCACAAATTTTACTAGGGAGAGAACCACTTACCATTTGGAGTTGGCAGTTAAAGACCAGGCTTGCAAGTATCTATGTTTAGTCTGAGGGAGGCTTGTTAAATTCCATTACCTCCCCTGAGTTCCTAACAGCAGCTTTTAGACACCCAATGTGGGCTATTTCTACAAGCCTGCTGGGTGGGGTGAGCTCACAAAAGTCTTAAAAGGGGGAGTCTAGTGGCCTTAAACTCTTTGCTAAAGGGTGTTAGGACAGAATGGGACTGGGGTGAAGATAGTATCTATTAGGGCCCCAAAGCTCCACCTAAGTCCTTCCAGGAACTCCTGACTGCTTCACCTAAAAACTTTTGCCCAAGAAGACTCTTAATATTTTTGATGAAATGTTTCAAGCATGCCCCGAAACATTAAACAAAAGATGGTGCTACTCGTGGTAACTTCTTGAATTGTTTTTGCCAATCCTAATTCACATCACTTTTAAGAAGAAATGGAGCAGTTTAAAAAAAAAAATCCGTGTGTCCTGAGCACATCCTATCCCACACTTCTTTTCTTGAGGAAAACACAATTGTGAACCCTGCATTTATATTTTTTGTATATTTATACATTGCATACATGTACGAAAGCCTTCATACTTACCATAACTAGTATAATCAGGGTTTGTGTGTTTGGAAGCTTTGACAAATAGTATTAGGTTATGTGTTTTTTGTACCATGTTTATTTTATCCAACAGTATGCTTTGAAGATTTGTCCAGGTTGTCCGTAATGAAAGTTGAAATAACTGTCATCTTACACTCCAAAGGAGTTCTCCTGTCTTGAGAACTTTGTCTTATTATCCTCATATCAGGCATTGATCTCCTCTTGACTGCTTCAGTCTTTGACCTTTTTCTTTCCTCTCCTTCCTCCCCCTCCCCCCTCCCCCTCTCCCTCCCCCCTCCTGCCTCCCGTCTCAAGACAGGATCTCACTATGTATCCCAGCGGCCTGGAACTCACCATGTAGGCCAGACTGGTCTTGAACTCCCAGAGACCCACAACTTGCTATTATACGAAGAAAATGCAGGTTAGGCCACAGAACTTAGAGGTGAGCATGCCGTGTTCTAAATGAGAACAACGCAAAACCATAGTGTGGATGTACGGAAGGTGACGCCCAAGCTTTGTATAAAAAAATTTTTTTTCTCAAAAAAAAAAAAAAAGAGAAAGATTTGTTTGTGCAGTGCCTTCACTTTTCTCTACCGAATATTTAACACTGACCTCTGAGTGACTTTAGGGCTGCAGTTTTGAAGATCTTCTTTTGTTTAAACTACCCCCTCCTCCATCATTGGTTGTGCATTTGCGTATGCTTCAAGTTTTGTGGCGAGGTTCAGTTGGACCTGAATTGCTGCCCAGGAACTTTGGGCTGACGCAACTTGTATCTGCTGCCTATCACTGGGGGGAGGCCAAGAGAGAAGGCTGTGGGAAGGTTTTGTTTGAGGGAGGAATGCCAGGAAAGAAAGTCTCCTTCCTGCCTTCCTCAAAATCTGTGGAGTTCATCTTACCCCCCAGCTCTGAGCACTTTATCTCCATGAGTCCCCCTCTTGCTTTCTGTTCCTGGTCCCCCAAAAACCCCACTTAGTTGATCTGGTTATGGGACACCGTAATTTCCATCAGCTATATTTCTCCAGGTTGGGATCCAGTGTCTCAGCACTCAATAGGGGAGATCTCTCTCCCTCTGTATCTCTCTGTCTCTGTCTCTCTCTCTCCATCCCTCTCTCTGTCTCTCTGTCTCCCTGTCTCCTTTCCTCCCTCCCTCTCTCCAAGCAGCCTGAGGGCCCCATTGGGAGCTGGGCAGGCAGCACAGCTGCAGGAGAAGGTTGTAAAAAGATTAGGCCCTCCCCTCAGCAGAGTGTATTTTACCAATGTAAATGTTGATCTCCTCGTTCTAACCCTCAAGGGACCCAAGGAGGGCTGCGTCTTTGGAAACTTAACTAGGCAAAAATTGGTATTGTGGCTGGGAATGCAGCTGACCCAAGGCGAGAAGCCTCTAGAGCTGGGAGAAGGTCATCAAAAGGTCAAGGGGAAGAAAGGTGGGGGGCTGAGGGGCTCAGACAGAATATTCCAAGGACTGTAAGCTTTTAAATAAATATTCCCACCCCTGCCCCTGGCTTATCAAGTCCTCAAAAGCTTTTGAAGTTTACTAATCTTGCCCTCAAACTCCTGTTGTAGTCTAGGCTGGATCTAGTCTGAACTGTCACATTGTCCCAGAAACAAGGTGAATGCTGGGCGGCTTCTTATCAGGAGGTCCCTATCAGTGAGGCCCCGAGGCCTGCGGAGATGTCAAAGTAAAGGTGCGTGCCCTGTTGACCTCCTTTCAGGGCCCTTCTCCCTGCTCCAGGAAACCCCATAGCCCTGCCTGCAGGTTTTCCGGCCTCCTTTTCTTGCATTATTAATGATGATGCTTTATCCAATTGCTTCTTATTTACTTGCAAGATGATCACAAACAAAACTGCCAGCGCCCTGCAGAGCAAGCTGAGGTGCTGAAAGGATCACAGGACTGACAATACTTTAGAGCCGCTATTGTCACGTGTTTTCCCGTCACTGCCATAGTCAGTGCTGGGACACGAGGAGTTCTATGAAGAGACAACAGCACCATCAGAACCCACTACGGACACTATCCGTACTCATTTCATCTGTCCGACAACACATGTAACTCGTGTGCTGTCTTATTTCATCTCCCTATCTTCTTTACAGAGGAGAAGGTGGAGGCCAGGGGAGACCAATTTTTGCACAGCTGGGATAAGGAAAAACTGATATTTAAACCCAGGCTGGAAATAACTTGGGCACATGGTTTTTTACTGCTACCCTACCTTGGGGGTGGGCCATGAATGTGTTTGTGTGGCACACAGCGTAAGGGTAGTTTAGTTTGGTAATGTGAATATATCAATGAATTTAGAAACTGCTTTTCATTTATGGGTGTTCTATACAAAGTCCACAAAATCAGACCCTTTGTTGTTCCAGAAATTTCTCACTTTCCCCCCAGCCAATCTGACCACTCTTGATTTGTCTCTTGACAATGTAGTAGTATGTGTTTAGCATGTGCTACATTCAGTACTAAATGCTGGAGAGACCTAAAGGTTAATGCATTAAAACAAGTTTTAAAATGTCGAATTTTTCTTAGGAAAAAGCTCTATGGAGAAAAGATTTAAGGCAGTGGTTTTCAACCTTCCTAATATTTTGACCCTTTAATGGTTCCTCATGTTGTGGTGACCTCCAGCCATAAAATGCTTTCATTGCCACTTCATGACTAATTTTTCTAGTGTTGTGAATTGTAATGTAAATACTTGTGTTTTCTGTGGCCTTAGGTGAGCCCTGGGAAAGGGCCATCTGACCTCCAGAGAGGTCACCACCCACAGGTTGAGAACCACTGTAAGTTGTGGCAGTTATGATGGGGTTGTGGCTGGCTGGTTAGAGGATGGGTCATCCTGAGATGTGATACAGGAGCAGTGTGCGCGTGAGAGATGCTGTAACTCCTCAAGGTGGACCAAACCTTGTGGGGCTGTCTTTGGCTGCTCAGCAAAAGTATCTTATTTTTCCTTTGGGGAAGGTCTTGGATTTGGCCTTCAGTTAGGACCAACATTTTGGCCCAAGAAAAGGGCACACCCAGTTCTAAAAAGTTCTTTAGAGAGTCAGTGAGCTTTTATCCATTTGCATACCACTTAGTGTAAAATGCTCAGAAATCAGAAGGCTCTGCTTGTCTAGCCTAAAAATAGACCTAAATAACTCTTGCCCGTTGGAAGGCAGTTGTAATAAAGATTAGTACCTCTAATATCTCCTGTATGATGCATATGAGGCCAATTTCTACAATGATCCAAGATTTGTTTACACTAGATAAAGATATCCAGTGACATTTCTGTTACACAAGACCACACCCACAAACTCCTGAATGCTGGTGGAGGATCACACTGAATGAATGAATGGGAAAAGACCATGCTTAGTTCTGGTCCCCTATTTAGACAAAGAGAGTTATAAGTCCAGTGGTCAAATTTACATCGTAGGGTTGTTCATTCATCCACTGCCCTGAGGGCTGCAGCTACCGAGGCCATGAAATTAGATAAAATTCCTGTCTTCATTGAGATACATTCTAGGGATTACAGTTTTCCAGTTCTATCCCAAAGTGTGTGTGTGTGTGTGTATGTGTGTGTGTGTGTGTGATATTGCACATGCTCATTAGAGGTCAGAGAATGTAGAGTGTCTATTTCTGTCTAGTTTAATTGATAAGATAGAGTCTCTCAGTGAACATGAAGAAGACTGTCACCAGTCTCAGTGAGCTCCTTGGGTCTGTGGGTCTCCATCTCCCTATGCTGGCCATGTACAGTCAGGCTAGTTCTTTTAAAATGCCATATTCACATGCTCTGCCTCATTTGTCACTGGAAATGAGTTTTCCTTGAGGCAAGTGGGAAATGTTTTGGTCAAAAAGTCGTCTGAGATTTGGAGCCCACATTATTATTGTAACGGTCAGGCAACTGCCTTTGAGAGACATTTATATAGCCAAACGATGCCAATGCCTTCCGTAACTATCACATGGAACTGAAAACCTCCTACCCTGCTGCACTGTCGTACTCCTTATAGACCTTTAGCTGGGGGGTTGTTTAGCAATCATTGACTTTAAATTACATTTCTGAAATAGTAATACTCCAAGAATGTTAATCTTTTAAAAAAAATATGCTGTTTTGACTATCCAATTGGTGGGCTGAAAAATCATATATTTCTTTTTTATAAATGTAGACTTAATATTTTCTCTTCAGATGAGTTTCTTCTTTTTCTAATTTATTATTTCTGTTGAGTGTGAAATTAGATAAGTGTTTCCTCCTGCTTCTGAAAGGATCATGTGCCAGCAGTGCAATTGTCAGCCATTTTATGCTGATGGACATTTTTCCATGGCTGACTCTCATGGTGATGCCAGGCATATTTTAATAGCTGATGTTCTTGACCTGGGATGTTTGAAATCAATGTAATATGTGCCTACATAATAGTAGCCTCGCCAGTGCATCTATGGGGCTTGCTGTCAGAATCTTTTTCAATTACCGTAGTATAATAAAATCCCCTTAATAGAATTTCTTTAATTCTCACACTCATCCTTGGAAGGATGTGTTGTTATTTTTTTCCAATCACACACATGGGGAGCCTCTGCCGGAAGGTTAAGTACCAGTGCTTTTAAGACACCCACAGCACCTCTGCAGTAACACTGTAATTCTCCCGTTCAATCTCAGATTTTCTCTGAACATTGAACCCATCTCCAGGTCGGCCTTTTGTTGTACAAACTCACATTGATTTTTTTTCAGTCTCTGGAAGAAAGAGCTGATAATGACTTTGGCCACCAGCTGTTTCCACAGCCCTCTCTCTGTCACTCTTTCCCAACTTTGCTGGGAAATCAAGCTTCAGGTAAAGGCCCTGGCATGTCTTTCACCCTGTTTTGGTCGCCTTTTATTGAAATCTCTCTAAAGATGGGCTCCTAATGAGCAATTAAAATCTTGCTTTTGTTTTGTTCCATATTGTTGTGTTGGCCCAAAGGGCCAGTTCATTTAACACACAAAGATATAGCCCTTACCCCCTTCGGGGCCACAGACCGTGGTCCATTTCATCTAGTCAGGCTCTTGGCAAGGAGTGATCGATGTGTGGGAGGGACTCAAAGGTCAAAAGTTCTACTTCCTTCTGCTCATAGTGAGTCCACAAACCAGGGCTGGAGTCGGGGACGTGTGACACACAGATGACCCAGCCCCTCCGGGGATCTACTTAACTAGAATCTGCATTTTATTAAATCCCAGAGACTACAATCCATTCATCTGGATTCAGGGCCTTCCTCCGTACTGTTATTTTGAAATTGTGTCTCCATTCAAGTGTCCAGAACAGATCTTGGCTTTGGATGGTTCATTCATTAATATGCATATTTATGTAAGTCTTATTAATGAGAACGGATGTTCCTGTTTTGGTTTTACACCTGTTCTTCTGTCAAGAAGCATAACATCTCTTGGCAGCTTACATTTAAAAGGTAATTCTGAGCCGCCATGTGTGTTTCCCAGTGTGACACTATTTATTTATCTGAGGCCTTCAAGAAATATTATCCTTGTTTTCCCATGCTTCACATTGGCTAGGAAGATTTGTTTTCCTTTCATAAGCAGACTACGACACAGCTGCTTTTGATGTGAGATTAAAACCAGTGTTGCTGAACCAAATTATTTTACTTTGAAGTTCCGTAATTGCAGTTGATTTTGACTGGATGTAGTTCTTATCCAAACAGACCAACAGTTAATACTTCACCCGGCTCATTCTACTGTTGTGATGTGTTTGGAGCAGCACTTCACTTATCAAACTGTGTGCTCATTTCCCAGGTGGAAGGAGATATATTTTATCTTTCCCCACATTTTAAAGTTCCCATGCTCTAAAGGGGAATCCGTTTAGGTTTTGCTTTTATATGTAATTTTTATTTATTTATTTTTGGGGATTCTTTTTTGTTGTTGTTGTTGTTGTTTACTTCTGAGATTATAATTGAATTACAATGTTTCTTCTCTCTTTCCTCCAATTTAATTTTAATTTTACAAAAAGAAAACGGTGAGGCTTCCGTGGGTTAGTAACAGGGGATTGGCCCAGGGTAAGACTTGAAAGAGTTTCAGATTTTAGAAACAAAACTAAACAATGAACAATGCAGCTAGCTGTAGATGAAATTTGTGAAGGACATCCAAGATGTCTTCTGGAAGACTGCTGTGTTTTTTGCTGTTATTGTTGTTTTTGTTTTTCAATACAGGCAATAACTAAGCACCTACTATATTCACAGTCCTGAGTTCTCCTGTCTCTAGAGAACGTGTGCCCTAGATCTTCTGGAACAGTCTTAATTTTTTTCAGGACTTAACTGTGTGTCTCAATGTTTGGTCCAACACATATGTTCACAACAGGGAAGCAGAGTGAACAGAAGGTAAAGCTTGAATCGCAGTAAGAGGTCAGGACGCTGGGTTTCCTTGTCCAGAGCAGCCCATGTTGCACCTGGTAAGCGTGGAGAGTGGTTCAGAAAGCATGCCAAGCCCAGGAAAGGTTATGCACAGGAAGGAGCATCCCTTCCCCCACCCCACCTGCTGGCACCCCCTTCTTCTCACCCCTCTGCAGAAGAGTTGAGCTTAGTGATAAGCCCAATGGAACCGTCATTGACATTTGAACTTTGGAAATTTTTGCAAACAAATTATGCAGCCAGTGAATCTGGCACAAGGTAATAAATTGCACACAATAAATACTGTCATGGGTTTCTGCCCAAGTCTAGCAGTTCAAACGTGTCCGATTTATAGCCAATTTAGATTAGCAAGGGCAAGGAATTTAAGGATAATGCAGTTAATAAAAAAGAAATTTGAAAACACCTTTCTAAACAATCACACCTTCAACTTTCCCCCTCACTAGGGCCCTTCCAATGCTCCTCAGTTTTTGAAAAACCGCCTGACCTTCCATAATGGTTGCAAACGAAAGGTAATGCCCATCTTGGGGTTTCCATTTACTGTCATCTCTGGTGCACGTGCTGAACCATCTATTCTCACATAGAGGCTACAATCTGAGAATGAGGCTCACAGGCCCTTGGGTTCTGCTTCTCCTGTGTTATGGGCTTAAACTTGAGGTTCTCAACCTGGATAGGGTGGTGGTCAAATGACTCTTTCACCTAAGGTTCATCTAAGACCATTAGAAAACACAGATATTTACATTATGATTTATAACAGTAGCAAAATTACAGTTATGAAGTAGAGTCAAAAATAATTTTATGGTTGGGGGTCATCACCATGAGGAACCATATCAAAGGGTCACAGCATTAGGAAGGCTGAAAACCACTGATTCAAAGGGAGGGGTACGTGCCTGGTCTCCATCCTTCTCTCCGGTAGCATGAATATTTAGACAATGGTTTCCCTTTCATTTTTGGAGGATTACAGTTCAGTTTCCTTGCTGAGACTTACCATCAATCTTTCTGTGATGGACCCAGAGTGTGAGGTACACCATAGCATCTTCTGCAGGAAGCATAGGCTCTTTTAATCACTATGGGAGAAAGGTAGGCACAAAGGAGCCAGCTGTCTGCCCTCAAGTTCTTTCTTGCTCCAGGATTTTGCATCAATCAGTTCAATTCTCTGAGTCCTATGTTCCTCATCTGTGAAATGGGTCCAATAATACAGGTGTCACAAGCTTATTGTGCTAAATGAAAAAGCACTCACCAGTATGGGTGGGAAGCAACAAAGTGTTCCCCAGTGTCTAGTCTCTTTACAAACGCCCTGATGATTTTGAGGTGCAAGACAAGGGAACAGTTTCCTGCTTCTGGATTTTCTGTGGGGGGGCCCCACTTTGGCACACTGGGAGATGCTTCCAATTTTAAAGGCTAGCAAAGTGCCTAACTAGCCATTTGCTCATGGTTAGGCGTTTAAGGTATCCTGGGTACTCGGATTAGGACTGCAGACAAACATGCTAGCGTACTCCAAGGGACCCCTCACGAGTGCCTCCTGATAATTCTCTAAATTATTCTCTGTATAGTCTTTTATGATCTCCTGTTTTTGTTCACCATCTGGAACTAGCTGCTGCCCTTCATTCTGTGTCCATTGGCAAACTACACTGAGCAGAATACCATTAAACCACTGCTGCTGCCTTTGCTGCTGCCACCGCTACCACTACTACCACCGCACAAGCCCTCTGGGTTACTTTTCATTTAAATGGCTTTAAGTTACTCTAGATAACTATTGCTTAGCATCTTCTTAGAGAGCTGTGAATTTTAGGTAAATTTGCAGGGGCTTTACATGGGGTCTGCTCTTACCAAGGCCACTTATGGGAATGGATCGGCTATTAGACCCTAAGCAAGTCACCTACCTGCCCTCCTTTCCTCATCTGGAGAATGAGCGAGTATGACATCAGTGGCAATGCCTGTCTGGATTCTGTGCTGGATATGGGTGACAGGGTCTGGCCTCATGGGAGAGTCAGTCAAGGTTGGCTGTTCTTAAGGCAGGTGTGGGGACCCAGGAGGCTGGAATTTTAGGTGAAGGGCTTCACTTTTAGAAATTAACATTCCCATTATTATCACGTAAATCAAATGGACAGCCTTTGAGAGTTTATGGCCCTCCATCTTCCTAGGGAGCACTGCCTCCTCCCACTGTAGATCTTAACCCAGGGGCCACCTGGAGGGGAGTGTCCTAAAAACCGTCTCTGAGGTAGAGCCAGAGGGAGAAGGGAGCCTTTCCCTGGGGAAGTGGCATCAAATCTGGGGCCCCTGCAAGGCCCCATGCCCCACCCCCACACCCTATTTAGCTTGAGTCAGAGGCTCAGGCTCACAGATGGGAGCTGTTTCATCTTGGCTGGGTCAGAGGTTAATGGAGATAAGTAGTGTCTTCCTACCAGGAGGCCTCAGGAAAGCCCAGTGTGCTGTTTGAGTTGAATCAGGATCTTAGAGATTCAACATGCTGATATTCTACCTTTTGCAGAGAGAGTGAGGCCCTGGGAGAGAAAGCTGCAGCCAGGCAGGCTGGGGTGAGAGGGCGACAAGAGGAGCCTGTCAGTCACTGAATGAAGGGGCTCAGGGCGAGACAGGGTAATTGCCTACTGGGTAGATCGAAGTCTGTGTGCTTTGCTGTACTAAACTGAGGTCTGTGCACAGCGCCGGCTCCATTTTGCTAAGTGTGTCCCTGGCTTATGTGCACTAGCTATGATGCTTGACTGGCCCCTTTCCCTCAAATCAAATCATATAGCCAGGGCACTAACTCTGACCCATCTCTGGCCAGGGTCTGCTGTGCAGGCAGCTGATCGGTTCTGACATAGTCACATGTATCTTCAGAGCATGGGTTATTTAGACTTTGGGCTTCTCTTTTGTATTAAAGCAGTCTCAGCAGGTCAAACTGGATAGCTAAAGAGGAACAAAAATGTTTCCAAATGCTCAGCAAACCCCTCCTTCTTGGGAATTCCTTTGTCACACCACATAAAAGTACATTTTCTGGGCCTGCCAGATGGCTCAGCAGATAAAGATGCTGGCTGTCAATCTTGGGGACCTGAGTTGAATCCCTGGGATCCATATAGTGGAAGGACAGAACCAGGTCATGCAAGTTGTTCTCTGACCTCTGCTGCATGTGTACATACAATAAATATGATACAATTATATGTGTGTGTGTTTGTATGTGTGTGTGTGTGTATTTTTTTCCTTCTGTGTTCCTAGGACCAGGAAACTATATTGGTCACCTTTCTTGTTGCTGTGACAGAGTGCCTGGCAAGAGCAGCTTAAGAAAGCAAGGGCTTATTTTGACAGGTCAAGGGTGGGGGAAGACATAATCACAGGAAAGTGAGGTCACCTTGAGTCCACAGTAAGAAAGCAGGCAAGTGAGCGTGGGTGCTCAGCTTGCTTTCTCCAAGCCTAGGACCCACCCACAGAACTGTGCAACCCCCCTCCCCCCCGCCCCGCCTGGCTCTTCATCAGAAATGAAATCCTTTTGGAACTGTCCTTGCACACATACTAGAGATGTGCTTCCCCGGTGATCCTAAAATTTATCCAGGTAGCCATGAGGATGAACTGTCACCGTGAGGCTTTGTCTCTTGAGCAGTGTTAGGTGTGCCTATTGCCCCAAATTCCCCTCTTATTATTATTTTTTTTTACCTACTATCCTAAAAGGGACAGAAACAGCATCCCTTCATCCTCTCATTCTATGCTGTGCGCTGGGCAGGCCCAGTTCCACCCCCATGTGTATGTGTGTATGGGTAAGTCTCACCAGACCTCTGGGAAGTAGACACCCACCTTCACATAGTCCTCATTTCCCTTGCAGGAGTTGTGCATCTTGCTGGCAGATGATAATTTACTCTTCCACCAGTGAAGTGAGCCAATTCAAGTCAGATTAGATTATATTAAACGCAGATTTATTGGGAAGATGCTCTTGGGCTGGCGAGTTCACCAGCCACAAGGAAGGAGGCGAGGGAAGTCATCAAAGGAAGGCAGAAAGAGGAGAGAGGAAAGAAAGAGAAAGATTAAAAACTGTGCACACAGAGTGAGGGGAAGGAAGGAAGATGAAGGGAGGGAGGGTGGGGAAGAGAGAGAGAGAGAGAGAAAGAGAGAGAGAGAGAGAGAGAGAGAGAGAGAGAGAGAGAGAGAGAGAGAGAGAGAATATGAGCGCAAAATGTCTGGATTATAGGGAAGAGCCTCTGGGAAAGGGCTGAGGTTTGGGGCAGGATATACCAGGTAGGGAGTGAGGGGTGCTGGGAGAATTTGGAGGCCAGTCTGCTTTGGTATGTAAAATAAGCACTTGTCCCAGCGTCTGAACCCAAACAGCAGAAGGAACAAAATGCTGGTTGAATCTCCGTCTGTGTCTATCTTCCTCTCTGTGTCTTGATGTATGTATATATGTATGTATATCTGACTGTGGGTATGTCTGTATGTCTGTATCTACCTACATACCTTACCAAGTAATATGTTGCTGGGACCAGAGTGGAACTTGATTATCTGGGGCATGCTGGTGGAGTGGTAGAAGCTCTGGCAGACTAGATGGAGAACAGGGACATTAGCTTAGACCATGACTGTCACAGCAGTTTAGATGTGGCCATCTGGGAATGTGAGCCCTGTCTTTCCAAATCTTATTTTTCAAGAGAATCTAAGAATGGTGATTTTTAATATGAAATCTCATTTTTAGAGGCTGGAATTTAGGTCAATTAAAAGACCCACAAAGCTGCATCTGTGGGGCAGATGAGACACAAGGCACCCATGTGAGTGCTCCCAAGGTTGGTTGGGACTTACTGCTTTTTATTTGTTGAAGAGATAGATGGAATGTTATTTCCCAGGCTATCTCACAAGAAAGGTGCAGGCTGACAGACTCCTCTGTGTGCTGTCTCATGGTGCCATGCAGTCTTCTCCTGTCTCCTGTAGGCTGTGGTGACAGTCTTATCACCGCCTGCCCCAGATCCCCATGTCCTAGAGGGAAAGGACTTCTCTAGAAAGCATCAGGGCAGGGCAAGTCCCAGTGTAGCAGCCAACTATGCAGTGTGGTCCCTGCAACCGTTCAGGGAAGACAGACCTGGGGTTGAGTCTCCATGTCACCAGCTACTGGATATATTACTTTACTCCTCGGGCCTCAGTTTCTTTATCTGTCAAGTGATCAAAATATTTGCCTTACAGGATTGGGAAAGGAATTAAATTTTATATTAAGGTTATAAATTATATAGAAAAGGATTAAAGACTAAGATGCCTGTGGTCTCTTTATAATGGTATTCAGGGAAGCCAAGAAAAGTTACTCAGCCCCTGAGGATCATGACCCAGACAGGGCAGGCTTTGGATTTGTCTTGCAAGGTGAGGTGGGGCTGTGGGGATTAAAGAGGAATCAGTGTGTGTGTGGGTGTGGGTGTGCATGGGGGGGCAGGGATCAACTTAGAATGTTTACTGTGACTCATTGGCAATTAGGACAAGCTTTGTGTCTAGTGATGGCCTTGCATATTACCAGAATTCTTACTTTTTATCTGTGATAGGAACTCCTTCGGAATCCATGAAAGTCAAAGTTACCCTCTTCCTATTTTTCTTATGAGTTGCAGTGGTTACACTTTATATCCCAGACAAGCTGAGTGTTGTTGGGTTTGCAATATTGTGCAGTGAGGAGCTGGGGTAGGCTCGCTGGTGTGTATTAGGAAGTAGGAAGACTGCTAAGAAGTGTGTATAAACTGTGGAGTGAAGAATCTATATTGGAGAGACACAGCAGAAGGCTTGCTTGATCTGTTATTTAATTTTGAGTTATCCTGGCATGCACGCACATGTGCGTGCTTGCATGTGTGTGTGTGTGTACATGTGTGTGTGTGTGAGTGTATGTGTCTATGTATGTGTATGTGTGCACATGCTTGCCCACACACATTCTGATTTTCTGAGATGCTAATGGCTCAGGATAATTCTGAGAAAATACATAACACACGCAGACCAGGGAATAGGCTCTGGTTTCATAAGCCTTGCCTTAAGCTTGCCACATCTTCACTACTGGGTTTCTGGCTGTCTGATGGAAGCCTTACTAAGTTTGTGAAATGAAGCTTTTACTCTGCTTGTCTCTAACACAGATGCAGAATAGCTAGCCACATAAGAAAGCTCAGACCAATTGGTGGGGAATCACTGTAGACAGTCAGAGGCAAGAGTTCTATGAAGCCACAGAATTCCCTTGACCAGGCTGCCCTCAATCTTCTACTGGCAACCTGCAGATATTGTTTCCGTCTTTACACTCTTCTGGGCCAGGAGTGTGTGAAGTAGCTATTGGGGAGGGACTGTGGGGCCACTATTCCTGAACAATTCAGGTAGTGCTACATTTAGGTATATGTTCAAAGCCAGCACTGAGCCCACCAAGGTGCGGTAGTGCGGAAGAATGTTACTCTAACACATCAAAGAAATATCTGCCATTTTTTGTCCCAAGTTTCATCCTGCATCCTCCTTTGAAAAAAGCTAAAAATAACATCTCCCAAGCTGGGGACTATAAAGGATGGGAAATGTGTGTGGTGTGTGGGATCTAAATCTCTCCAGGGGCCTCATTGAGGGGCATCTCCCCAGGATGATGGAGTAGCAGCACACACTGCGTGGTTTACTGTTCCCCAAACCCAGAGTTCCCATGCCTGTCATTCTGGGCTGAGAGAGCCTTCTGGGTCTCCTGGGTGGTGGCTTCCTTCTATAAATCAACTACAGACAGCTGCAGCCACTTGCATCCTGGGATAGAAAAATAGACCCTGTAGCTAGACATCAACCAAGGCTCCACAAACATGGCAGGATCAGAGGGCAGGGGCACCTAGCCCAGGCAGGCACTAGGCAAGCAGGTCCAACAGCCGGGGAGCTCCATTTGTTTATTTTCTCAGTGTTATTGCTGTCTCTACCACAAGAAGGGGGGCACCCTCTGCCCCCTGCTGGGCTGATGTGGAGACCACTTACTCTTTACCACCGGAAAGTCCTGCCGTCTGCTGGCTGATTTATTTATTTTAGTTGCACATAGACTGTCTGCTAGGTCTAAGTTTGGAAGCCAACAGGAAGTCATCCAATCTAACACCAAGTGTTCAATGCTTGTGTTCTGTTTGGGCAGACACATATTAGACTGAGCAAAAAAAGAGAAGTCTTCTGTTGGTGTATTCTCAACTCCTTCCCCCAACCCCATCCCTCACCTTCCCCCTCCCCCACCCCTCCAAATCCCCTCCTGTGTTGTCATCTAGCTCGGGCCAGCTGGGAGGTTGACTTCTGCCTTTGACTTCAACAGCTCTCTTCCAAAATAAGTTTTTCAACATTTTTCCAGTGAAAATGTAACAGCAGTGTTGAGGGGGAATCCCCTACCTAGATTCTACCGCCAACAGGCTTCTATAATTGGTTTCTAATGTATCTACTCGCCTTATTTTTGGCACACTTCAGAGTCAGTCTCTGGTGGCTGAGTGGGTTCTCTCAGTCCTGAACCCAGGCTACCAGTCACTTGGCTTCAGTATTTGCAAGTCCTTTGTGTGAGGGCAGAAATTCAGGCTTCCCAGAGGGTGCTGGCAGTGTATCTGGGAGGGATGTCTCCTACAGAAACCTTGGTGAGCTGCACCTGACTGGCTGTGGAGTCTATCTGCCCTGCACATTTCCCATGATTCTTAGTCCCTGGCTTGGGCTTTCCCAAAGGAGGGTGTAAGGTGAGAGCTCTGGATAAAAATGAAAACTATTTTGTCCGTATATGACAAATGTGAACTTTGCTGTTGTCCAAACCCTGTGAAGATATAATAAAGTTTCCTAAGGTCCCCACTTGGTCAATATTCTTCTCTAATCGGTTACAAGCAACTACTGTTCCAAATACTTCCATTACAGATGACATTTTCCTGCCTGATTAAATGCATTTAACCATATTTCATTGCCTCTTTGGGTAAGGCCTGCTTCAGTCAGCAGAATATGTATTTGCTGTTGTTGGGTTTTCAATGTTTTGAAATTAAAACATAGTTACATTATCATACATCTCCCCCCCAACCCCCACCTCCAACCCTTCCCGTGTAACCACATCCTAGCTCTCAAACTCATTGTCTCTGTTTCTGAAACTGCTGTTCTTATATATGTATAAATAATTTCTAAATATATAAATATAATTTGATCACTCTGTAGGACGTTACTTGTGTGTATATGAGTTTAGGAGCGAACACATGGCATTTGATAACCGATTTGGAGGAGGCTCTTCCCTGGGGAAGACTATTTCTCCTCATCTCAGCATTTCTTAGTTGCCTGTGGTCCTTGCCTAGGACGGGGGCCCCGAACTTTCCCCCTTCCATGTTGGCATGTCTATTGGTGTCATCCTTGTTCAGATCTTGTGTAGGCAGCCATGTTAACTTGGTTAATAACTTCCTTTCATGGTTGTAACTGCCCTGGCATTTCTAGGAGATGCAATCTACCAACAGATTTTATGGTCCCCTGACTCTTAAAATCTGTTTGCTCCCTCTTTCAAGAAGTTCACTGAGGCTTAGGTATAGAGAACGTGTTGTGGAGAGGGGAGGGTACTCACAGGGGCTGGGAACCACATGATCGCCTGCTTTCTGCCCCTTGATCTGTTGTGGTTTTCTGTAATGGTCTTCATCCTTTACAGAGACATTTCTTTGTAGTAGGATGACAGCTATACTTACCTGTGGGTAGAAGGATAGTGTTTAGATTGTGGGTTTCTCTCTCTCTCTCTCTCTCTCTCTCTCTCTCTCTCTCTCTCTCTCCTTTTAAACAAAGTCTCATTCTATAGCCCTTGCTGGCCTAGAACGCTATATAAACTAAGCTAAGCTGACCATGAACTCACAGAAGTTCACCTACGTCTACCTTCAGAGTGTTGACAAATATTCTTGTTCAAGTCATGATATATATCATTATATATATATATATATATATATATATATACACATATACGTGTATATACACACACATATATATGTACATATACGTGTATACACACATACACACACACATATATATATGTACATATACATGTATACACACACACACACACACATATATATATATATGTATGTGCATACTTTCACTTAAAGTATCTAGAATTGGGCTCACTGCCAGATTGCCTCTGTCATGGACAAGAGTTGCATGCAGACCATTAAACTGGTCAGAGTTACCAAAGTAACTTGACATGACTGATTCCAAGAGAGAGTGTGTGTAATTTGTGGATAATACCAGTGGCTCCAACATCCAAAGTGTGAAAGGCTCATGGAAGATGGTGATGTGCTTACCCTATTGGAGCTAGAAGGAGAGGCTTGGAGGATGTGCTGACCTTGCTGCTGGGTCCTGGATATCCACCACTTGGCCCATGGGACGACCTGGAACTGCTAAAGCCTTTCCTTAATGACCATTCCTTTAGCACTGGGTAAACCTCAGATCCAACTTATGGTGGTTATGGCTAGTAATCTCTGTCACCTAGAATGAATGACCATATTGGTAAATGTGTGTGTGTGTGTGTGTGTGTGTGTGTGGTGTATGTGTATGTATGTGCAGATTTATATGCCTGTGCATGCATGTGTATGAAGGCTAGAGGAAGATGCTAGGTGTCCTACTCTGTCACTTGTCCACCCTTGGGACAGGGTTTCTCACTGAACTGGAGCTAGGCTGGCACAAAGCAAGGCCTAGTGATTGTCCTGTCTCTGCCACTCACAGTGCAAGGGTATCAGGCACACGTGGCCAAGAATAGCTTTTGAATTCAGGTTAGTGTGCTTATACAACAAGCATTCTTACCTACTGAGTCATCTCACCAACCACATACATTTAAAAAAAATGTTTGCTAAGAGTCTGATTCTGTGCTAGACACATTATAACTCCAGTTTCCATGCCTATATCTAGGAAGTAAGCTATTCTTAGAAGTATGCTTGTCTTTAAATGAGGATGGAGGTTTAGAGAGGCTGGGCAAACATACAGTCATTTAGCTGATACGTTGTTAGAATTATACAATCACAGAATTGAGACCCGGGCAGTGCGTTAGAGTAGAAGACTTTTAAGTTCTGTATCATCCCCATTCCCACGTACAATGATGCTAGCCTGTTTCCTGGCTTCAGCTGTGCCTCTTATCTCTTCCTTCCTTCATGCTTCATCCACCCTGACAGATTTACTGTAACTAGACACAAGCCAGACTCTTGGAGCTTCTCCACTTGTCAAAAGCTGTTGCATCTGCCTGATGTAGAGTGTTTGATCCACTTCCCACCTTTTCCATCAGTTGAGAGTGTTCCTCCAGATTGAGGCCAAGCATTAGTGCTCCCATGAAAGCCTTTAACTCAAGAGCTGTCCCTTGCCCTTCCCCATGTTTCTCTGTATCGTTTCTGTGTTGATACTGCTTTGGTGTTTCAGTCTATGGATTATCTGAGGCTCAGCATCTTCTGTATTCTAGACATTAGCTGGTAAGGCTCCCTGGGAAACAGACAGTGAATGCTGAACCGAGCATGAAGAGAGGGGCTCAGAACTAGGCAGAGGGGAAGTGACCAGAACAGTTATGTCAGGAGTCTCTATGGAGGTGAAACTGTCCTGTGGTGCCCTCCTCACTTAAGTAAGGGGCCAGCCTCTAGGTTCTAAGGACAACCGGTCAGTAGATGTGCACTGTTCCTGGGAGTGGGCGTAACCATATGGGTCATAAGAACACTTCGGAAGAACTAAGCTTTGAACTTGTGGTACCTAAAGCCCTTTAGACATCTTAGCTCTGAATGATATGCTATAGCATGAGATATACATGAATGAGTGCATTAAGGAGTCTGTCTTCCAAAATCTCATATGTGGAGCATGTAGCCCATGCTTCACACAGATATTTAAAAATTGGAAAAAAAAATCCAGACAGTGCAGACATGGATTAGTACATTTGTGTTAGAAATAGTTATTTGTTTGGTTTTGTCAAGATAGAAAATTTCTATGTTCAACTTTGCCCTTCAATACAATTGACATCCCTGAAGGAGGGAAGTGTGTATCTAAACTAAAAGAAGCTTTTCAATTTGTTCTGTAATCATCAACATAGCACGTGATCATAAGCACAAAGTGAGCATGTTTATTGATCAATATCAGAGCCTAGAGCCATGTGTATGACTTTGGTGCACCCACTTATTTTTTGATATTACACTCAATGGAATTAGGTGGGTCTTTCCCAGATTTAAGCCGTGATTCCAGGTGCCAGTGTGCTGAGTGTTAGGTTCATCTTTAGTCTATAGAATCTATAAGCTAGATGTTCCCTTCCTCCGCATTCCTGTATATTGCTCAATTGGTCCTGGGATACAGCTTGATTGGTTTACAGCTCACTGAAGATATAGTGACTTTTTACCCTGGTTCCTCTCACCCAGATGCAGAAGTCTCCTATTGGAAGAAAACTCTGGTCTTTGACCACATAACCTTTGACTCCAACTACCTGGAGGAATCTAAGCTACCAATGGAGAGACTCAGGAAGAATGAGCCTGTTAGTAGAGTTATTCCTTTTGTGAATTACATCAAATTGTGGTCAGTTAGAATGATTGTGGAATTGTTGACTGATCTGTAGGAATACATATATCATGTGTCGTTTTGAATATAGCAGATATACTTACTGGTTTGAAGCCAGAGGTACCTTGGTATCTCTAACATGATAAATGAACAAGGGTTTTAGGTTTTTCTTTACAAAGATTCAGATACCCTAACCATTTTTAGCTTTCTTCCTCTGGGTTCAAGACAAGAAGAGTTAGGAAGAAGACTCTATAGCATCTTACAAACTGTTCTTCCTTCACATTTTACACAGTGGTCCAACTTTCCATTAAAAGTGCTACTTGTAGAGGACCCACCCACGATGGATAACTACACTCTTATATGTATTTCACCTTGATGGACAAGACTCTTTAATATTTTATGAGTAGCTGCGTGCATTCATTTAATGAGCACAGGAATGCCTCTTGTGTATTAAGTATTGCTTTAGGTGTTAGAAACATAGCTATAAACAAAACAGATTAAATATCTGCTTATATGTGCTAATAATCCAGTGAAGGAGAACTATCTGTAATGGTGGGGAAGCAAGACAAAGCTCAGAACAGTAGAGGTGTGCAGCTGGGACTCTTCACATCTTGGTAGACCAGGAAGCAGAGTATTTGGGCTGGAAGAAGAGCTATCTGGTAACTTCTCAAGCCCCAAACTTACAGACATACCTTTTACCAGATATGATCCTCATCCAAAAGACTCTCTCATCTTCCCAAACAGCACAACTAGCTGGGAGCCAGCTTGTGGCTGGTGGTGTTGGTATTTCACATTCAAACCATAACAACTATCATATATGTTATAAAGAAGAATAAGCCAAATAAAGGGATATAGAATAGTGGCGATCGAAAGCTGTTTAATACAGCTAAGATCATTTTAAGCAGAGGCTGGAAAGAGGATACTGAAGAGGAAGCATTTTGGATTAAGTGACACAAGCTGACCTAGAGTCACTGTTAGTGATTATTAGTTTATGTTTTAGTTAGGGTTTCTATTGCTGCAATGAAACACCATGTACAAAAAAGCAAGTTGGAGAGGAAAGGGTTTAGGCCAGAGGAAGTCAATGGAAGTTAGCTTGCAGGAACGCAAGCAAGGCAGGAGCCTGGAGGTAGGAGCTGATGCAGATGTCATAGAGGGGTGCTTCTTACTGGCTTGCTCCATGGCTCCCTCAGATATAATGAGTTTGGTCAGCCTGCTTTCTAGGGTGCTGCTTACTGGCTTACTCCATGGCTTACTCACCCTGCCTTAGTATAGAACCCAGGATGATCAGCCCAGGATGGTATCACCCACAATAGGATGGGCCCTCAAACACTGATAACTAATTAAGAAAATGTCTTATAGCTGGATCTTATGGAAATATTTTCTCAATTGAGTGTCTTTCCTCTCTGATGACTCTAGCTTGTGTCAAATAGACATAAAACCAGCCAGTACTGTCTGTAAGAATAGACTGCAGGGGACACATACAAGAGCAGAGAGGCATCAGTTAAGAGGCATCTGCAGTTCTGTTCTTCCAAGTGGGTTTCTCCCAGTCCACCTAGATCACATCAGCTAGTGGTTACCATCGGAGTCCACTTTCTGGATCTGCTTTGGTTCTTACAACTGAAAATCTAGTTCCACAAAAAGCTTAACTCCACCCTCCAAACATCGGAGGCACTTGAGATTCGCCAAGTCTTCCTGCCACGGAAGGACCAGGAAGGACCTCCAGTTTAGCTTCAGGTCTTAGGGCCTCTCAGAACCCGAGTAAAGGATAGCCAGTGGGAGTCAGCCCAGACTCATCACTTCCTGTAGTTCCACAATGATGACCTCTGAATATTCTACTATCCCGGAGCCAGTCTCAACAACAAACCCTGCAAAAGCCCTTAATGTACCCCTTGCAGAGCCAGCAAACGCTGTGCCTGTTGACCAGATGATATCCACAGCAAGCTGACTGCTGACTGATATCAATGATAGCTCCAAGCTTGTACTCACTGGATACCAGAAGACAGCAGCCATGGGAAACAAGGTGACAGTCTCTACTGAAGAGAGCCAGATAAACACCCTTTATGATAATCACCTAGCAACTCTTAATGAGGGCCCTGTGGTGAATTTGAATGCTGACCAAACCTCATTTGAAGACTGTCCAGTCTTTTCTGGAGATGACCAAGCCTCCTATTGGGGTCAGATGGTGACTCCCAGTGCTGACCAGACTTACCATGGGCTTCAGAAGATGACCTTCAATAGTGAGCAGAATGTCAATAGAAGTCAGGTGACAACTGCCAGTGGTGACCAGACAATCTTTACAGATCAGATGACAAGCTACAGTGACCAGAATGTCTACAGAGATAAGATGAAGATTCTCAGTGGGGATCAGACCAACTATAGTGATCAAATGGCAGTTCCCAATGGAGACCAGCCTCTCTTTGGGGGTCAAACAATGCCCAATGATTCTAACCAGGCTCTCTATAGGGGTCAGACAATGCCTTCTGTTACTAACCAGACTCTCTATGGGGGTCATGTGACAATGCACACAGATGACTTGACCTATGAGACACAGATGACACCCCCTAACAGTAACCAAACTTTCTATGGCAGTCAGATGACAACTCCCATTATTGACCAGACTGTCTATGGGGGTCAGAAAATACCTCTCAATGGTAATCAGGCTCTCCATACGAGTCAGAAGACCACTCCCAGTGATGAGCCAACCTTCTATGGAAACCAGATGACACCCTCTGATGGTAACCAAAGTCTCTATGGGAGTCAAAGGTCAACTCACACTGGTGACCAGACCTTCTGTGAAAGTCAGACAATGATTCCCAGCAGTAATGTGTCTTACTACAGGGTTCAGATAGCTAGTATCCAGACTCTCTGTGGCAGTCAGAAGACAACCCTGAAGGACAATCAGACCTTGTTCTACAGATACCATACGACATCCTTAGATGGTAACCCAGTCTTCTTTGGGGACAAGATGACAACCTCCAATGGAGACCCAACCTTCTACAACATGCAGATGGCAACCCCCAGTGATGATGAAACCTATAATACAGGATGGATGACGTCCCTTGTTAGTAGTCACATGCCCTCTGATGACAGTCTTATACTTTCCAAATTCACACTGGGCCCCAGGACAACCCTCAGCAGGCTCTGCAAGCTTTCCTGTGGTACCAGGAAACCTCCCAGACAGGAAGAAGGACCTCAGGACCCAGACCAAAAACAAAGGGAAGACCTACATCTGCCATTATGAAAACTGTGGAAAGTCTTTTTCAAAATCTTGCCACCTCAAAGCCCATATTCGTCACCACACTGGGGAGAATCCCTACAAATGCACCTTCTCCGGATGCACATGGAAATTTTTTCGCTCAGATGAGCTTTCACACCACATGAGAAAGCACACTGGGGTGACACCCTTCCAGTGTGGCTTCTGCAACATGGCATGTGGACGATCAGATCACCTACAGGTGTGTATAAAACGATGTCACTAGTTATTCCAGCTAGCACAGGAACCGGGTCATCTGTAAGGACACCTGTACAGTTGTTAAACATCTCCCACAAATTTGAAGATTACAAAGACTCTGTGGATATCCTTATATTCACCTGTCTATGACAGCCTGTTACAAGCAGTATGCTGAGGTTTAGATTCCTATAAATTCCTACCGAGAATACATTGTGATCTTAAAAAAAAAAAAAAGGAAGAAGCATCTGCAGAGGTAGGGCTTTAAGGGTGGTGCTTGAGGTTACTGGCTGGCTCTGTTTCCAGTCCAGATGCTCTGCTTGTTAAGTAGAGGGATGCTGTCGGTAATGCTGGATGTGCTGTGAAGTCGTCAGATTTTGAATCTGTCTGGACAGAAGGGTTTATGGAACTTGGTGATAGATTGATATGAAAGATTACTTAAAGGTATTTGGCTCTGGCAGTTGGGTAAAATGGAAAAGCTACTTACTGCTAAGCAGACAACTGAACAAGGATTGGTTCTATGTAGAAAAATGGAGGTTCAGTTTGATAGTAACTGGAGCTGGACATTAAGGGAAGACATTGGCGTTACAGAAATAAACTTTTGAGCCATCAGCATATGGATACTATTTTAAGCCAGGGTAATAAATGAAATTACCTAGAGAATTGATGTGAAATCTGAGGGCTTCTCATATTCAAGGGTCAAGGGAGACTGAGAAAGAGTGGCCTCTAAGATCTTCCTGGAAAACAGAATCAAGACAGTTTCAAGAAAAAAAAAAAGAATGAATTTACTTTTAATGTGTTTGGTCTGATAAAGACTTAGTAATTGGAAACCTTTTCATACCCAGTTTTGGAGGGTGGGACTGGAGATTAAGTGGACTCTTCTCCTATCTACATTCTGGGGTGATTTCATTTATTACCCTGGCTTAAGATGGTATTTATATGCCAATGACTGACAATTTTATTTCTTCAACCCCAACGTCTTTATGTCCAGGTTATATTCCTAAACCATTCACTCAGCACCCTATGTATCACAGTGGAACCTTTGTGCAATAAATGTAGCAAGTGTTTGTGGTAATTTCCATGTAATACAGGGACAGACTGATGATGTTACTGGGGGATTTGGGATCATGAGACACTCTTTTTCTGAAAGAGACAGAGATTTAAAAAAGTACAACTGTGGAAATGATCTAGAAGCATAGAGGGAAATTAATGAAGTCCGAGGAAGACAATATAGCCACAGAAGGTGTGTCTTTACATAGCTGAGAAGGAATCTGAAAGCCTAGTCCTCTGCCAGGGCATTGGTGATTGACTGGAGGTCAATCAAAGAAGAGGGCAACAGGCATAGGTGCAGGTGAGAGGCAGCAATGGGCACAGGTGCGCCGAGAGGGTTGACTAACATGTAGGAGTATGTGCAAGACTTCTTTTACTGGCTTTCGTTTTGATCATCAACTGAGAAATCAGGTCAAGAGCTTAGAATGAAGACGAGGGGGATCACAGCCTTGAAGAAAGCCGAGCAGGAGTGAGGTGATTGTTTAGAAGAGTGGTAGAAATGTTGGACGGGTGTGACAGTTTTGGCATTTTTGGTTTCTTAAACAAACAAATGCCGAAATATTATAATAATATGGCTTTGTTTTAATCCCAGGCATGGGATATCGAGCTGCTTCAGGTTGTCCACAGCGGCTGCCTATGATTTGCCCCATGCTCTAGCAGGGGCGTGCTTTTACCAGCTGCAGATAGTTTCTGTGATTATGTGATGTTGGGAATCTGGGGACTTTCAGAGGGTCTATAAATGCTAGGGCACTGGGAGGCGGGGTAGGTTATTTGTTGGTTACTGTTGGTTACAGTTTGTTAAGTAGTCATGCACAAAGAATGAACAAGACGAAATTAGACATCCTGATTGTGAAGATCAAACTTGCCCCAAGGAACTTGACGCCTCTGATCAGCAAGAGGTAGTCCACACTTTTCAACCCCATCCTTCGCTCTCTCCTACCTAGTGTTAGGGGATTGAGAGGGAGGAAAAAGGGTAGAGAAAGGTGGAAGAAAGAGAACCCACAAGGTAGCCAAAGACTGACTACAGAAAAGGAGGTGTATTAAGCTTGCTACAGAGAATTCGATGAGAGACCTGTCAATGTTATGGACTGTCCCAGAGATGTCCCTACCAAGGTAGACTACAGAGTGGGTGATGGCAGAGACGGGAAGCAACCAGACATCCGTGAATTCTAAATGAAAGGTGACCAGGAAGATATAGGTAACTATTAGAGGGGTGCTATTTACTCCAAGCCATAAAACAGATTCTCTAGGGGTTTTTGAAATTTGTTTAGATTGAATGAGACAATGATAGCAGTATCATTTTATTCAAAGACTTTCCCTGTACCACTAAGTAGACTCCTGGCCTGATCATGTACCTCACCCTTCACTCTCATCTGCACTCAAGGTAAAGTGAACTCAAAGAGAACAGAGTGTGACTACAAGAGAGTTGTCTGTGCCTGGAACTGAGGAAGCAGCCTACTTCTACCTCATCCTTCCCTTTGCCTCCACTCATATTCTTTTCTTTAGAGCAGCTGAGACGTCGGCTCCCTTAGTGGTGCCTAGAGTACTCTTCAACACCACATGCACAGGAATCTCTGTGCTGGGTCCTCCCTCTGTCATGCGCACGGGAGTCTCCGTGCTGGGTCCTCCGTCTGCCATGCGCACGGGAGTCTCCGTGCTGGGTCCTCCCTCTGCCATGCGCACGGGAGTCTCCGTGCTGGGTCTTCCCTCTACCATGCGCACAGGAGTCTCCGTGCTGGGTCCTCCCTCTGCCATGCGCACGGGAGTCTTCATGCTGGGTCCTCCCTCTGCTATGCGCACAGGAGTCTCCGTGCTGGGTCCTCCCTCTGCCATGCGCACAGGAGTCTTCGTGCTGGGTCCTCCCTCTGCACTCATCAAATGGTTTCATTAATTTGTTTTTCAAGCATGTGCACATCATTCAGTTCCCAGGAAACCCAAAGATAAATAAAGTGGGTATTTATTTATATGGTTGCAACAGCGATCCTTTTTGGACATATTTAAGTGGTAGAATTCGGAACAAGAAAGCCTTTTGAAAATATTTGTCCCCAGTATAAATTTATATTCAAAGCGGCAATGATGACCCTGTTGCAAGAGTCAGGAGTTCATCACTGAAAAATGACCCTTCTGTCATTCGGAATTTAAAACACATTTTTCTCCAAATCGACTGGAATTTCCCATGAAGCACTGATGATCTAGTACAGTTTCTACACAGCATCCAACAGCAGTAAGACCAGACTCACAGAACAAGCTTTCTGTTACCGCCCTGGGATTAAAAATCCAAATCATAAAACTTGCCTTGTTGATTTTTCCAAATTTCCTAAAATTTCTCTTACTATATACCAAAGGCAGCTAAATCTCTGTCTCTGTCTGTCTCTGTCTGTCTGTCTCTCTCTATGTCTCTGACTCTGTCTCTCTTTGTCTCTGTCTCTCTCTGTCTCTCTCTCTTTCTCTCATGTGCTGTGTGTGTGTGAGTTGGCTTGGCCTTTAACCATATCAGATATGTCTCGTGTTTGTGCTATGCAAGTTTTCTCTTCAGAAACTCAGCCCGCTTCCAAGAGCTGGAAAGGGGGCCAAGCTGACTGCAGGGCAAAGGTGGGATTGCACTACCAATCACCTCAGCTTGGCTCACTTAAACCCACCCAGATCTCCAGTCTCTCACCGCAGATCTTCCTCAGTTCTCAGAACCACCATGGAATTCAGTGACTTGAGTTTGCTTCCTGAGCAGAGACACAGCAGAAACAGCAAAGGGAAGAGAGTGAGCGATGAGGGATCTTTCAGAGGTCATGACCCAGGAAGCAATAAGAAAGCAGACTCTACTCATGCTCCTTGACACTAGCTACAGGAGCTGGGGTCTCTGCTTCTGCTCAAACTTTAGGAGTAGCAAGGGAATGTTTCCAGAGCCCCGAGGCCTCTCTGAAGCAAGGGTGCTCTTGAACTGCTCCTGCACTCACACTCACTTTGTGTTGGGCAAGTCTACCTCCTGCAAGGTCAAGGTTGAGAAGGAACTATGAAGAGACAATGTCCCATTAACCAAAGCAGGCATTTCTAGCTCCTGTGTCTATCTTCGTTTCCAGTCATCATCCTGAAAGTGAAATTTTCACAGATTGGGACGGAATTATCTGGAAACCAAGATTATGGTTGCATATGTTGGGCGCACCGGTGTGCGTGTATGTGTGCGTTGCGGCATAGCAGGTAAGTATAGATGGAGAGACAGACACAGGAAGACATACGGAGACCGTCTCAGATCTCACATGGAACTCCCCAGCAGACCTCTCTTGCACTGCACGTGTAACTTCACCTTTCTGCTACAGTGTCTGTGCCCCTGCCCAGCTCTTCCTGCCTTGGAATGACATAATTATTTGGAAGAGTGACAGGACAAGATGACAAAGGAATTGTATTAGAACTTGTTACTTCTGTCTGTCAACAGACCCCTCCCTGATTTCCATCATGCCCATGACCCCCATTAACACCTATGAAGTATTTACACCAGAGACTATACTAAGTACTGTTTCCGGTTGTTTCCTTACATTTTGCATCTGTGAAGTAAAAATAATCACAGTCCACTTACAGAAGAAGACACAGAAGCACAGACAAGCTAAGAGAATTGTTCACATTTCACTGCTCAAGAGCAGCTGATCCAGGATTCTAGGCCTGTGTGACTGCAGATATTTCAACGTCTAAAGAATTGTTACTCTGTTTTATTTCATTGATCTAGGTTCTATGAGGTCAGGGGCTATGACCATTGTGCATACTTTATATACCCTTGGCAATGAGCATAATACAACTCATGTAGTAAGTATTTACTAAAATGAAAAATGAAATTGAACATGGTTTCAGGCTCCAGATACTTCACTGGATATGCTGACTTTTTGTTAGGAATCTATATTCAGAGAACATGGTCCTCAGGGCTTGGTGTCCCCTGTACCCACTCCCTCACTACCACCATCTAGTTTGAACATTAATTTGGAAGACGAATTTGGAGAAATTTTGAGATCCACGCTTATGTATTTAGCAATGTACCATCGCTTGGATACCTGTTAGGTTTCTCAAATTTAACTCATCATGACTGACTTGTCACTCTTCATCATTCCACAGTTGCACTAACATACCTCGCTTGCCAAACTGCCAACCACAGGATGCGTCTTCAGTGCCTGCCTTTACTTGGTTCAATCTAGTTGCAAGATCTGGTGATGTTCATCTTGCTTAAATGTGTGTATCTCCCACTGCTATCTTAGTGTAAGATGACCTCATTTTTTATCTGAGTCATTGCAATGGCTTTCTTACCTAGGGGCTCCATATTGTTGCACATAGCTTAGGGATCTTTGTGTGTTGTCAACAATGCATGAATTCTTATGGAAGGTAAAGGTTATCTTGTCCAGAAAACATCACTGCCCATTAGGGTACACACAACCCTGGAGCCCAGGCTAGTTACACTTGAGCTGGTTCTTATTGGTTAGTGTACATAGGAGGCAAGACAGCATCCTCTACAAAAGGAGGTCACAGTGCAGTCCCAGGCCCTGAGTTGGCTATGGCGCTCTCTCTCTCCCTCCCTCTCCCTGTCTCTCCCTCTCTCCCTCCCTCTTCCTGTCTCTCCCTCCCTCCCTCCCTCTTCCTGTCTCTCCCTCCCTCCCTCTCTCCCTCCCTCCCTCTCTCCCTCTTCCCCTCCCTCCCTCTCCCCTCCCTCCTCCCTCCCTCCCTCCCTCTTTCCCTCCCTCTCTCCCTCCCTCTCCCCCTCTCTCCCTCTCTCGCTCCCTCCCTCTTTCCCTCCCTCTCTCCCTCCCTCTCCCCCTCTCTCCCTCTCTCGCTCCCTCCCTCTTTCCCTCCCTCTCTCTCTCCCTCTCTTGCTCCCTCCCTCTTTCCCTCCCTCTCTCCCTCCATCTCTCCCTCTCTCCCTCTCTTGCTCCCTCCCTCTTTCCCTCCCTCCCTCCCTCCCTCCCTCTCTCCCTCCTTTTCCCCCTCCCTCCCTCCCTCCTTCTCTCCTCCCTCCCTCTCTCCCTCCTTCTCCCCTCCCTCCCTCTCTCCTTCCCTCCCTTCCTCCCTCCCTATGTGTGTGTGTGCCGTCTCTCCTTTCAAAGGTTCTTGGAGATTTGGAGGATCCTAATGCCAGCAGCATCTTTCTGTTGCCTTCCTCCCTTCCTTCTTCCCATCCTCATCTCAGCCCACTTGCATCCTTTCAAAGGCTCATGGGTAGCAAAGCCAGGACTGCTAGCCTCATGATGAGCTCTTAATGAATTGAGGGGCACCTGGGAGTAGCCTCTTCAGCTTCGTTCATGTGCTAAGACAATGTGAAGCCAAACTGATAGCTCAGATGTTCCTCAGAGGCACCGGGCAGATGTGTAGGTTAGGTAAGGCACTTTGAATTGACCTGTCTGATTTTATGGCATGCCAAAGCTGAAGATGCAGAGCTTTCTGGCAATGACATAACCTTGCCATATACAAACTTCCCATCCCAATGTACAAACATTTCCTTTCTACACACTCATTACATTCAGTCCCTCTGGAACGCTGGTAAACAGCCTGAACAAAGGAATGTGAAGCTGTGTTTTGGTGCAAGACAGAGAATACAGCAACTGAAAAGCAAGAGACTGTTGCCGAAGAAAGGAGAGCCCATCGGCAGGGAGGAGAAGTTGCTGGGAGGAGTCTGCTCTGGGAGAACAATCGAGAACAAATCTTACACATTTTGCTCATTTAAAATTGTATAAGCAGAGATTTTGATTGTTTCTTTAGACCATGTTCAGATTTTCTGAGCACAGGAGCCTTGTTTTGATCACTATGTGTCCTCCTCACGACTCCAATATCTTGTTATCAAATTGTTGTTGCATCTATAATAAGTCTTCAAATAATTGACAGACTCCATGTCAAAGATTCCAGGTACATCTCCATACGAGCCCACCATCTGCACTCCGTGGGAGGATGGGAGGATATTTTCTGTGTCAGGCTGTCTCCAAGATTATTCAAAACTGGCATGGAGACGATTATCAGAGGGAGAAATTTTACAGGCCATCTCCAGGGGCTTCTGTGAAGAGGGTGTTTATAACACATTTTGTTGATTGCTTCTGTAAATCCCCTGAGCACTGGTGTGTTTTAATCCAAAAATAAGAAATGAGAATGAATCAGTTTGGCTTCGAGGACATCTTGCATTTCTACTGGTTGTCTCTAATTGTAGTTTAGCCATGAATGAAAAAAAAATTGTCTTAATCATTTGCACTGGAGTTTGCAGAAAGCCACGCCTTGATGCTTTGGAACAGAGCAATGGCTAAAACACCCCAGAGTTCAGAGGGTGAGGAGAATTCTCAGAAACAAGCCTGGCCAAGGCTTGAGAACACAAGGAGGAAACTTTTCATTCCCAAAAAACACTGCCCTTGGCCCTCATTTGCAGCAGTATTGACAAGGTCATTCATTAGAAATGAGCGCTTACTGTGGGCAGGGAACCAATAAGAGCAAGAAGCTAAAACATTAATAGCTAACCTTTATTATTTATTTATCAAGTGCTTACTGAGTACCAGTAGCTAGCTTATGCGCATTAAGTTATTTATCCCCAGCAAGGACTAGAGCTTAGAGCTAGGAGGTCTAGAAACCAACCAACCAACCAACCAACCAACCAACCAACCAACCAACCAACCAACCAGTGAGACGAGCCACCAAAAGCCACATGGCCAGCCTTGTTCATCTGATGTCAGGGCAAAACCCCCACTCAAGCCACATCACCTAACAATTAGTGCTGAATAGAAAGGTGAGAAAAGCTGGAACCACAGGCTTTATATTTTTCTCCTGAGCACAGGATAGCCCATCTAGAAAGGTAAGAGTGGACTAAAGGACAAGGGTCCACCCCAGGTCTTTGGCTAGGTCAAGGCTACGCTGATGAAGCCAGTTCAGAGGCAGCTTAAGATTTTCCCCTTCCCATGGCCAGAGCTGCTGCAGAGCCAGTCTCCCAGCTGCTCTTGATTAACAGAACAGCACTCAGCTTTCCAAACAAGCCATGTACTGCCATCTTAGAATTCCATTCCAGTGAATGCTGGTTTGCTCAGGCCATAGTTCCCATGGCTGGGGTATATATTTCTCCCTTCTCCTTCTGTTTTCTTTTTTCCTTTAAAAGTAGAGCATGGAAATTCATTCTTATTGTTGCATGCTGTCATATTTTCATATGCAATTTTCTCCTTGAGTTCATTGCTCCCTACAGAAGAGGCCAGGGGTGTGATTGCTGTGTTATGTTGATAATTGAAAACAGCTGGTTTTTTTTTTTTTAATTTTTTACCTGATTTTTCCAGCTTGGTCTGTTTTCAACTTATCATGAGAATCAGAGGGGACTTCTAGAAGGGAGTGGGTACAAGTCATTTGTGGCCACTATGAGAGTAAATAGTCTAGAGATGAGTGGACAGGATTCCACCAGCAATACTCTCTGAGCTGAAAGAGCGTTTTTGCAGAGCAATTTATAAGTATAGGTGGCAGGGGCAGGAAAAGGTGCAAGTGGGTATGTGAGACATGCCAAGGGCACTTAAAAAGATTAAAATGTAATTACATTACTTCCTTACTCCCTTTCCTACCTCTAAGCTACTCCAATATTCCTTCACTCCTTTCAAACTGATGGGCTATTTTTATTTAATTATGATTGCATGTGAGTGCATGCATACACACACACACATGCACACCTGTTTTTGCTTTTGTGTGTGTGTATGATTTCGGGGCTGGTCACTTTGTATTGGAGGAATCAAATAGGCTCATCACTGGGAGATGTTAACTTTCCCTTCCTTCGGGGATGGGGTCCTGTGAGATTTCTCCCCCTTCTGAGTTAGTATATCTATTAATAATGGTGCTATTCAGGACTTGTTTAGGTAGCCGTTTCAAGAAGCTACAACATCATAACAAACTCTCTGGCCCTCTGGCTCTTACAATCTTTCCACTTCGCCTTCTGCAGTGTTCCCTGAGTCTTAGGAGTTGTGTTGTAGATGGGGCTAGGCTCCCCATGATCTGTTGGTCCCTGTGGTTTTCTGTAATTATCTCCATTGGCTGTAAAGAGAAGATTTATATGAAAAGCTTTTGATGAGAGGTGAGAGCTACAATTTTTGTGGATATAAGAATGAGTTTTAGAATGTAATTAGGAACTATGTTGGTCGGACAAAGTGGTGGGAGGAGCTTCTCTTCTAAATCCCATGACTTTTCTAGCCTGGGGTAGTTGGCTAGGTTTCTACTACCAGGGATGATTTCCCTTGTGTTGAATGTCCAATTAGACAGTTGTTGGTTACTACCAAGATATGAATGCCACTATTGTGCCTTTAGAGATACCTTGCTATGCTGGTCATTGCTGTGGTCATAGGCATTACAGCTGGATAGCACTTTTGATTGCTTCTTTCTCTTGGCAGCATGCATAATATTTTATAGTCCTGTAGAAGCTATCTATGCTAGAGGAAGGAGGCTTGTCACTTAGATTCAGCTTGAATCTTCTGAGTCCTGTATCTGATCTGCATGGTATCTTCAGCAATAGAAACTTACCTTAAACCTTTAAGATGAAGGCAAACTTTTAAGGGAAGGCAAGATCAACAGCCTATATATTGTTTTGGGAGTCCTGTGGACAACCCTAACAACACCTTGAACAGTAGTTCTCATTCATGACACTGAGGTTTTTGAGGTTTTATGGGAGCTCAGCCCAAGAGGCATAACTTGCCATTAATTATGTTGATAATTGAACAAAGCACATTTCATGTGTCTTTATATTTTGCTTGCTTTTTTCAGTTTGGTCTGAATTTGGCTTATTCTGTGAGGCAGAGAGGAAGGTGGCTTCCTGAAGAAGTGGATGGGTGATGGTAAATCATTTCCTGCATAACCAACATAATAGTAAATAGCTTCAGAGAGAGTGGACAGGCGTTTCCCAGGGCAATTCTCTTACAGTTGAAAGACAGTAACTAATAAATATAAAAGGAAGGGGGTAGGTAAAGGTGCAGAGGGATGTGTGGGTCATGCCAAAGCCATGTTTAAAAACTAATATATTGATTATAGAAAAAATCAGGCTTCACTATGGTCTCTAACAACAGGCATTGATGGACCTTGACTCACTTTCCTTCCGTTAATCTCTCTTGTACCCTGTCCTCCTCCTCCTCTAGCCAAATAGTTATTCTCTACTTTTATGTCTTAAAAAAATCTTTGTTATGCTTATGAGATAAAGTATGCAATATTTGCCCTTCTAAGTCTGTCTTATTTTGCTTCAGGTGGTATCTTCACTTCTATCTACTTTTGTGCAAATTATGAGATTTCATTTTTCTTAATGGGTAAGCAATACTCTTCTGTGTGTGTGAACCACATTTGCTCTATGCACTGGTCCACTGATGGGCACCTAGGCTGATCTCTTAGCTTGCCTACTGTGAATAGTGCCCCAATGAACAAGAGTGCATAAGCACCTCTACTGTACGCTGACATTAATCTCTGAGAATATATGCAAAGCCACTCTTTATTGAGGGCTAATTATTTGCCAGGAAGTATGCTAAGTCCTTTAAATGTGCTATCTTATTGGATCCTCTCACAATCTCATTTTTAACCTCATTTTTAATCTCATTTTTAATTAATGACTCAATCTAGCAAGGATAAAGACAATTCTAAGTGAGGGAATTTCAAGCATGGAGTTTTCTGAAGCCAGAGACCTGACCACAATCAGAGAGCCCTTAAAGGCTTACTTAGATGGGCATCTCAATCCTGCTTCACTTCCGTGGTCTTCTGCAATTTCCAGTGGGTAGGTAAGCACCATCTGTGGTCCCTCCCTTAGCCTGATAACAGCTCTTATTATTAACCACATCCATCAGTTTTAACATGCTTCCCCTGTACTTTTCTCTAAAAGCTTTGGGGAACTGAAAGGGTTTTTTTGTAGGGCTGCTCTGCCTGAGACTCTCTGAATAACTTGAAGATGTGGGGTGCAGGCAGCTTCTGTGCATTGTTCTGTCTGATAGAAATTCTTAGCCTGGTAAGTCTTGTGGGGGTGACCTTATGGCTCAGACACTGGATCAAAAGTGAACTCCCCATGAATTGTTAAGCATTACGGACATAAATGTTCCGTCATTGAATAGACAAAAGATGTCTTAGGATTTTATGTAGCTTTATAGAAAATAAGGACAATTTTTAGTTTTATCCTTCCTTTTCCTCCTTTTGGAGACAAGGTTTTTGCATTTCTCAGGCTGATTATAAACTTCAGAGTTCCAGCGATCCTCCTAGCTCAGCCTCCCTTTTAGCTGGAACTATGAACATACAACCTGGTTCCTGGTTAAAAGGAGGGTTTTCCATTATGGTCCCATGTGACTGGCTCCTGAGGTTGTTGGCTTACCAAGCTCTTCTGGCCTGCTGAACCTTCACTGTCATGAGTATGGAGTTTGCCCTGAGCAAGTAATGTCGGGCCATATTTTATGTGTTAGATGAAGGGACTTAAAGCTTGAGAAAAGTCTGTACAATTCTGTGGCTCTCTTTCTCTTTGTGCTCTGAGAGTGACATTGAAAATTGATGAGATTATTCTTGGCTGGAGTCTATCCTGCAATTTCATATAATTATTCCAGATTCTATGTAATAGAACTGAACTTTGGAGGTAAATACATAGGACATAATGACTTGCAGTCAGTCTTTACTTTCGTAAAGAAAGTAACTGGGCTGGACTTATTCTGATATTCTTTTTAGTTCTTTCATCATAGAGTTGGCTATGGACTTTCCATATTTTCTTGATTTAGCATGTTGTTTGCTGTCCTTTAAAAAATGTTTATGTCTGCTTCTTTGTTTCTAGAAAGGAAAAGAAAACATCTTGATTTTTCCTTTACTGTACAAACTATTCTGTAAAATAAATAAACATGGAGCCCAATGCCATTCATTGACATGGCATCTGCTGTGACTTTTGCTCTGTCTTCTGATTGGGGTCCTCTCTCCAAGGGAGATGGCTCACTTCCTCCTGGGTACTGCTTATGTTTTGCAATATGTTCCCTCAGAGTTGTTTAGACTTGAGGCTTGAAGTACAAAGGGTGAGGCTTTTTTTCTCCCCTCAGGCAAGGATACCTGAGAATAGAAAATGTTCTTTACCAAGGTGAAGAGAAAAAAATGTATTCATCAGAATTTTCCACAATGTTTATGTATGGAAAAAAAGCCAGTCAAATTCCTAGACAGTGTTTGCCTTATTCCCAGGGGAATGAGAAAGGATCAGGAGACATGGGGTTAACAGTTCTCTACAGAAACTCCTCTAGCCAGTGCCCATAGAGACGCTAAGTCTTGGTGGTCATATCTTCATGGAAATCTGGGGAAAGGGCTCACAGACAAACAGAAAAGGTCAGCAAAGAGCAGAATTATGAGATAGCCCCAAAATGACAAGGCACACAGACAGACAGGCAGACAGAGAGACAGAACAACAGAGAGACAGAGAACATTTTAGCAGTTATCCTAGATGTAGAATTTCAGAGACAAATGCTAATGCCTAAAGATAATGTCCAGACAAATTTCTGCTTGGTACGTATATAAAACCGTTAGGTAATCCAGCTGAAAATACACATGGATATCGACAGTAGTGCCTGAAGTCTACGTAGTCAGATACGGATTTCATGTGAATATAATTCATACCCAAAGCCGAGCCAATTAACTTTGAGGATTATTTAGGTTAAATCACATGTGGTCAAAATATAAAAATTTTGGTCAAATATGAATGCATTGATATTAGTTGTAGTAGCACCATTTAAATATAGTTTTGATCAGGATTGAAAGAAACCGTGTATAAGCAGGAAATTTTCTATCCATTGTTAGTTATTACCAGTTTATAGATACATGCAGTTGAGAGTTTGAAGACAGTTTAATATGTGGCCAAGTTATAAGAGCTGTGTGCTATGTATCACAAGGGATGCTTAAGAGGTTGAGCTGGCAGCACTGATACAAAATTTCTTATGAGTTGGGGTAGAAGGAGAAGGTGAGAGCTATACTGGAACTCCTTAAGAGTTTTGTCTATGGATAAAGTGCTGTCTGGCAGAAGCTGGATGCTGGAACCATGTGTATGGATGAGATGCAAGATGTCCTTGTCTGTCCTGCATCATTCACTTTACAGGGCAACAGAGATCACATGACTTACTTGACATTGTCTGCAAGCATCATTTTGATGGAGATTTCAGTGACTCCAGGAGTGCAGAGAATAGTCATGGCATGGTGCAGAAGAGTCAGCGCCCTGCACCTCAGTGTAGTGAACAATTACATGACCTTTAACCCATCTATCATGTAGTTTCAGGTGATGTTAACTTCTTGTCAAATACCCCAGAAAGCAGGTATGGTTGTGTCCAGTCTACAAGTCAAGATACCAAAGCTCAGAGCCATTCACTGGATTGTCTAAGATTGCACAGAATGAGATTTCCACCCAAATTCCGAAGCACACTGCTGCACTTGACATCCATTTTGGAAATGTGGGCATACATAATGGAAATTGGTTTGAATCCTTACCATAGTATTTTGAAATTTCGAAGCTGATTTGAGTTAACAGAACAATTGCAGGCCCTTCTATTTCCCTTTGAGTTTTTCAGTCCAGCACATAATCTATAAATACTTTCCCTTCTACTTCAAAGCTTGAAATTTACTTCTGCTAATAAGTTAGCATGTGAAATGCTAGTAATAAGGTTATGGGTGAACCTACATTTCTAGTTTGCATTAATTCTGTCATTAATGATATTCACAAGTTCTTTGTGACTTATAGGTGTCTGATTATTATAACAAACTCGGAAAGGTAAGAAACTCTGCATCTGTACATAGACTGTTCTTTGAAAAATGATAGCATTTGGAGAGTATTTTCACTTTATGGGTTCACATTCTGTTTTGATCTTAGATCATGGGTATTTGATGTCATTTACATTGACAATTTTTTGGCTGAAAAAGAGTCCATCAAAAATGGATGTGCCTTAACACTGGACAGTTAAGTGACTGGTTTCCACTGGATCTTAACAGGCATTAAATTGAATTGAGTAAGAACAAGATCAAATTGGTGGGGGTGGGGAGCACAGGATTCAGAAGGGAGGAACCCATCACATATTTTAACAGCTTCCTCATGTTTGACCTGGATCTCTTCCATGTTCCATCAAAATTCAACTAATTTATTTCACAGCAGCCCCTGGAGACACTAGCAACGTGATAGACACATCCTTTTCCTCCTGGCCATACAGACAGAGCTGTAATACCACTGGCAGGGGCCAGCAAGCCAGAGGTCTGTGTCATGTTCAGAGCTTCTCTAGAGAAAACCTGAACTCCAAAGTCTGCTTGTAACAATGGTTGCTGTCATATCCATCGTTTGCACATGTGGATGCTAATCCTGGGTTGGGGCTGGCTTGTTTTCAGAATCCCAGGGTCTTTACTTTTCAAGATGTCTAATGTTCTTTTATAAATCTCAAGATTCATGAAAATTAAGAAGTTTAGAAAGTCTCTGTAGAAGACTTTAAAAGGGGATTTATTTTTAATTTACACATTTGTGTCTGTCTATGTGAATGTATGTCATGTGTGTGGGTGCCTGTGGAGGCCAGAAGAAGGTGTTGGATCCTCTACAGTTAAAAACTGTTGTGTCATGAGAGCTGGGAAGCAAACTCTAGTCCCTGGAAGAACAGCAAGTGCTCTCATTTGCATAGCCACCTCTCCAGGAGCTGCATAGGATTTTTAATGGTGTCTGCATGTCTCAAACACATGGCAGACATTATTAATCAACCACCTCTTCCATAGATTCTGGAAGCCAAACCCAGGAAATTACCTGCTGTTCTGGAAAACCTAGTCAGTACAAGGTTAAGAAAGGACATGGGTCTCAGGTCCCAGGAACGTAAAGAATGTCTGGCATTTCCTAGGAGCCAGCCAGTGAGATGGTCTTAGACAATGAGGATTCAATGTTGGGATAGCCCTAATCAATGACCCTCGCCTAAACTCCCCATTTTGCTGTGTCTTTATAACCTGCCCCCGAAATTAAAGTTTCAGAGAACCGGTGGCGGTGGCACACACCTTTAACCCCAGCACTTGGGAGGCAGAGGCAGGCAGATTTCTGGATTTGAGGCTAACCTGGTCTACAGAGTGAGTTCCAGGACAGCCAGGGCTTTACAGAGAAACCTTGTCTCGAAAAACCAAATAAATAAATAAATAAATAAATAAATAAATAAATAAAAATAAAGTTTCAGAGCTTGATCAGAACCCCAGACTTGCTCTCTGTTCTTGTGTCTCTTGTCCCTTCATTCTTTCACCCCCTTCCCTAGGGTCTCGTTGGGGCAGTTGGTGCCAGACGTATGGCCTTTGGGTTGGGGTCTAATCTAATGATGCTCCCACATGGACGTCCCTCAGGCATAGGATCAACACTTCACCGTAAAGGCTTCACTGTGAAGGCGAGTGAAGAGAGAAGATCCTGCATTGCGATCGCTACAGAGTCACCTGGCTGTGAGATTGATCCGGTTAAGGTAAGATACAACAACACAATTCTGGGACAAGCATTTAGCAGACATGATTTGCTCTTAAAGGGTCTCAAGGAGTCCCTCAAGACATGAAGATTGAGGGACTTTTTTTTTTTTTCTTAAAAAAAGGATCTTTTAAAAATTTCATTGGTGATGTTTCCCCAAGAAGAGACTACTGATGAAAAAACGCTACACCTCCTAAGGAGGAGATGAAAAGTTAGACCTTGAAGATGAGGGTGAGAAAGGCCAAGTTAGCAAAAGAAAAGAAAAAGGCTATTTCAGAGCCCTCCTGGGAGCAGAAGATCAGGAGATGTCCTGCATTTTCTCTGGCTCATACAGGAGAGATCCCCAGTTCTGCTTTTTCTGTCTATTGTCTGTCTTTGGCTCACCAATCTGTCCACATATATCATTGTCTGTTTTTATTTCATTGTTTGAATGATTGTTGTTCTATGTTTTATATTAAAAAATTATTGAACAAGGTACTTTTCTCTTGAAATTACAGTTAGAAAAAGTAAGAAAATTTTGTTTGGATAAAATATATAAGTTGGACATCTACTTCATTTATTTCTGACTGGTTTTAAAAGTATAAAATGTCCTGCATGTCTTGGTTATAGATTATTTGCCTATAAGTTATTGAGTATGATTAAAAATTTGCAACTTTGGTAACAGAAAGTTAGTTTAAAACTGGTAATACAGGATTGGAGTCATTCAGAAACTGGATGTATAAGGGATAGGATTTAAAACAATGTCTCTTTAAAGAGATATCAAAGCTCCATTATCATGCATTCATATATAGGAACTGGCAGCCAAACTTTATAACATGAAAGTAATGCACTTGGTGTTGATTTTAGAGAAAATGGATTGTTTGCATTGTTAAAAATTGGTTTTGTTTCCCAAAATTATGGTTACACTCTAATATTGCAAAAGAAACTTAAAAACATAGTAAAACTGCCAGTGTTCTGCGGGGTGCCGCCTCGCCGATAAGGAGAACGCCACACTCAGGATTCTTCTGACAGCAGTTTATTGTTACAGCTCTTTTAGATGGCAGTGAGGTGAGGGACGCCAAGCCCCAAAAACCTGTGGCTTATATAGAGCTTTAGGAGATGTGCCACACACTCATTGGCTCTTATGATATCGCCAAATTAGCATACTGGTTTTCGCGCCTTGCGCAGGCGCACATTCAAGCAAGGCTCGCAAGAAGAACCAGGAAGCAGGAAACCGGCGCCATGTTGCAATGGCGAACGCGGCTCCTAACAGTGTTCTATTGGCTGCAGTTGGCAGTTCAATCGTGAGCTCGAGAATTTTTGACTTACTCATGTTTATGGTTGAGAAGAGGATTGAGAAGATAGAGATGATTACAAGAGCAATAAAAGAGTTAAAAACAGCTGTAGCACAGTACAGCCCTGCTGCCACTTTTACTACATTATTAGATACAGTGGTAAAGGCAAATTTAGCCCCCCAAGATTGAAAAGGAGATCTCAGTGGAAGTTTTATCTGAGATCAAACAAGGCCCTGATGAACCATTTCAGGAATTTGTGGCTAGGCTGCTAAAAGGGCTGGTAGAATCTTTAGAGACCCTCAGGCAGGAGTTCCTTTTGTTACACAATTGGCTAACTATAGAATGCTAACTATAGTCCAAGCCATGCTTTCACAGTGCTGAGGTGATAAGGAATGCTCTAGGTATGGGGACATAGATCATTATAGGAAAGAAAGACTGTCCAAAAAATAGAGGCTTAGACAGACAGCAGAATCACTCCCCTGGAATCTGTCCTCAGTGCAGGAAGGATAATTGTTGGACCAGGCCTCAGGAAATAGGCCCAGATTAAGAGCTCTCACATTTGAGTTAAGACAAAGTTCAGAGTGGGCTCAGCAGAAGCTGGTGTGACATTCCTTTTGTCATGGTCACCCTGAGCAGCCCCTAGAAAGGTGTTTTCCAGAATTTGTTTTATTGTCTTGCTTCTTCCTTAGGGAGTAAAGTTCAGTCTCAAACCCAAAGACATTCACAACAGACAGTTTATGGGCCAGGAGTTATAGAGAATGATCATGCTGGAGAAATTAAAATATGTTTGCTTCCCTCCATGGCACAGCTGTTCCTGCTAAAAAAAGAATTGCTCAAAGAGTAAGAGAGGACAAGATTGGCCTTCAAGTTGGCCTTTGTCTGGTACTCTCACTCAGCTACGAGAAACTGGTTATTCCATTAATCCAAAACAAAGTTCAAATTTAAGATTTATAAAACGTGTGGGGCATTACAGCCTGACTTGCCTATAGATTTAGAAGAGTGTTTTTATACTGTTCCTTTACATCATTGTGAAGGTGGGAGGTTTGCATTCAGTGAGTATGTTTGTAACTTTTGAGAGCCTATGATGTGATATACCTAGAAAGTTTTGCCTCAAGGAATGGCTAATAGCCTTACATTATGTACAAAATTTTTTGTTTCCTTAATACAAGAAGTTAAGAGTTTGAATCTTTCAGTGTATATTAATTGTTGTATGGTATTTTATTAGTTGATCTCTCTGAAGGAGTTTTAATGCAAGCCTTTGCACTCATACAATGAGCTTTAAATTTTTGGGGAGTGCTTGTTGCTCCAGAAAATATTCAAAGGCAGAAAATATTTACAGACAGCTCATCTAATGGGAAGACAGTATATATAATTGGATCACATGTTCATTTTCTCAAGTTTCCCCGTGATTCAGCACAAATAATTAAACAACATGCTGTAGCCACTGTCTGAAATGCTGAAAAATCAAGCTTTCAATTTATATACTCATAGCCAATATATAGCCCATAGTTTATAATTGCTTGAAATTGTTCCTTTTTTAGATATTGCTAATTCTCAAATTTTACAAATACAGCTTAATTTAAGAAATATGTACTTTCCCTTAACTTTATAAGACATTTAAGAGCTCATACTGGATTGCCTGGACCCCAGGGCAATTCCACAGCAAATTTGTATACCAGGCAGATTTTAGGCCTTACAGAAACAATTGGCCATACACTCTTATTCTTTACATCATCAAAATAAAAATGGTTTGAGACAATAATTTGATATTTCTAGAAAGTGAACAAGTCAAACTGCAAAACCTTGTTCTCAGTATCCTCAATTTTTTCATAATGGTGTTAATCCTGGAGGATTGATACCTAATCAATTATGACAAGTGGATGTTACTCAATTCTGATTTTAGAAAATTAAAACATGTACATGTGACTTGACACCTTTTCAGGCCTTCTAGTTGCAACTGCTTTAACAGGAGAAGCAACTAAAAATGTAATTAGTTATTGCCTATGTTATCTTTCTACACTTGGTGTTCCGTATCCGATTAAGAGAGAATATGGAACTGGCTATTGCAGTCAGACATTTGAGATGTTTTGTTGACAATTCAATATTACCCATATTACTGGGATTCCTTATTATCCTCAAGACAAGGTATTGTGAAACAGGTGTTGTGGAGCTTTAAGATAATATCTTCATAACTGAGTGTGGTAGGAGCAGCTACTGGTGCTTCTGCCCTGGTTTTGCAAGGAACTCTAAAAAATTGGATCTCACTGGCCTCAGGCTACTTGAAGGGTTTTACCCAAACATGGATATCAGACCAAATCACACGATTTATATCAACAACATGAATGACAAAATTAAAAAAGAAGAATTGAAGAGATCTCTGTATGCCCTGTTTTCTCAGTTTGGACATGTAGTAGATATTGTGGCTTTAAAGACTATAAAGATGAGGGGACAGGCTTTTGTTATATTTAAGGAATTGGGTTCATCTACAAATGCTTTGAGACAGTTACAAGGATTTCCATTTTATGGTAAACCAATGAGAATTCAGTATGCAAAAACAAATTCCGATATAATATCTAAAATGAGTGGTACTTTTGCTGACAAGGAAAAGAAAAAAGAAAAGAAGAAAGCTAAGATCATGGAACAGGCTGCAGCAGCTGCAAACAAGAAGCCTGGTCAGGGCACACCAAATTTAGCTAATACCCAAGGAAATGCAGCGCCAAATCCTCAGGTCCCTGATTACCCTCCAAACTATATCCCATTCCTTAATAACTTACCAGAGGAGACGAATGAGATGATGTTATCCATGTTGTTCAACCAGTTCCCTGGTTTCAAGGAGGTTCACTTGGTACCATGGAGACATGACATAGCGTTTGTAGAATTTGAAAATGATGGGCAGGCTGGAGCTGCCAGAGATGCTCTACAAGGGTTTAAGATCACGCTGTCCCATGCCATGAAGATTACCTATGCCAAAAAATAACATGTGGGATGCAAGTGTTAAAGGACTTGGTATTATTTATAGCGTTTGGTTTGATAACATTTGATCAAGTCATTTTAAATGGTTGGAAGTGAAGATGAAGTTTTGGGAAAAGAGTTACCTAATTTTTTTTTCGTTTTGTTGAACTATGAAATACAGAGCCTTAATCTTGTACAATAAACTTTTATTTGTTAAAAAAAAAGAGTGAGAATTATACCCCCAGAAGGGGTCTCCTAGAAATATTCTCCATCATGCCTTGTTTGTTCCCAATTTTCTAAATCTGGACACTCACGGAAAATTTGCCTCTGGCATCCTGAGACTAAAAATTTTGTCACAGTTATATGGAAGGAAAATGAAACAGCCCAAACCCAGTTCTCATATAGGGCCAAGGATCAATATGTCTGTTTGACACCAAAGAAGGCTCACCTAGATAGCTGCCAGAAAGATTGGTGAAACAAATAGATAACTCCACAAAGCCAGACCCATTGTAGATAAAATGGATAACTTGAGACCCAGGGAAGAGAGTTATCCTTTCCAGACAAAAGTGAGCCACCTGTAGTAGTCACTGTTGGAGGCTTTGATGCTGATGCTGGCCTCTGGACTTGTAAGAGCAGGTGATAACAATCCCCATCAACCCCTTAATTTGACCTGGCAAGTAATTAATGGAGAGGATGACACTGTAAGGAGCACTTCTCAGGTCTCACACCCTGGCACTTGGTGGCCCAGCCTTTACCCTGATCTCTGCAAATTAGCCATAGGTGCCCCTGATAATTGGGACCTGGAAGGGCATATGAATTTTCAAAAAGCTCTCTCCTCACACTCTCCGGCTGACAGACATAGCTTCGACCCTTGGGGCAGGTGTGGCACAAAAGAAGGAGCATGTTAAGAGTGCTTCCCTTCTATGGTTGCCCTGGCTATCACCAAGACCACTCCTTGAATCCACAGTGTGGAGGTAAAAATGAATTCTTCTGCAAAAACTAGGGATGTGAAACAACGGGAGACACCTACTGGCATCCCTCCTCCCCCTGGGACTTTATCACGGTCACTGCTAATTATACACATCATAAAACAAGAAGCCAAGGAAACCCAGATTGGACTAATATTCCAGAGTGCTCAGGCTGGTGTCACCTGCTTCATATTCCATTTACTGATCTAGGAAAAAAGAATAATAAATGGACCAGTGGCCATTCTTGGGGGCTAAGGCTTTATAAGGAGTGCTCTGATGATGGCCTACTATTTACTATAAAACTGTTGATACAACCACCTGGGGTTGGTAGGCTGATGGTGCCTATTGGACCAAATCGTGTCTTAAATCCCTTGCCTCTACAAAAATGGCCTGCTACTCTTGTTCCTACCCTTTACCCCACTACTTCCCCTCCTTCTGATGATGCCTTTAAACCTGATACTCAACATTTTATTCTTGAGCTCCTTTTCAGTGCTAAATCATTCCCTCCCTGAACTCACCGAATCCTGTTGATTATGTTTTCATTCTACTCCACCCTTTTATGAGGGAATTGCTGTGAGTTCTGAAGGCACTGAGACCCAAGAGTCCTCCCTATGCAGGTGGAATCAACAGCAAGACGCAAAGCTAACACTGAGCGTGGTCTTGGGCCAGGGACTGTGTGTTGGTAACAAGATCCCTTCCACCCATGCTCATCTTTGCAATAAAGATTTCCTATGCCTCCTCTTCCTCTGCCTACCTTCTTCCCACAAATGATACTTGGTGGGCTTGCAGCGATGGCCTTACACCTGGCATTTATATTCCAAACTTAGTGAAAAACAAAACAGCATTTTGCATACTTTTACAGTCGACTCCTAGCTTAGCCTATTATACTGAAGAAGGTTTTGCTCAGGCATGGGACTCGGTTGCTGATCATACCCTGCTTAGGACAAGGCGTGACGTCTTATCAGCCATTACTTTATCTGTTCTCCTTGGCCTTGGGGCTGCTGGGGTTGGGACAGGCATAACTTCTCTAGTTCTTTCAAATAGGCACTACTCAGAACTTCATTGACAAGGACATCAAACAGCTAGAGATTGGCATCACTAATCTGGAAAAATTTTTCATTTGCTTTTCCTTCAGCAAGGGAGGCTCTATGCCACCCTCAAGGAGGAATGACGTTTTTATACTGACCGCACCAGGGTAGTTAGAGATAGTATGGCCAAGATCAGAGAGAGATTAGAATGGAAAGAAACAGCAGGAGCAAGAAGAGGGGTGGCTTAAAAACTGGTTCTCTGCCTCTCCTTGGCTTACCACCCTTTTCCCTTCCATCCTGGGCCCTGTGGTCGTCTCCTTCTCCTTTTGGCTTTCGACCCTTGGTCCTTTAACAGACTCACTGGCTCTGTAAACAACAAATTGAGTCCATGGCCTCTAAACCTCTATATTATCATAGACTTGATCTGGCTGATAGAGGCTTGGCTGAGCCTTGTGATGACATAGCTCCTTTAGGAGTGGCATAGAACTCAGATCTGTGCATGTTGGTTCAGCATGGTGCGAACACAACATGGGTACCTGCAAGGGGTGTGTGACGAGGTACCAAAGGGGGAGGACCCAAATTGTCAACTTCTGAGTCTTCCAAAAAGCAAACCTGATTGTATAGAGGTTGGTGTCGACTTCTTGTGTCTGAAAGCAGCTGGCTAGGAGCCTCAATATCCTACATGGCCCATGAGACAAATAACTCTCTCCTCCCCAAAAAGACACCATTACAATTGATACTGAGAGGATCAGGTCAACACTTTCCCCCTTTGGTCAATGCCCACTTATCTGCCGATGAGATTTCTTAATGTCTGAATTCGTCTGCCTGCCTCGTTTAAAATTGTGAAAAGGGAGCAGATGCCGGGAGCCAAACCCAGGAAATTACCTGCTGTTCTGGAAAGCCTAGTCAGTACAAGGTTAAGAAAGGACGTTCGCAGGTCTCAGGTCCCAGGAACTTAAAGAACGTCTGTTATTTCCTGGGAGTTGGATATGACAGTGGGATGGATGGTCTTGGGCAATAAGGATATGGCAGTGGGATGGTCTTAGACAATGATGACTCAATAGTGGGATAACCCTAAGCAATGACCCTCGCCTAAATGTCTTGTTTTGTTGTGTCTTTATAACCTGCCCCCAAAATTAAAGTTTCAGAGCTTGATCAGAACCCCAGTCTTGCTATCTGTTCTTGTGTCTCTTGTTCATTCTTTCACCCTCTTCCCTAGGGTCTCATCGAATCCCTGCGGGTTGGGGCATGTAGACAGCTTCAGACTCCTTTGAGAACAGCACCACCTCGGTCATAAACTAGTCCTCAGAAATGGCTCAGGAGAGCAAACCTGCTCATCACAATGAGCTCACGCACTCCCTTATTTCACAGATAAGGAAAGTGGAATGATTTGGATTCTGTGCAACAAAAACTGTCTTGAAGGACTTTAAATACTCCCATTTTATCAGGATTCTCCAGTTAATTTGAACGCACACTTAAGCTTGAGAAACACTGGTCTAGAACAGTGTGTGGAAGATGACATAACATGCTGTGTAGATGGAGGCCACTGGACAGCCATGGCAGGATCCTCTGGGAGTCAGTACCCTGGAGAACTCGTCCATCACTGGTGATAAGTGGGTCTTCAACTTCTCCCACTCACTTTGTTTTGTCAGTTGTGCAGTGATGACTAGCCCACTGGAGATTAGGGCTTACTAATGAAACTCAGAAGGTACTGACAGGCAAACAGAATTGCCAAGAACTATCTAATGGTCCCAGAGTTACAGAATATCCTTTATCTTTATATATATTCTTAGGATTTTTCTTTCTGGTAAGTTCCTTCAGGCAGGCACTAAGATAGCAGCCTAAAATATCACTTCCTCAAGATAGATGCCAGTAGCAAGTCGAGATCTCTGAGAAATGGTTTCTTTGTATCGGGCAGAAGGTTTGATACATTACCTTTAAAAACTTCACTAAGCCATCTTTGCCTAATTCCAGCTATGCTTTAATGGGTTTTCTTTTCTCTCAATTGCATTTCAGTTCCTTTCCTCAGGGAGCTTGCTGCTTTCACTGGTTTTGGGGGTGGCCTCCCTGTAAATGATTTCACAAGGCTGTCTGTGTCCATAGATGTCCAAACACAACTGCATATTCATTTTTATTGACTTTGTTCTCTAAGGACGCAGCTCTAAGCCTCTTTCTACGCTGCCTCCTAACAATGACTGCTTTAGTCCAACCTTGGCTCAGCAGCTGATAGAGGGCAGATTACTGAACTGTAAGCATTTAAACTACCTTCTGGAAAAGCAGCAGCGAGGAAGCTAGGGGATTTACACAAAGTCAATGACTGAATTGTAAATGTACTCACAGAGCACAGAGTCAAGATGGTCTTTAAATCGAAAGCATTGTACTCCCTGCCAGAAGGGAAAGGTATGGGAAGGGCTGTGTTGGGACTATATGGTGCTGTTAAGCCCACTTAAAGCCAGACTTCTTGGATTGCCAGGAGTATCTACTTCAGACTAAATGCTGAAGAGCAGTTGGGGATATTATAAATTTGCTCACCATGCATCATTTCCAGACATTTCCTAGTCTTGGCAGAGGTGGACATTCTACTCTTCTGACACGTTGTGGAGATGGACATTTAACATGCTCCATCTATTGCCACAATCAGAAGACAGCCGTTGCTATTTTATATTATTGGCTAATAAAAAAAAAAAAAAAAACCCTTTACTGCTTTACAGTCCTTTTGCTCTGATGACTTCTGGAGCCCAGTTCCAAACCTACTGTTTATCACGGGAGGGAGCGTCTGCTATAGGAAACTTGCTTTAGCTTCCAAACACTTTCAAATCAGACACAAAATGTAGAAGAAAATGATCAGTTCATTGGTGATTATGTAATATTAGCCAAAATCTTTCCCGAATTAAGATGGGTTTTATATTCCTTAGGGGGCCCATTCTATTAACTATGCTATGTTCTCAGCAAGGTGGTTGTATGGACTGCCTCCTAAGTCTGTGTTTTAGAAATGGAAACAGTGAACTGCAGAAACCAGCCAGGCTCAGAGAGAAGCTGGCTTCAGACTCAGTCACTGGCTCATGAGGCCTCAAGGATATCACAGAAGTGCGTGACAGGAGTCAATGACTTGAATGAGTTTGCAGCTAAAGGAAATGTTTTTTTATACCTCAATCCCTCTTTAATTTTTGTAACAGTCAAACATATTTATTCATAAAAAACACAATGGGATAATTTTTGCTGAGGAACATAGCAATAAATACAGTTGAAGGAAACAGAGTGACTGCACAGATACATTTACACAGATGAAGGCTTCATAACTGTACCGCCTACATCACATGTGTGTGGCCATCGTTGTTCATGGTCCTTCAGACATACGGCTCTGGAAAGAGTTTATAAACCTAAGGAAGAGAATGTGCATGCATATAATCACAGCTGCACACTGATCATAATCGTGTTGGAAGATGGCAGGCATCAAACACTGCGTAGACATTAACATGCGTGTTTCTAAATGCTGCATCTTAGACTTAGTTGACCAAGACCATGTTCCAAATAAGTCTGAGCTGACTCTTCCATGTAGAACCCAGGTATGTTAAACTGAAAAATACTCTCTCCCCAAGCAACTAAGAAGCCAGCTTCATATTGAGAGTAGCAGCTCAAGACTATAAAAGTGCATTGATATTTGATAAGAGAATTAGCTATACTGGGCAGCTCTCCTTTCAGAGCATCCCTTTTTACTGCGTATGCAGGTTGTTGGTTATAGTCCACGAGTTAACTGTTACAGCACTGAAAGGCAACTAGGAGGGAAGAGGCAGAGAATGCAGAATGTTTGCAAAAGGGTATTTTAGAAAGACAAGATAAAAATATGACTCAATGATACCTAAATTCTTACTGGATATAAAACAATGGGCAAAATACTAAGTTCCCTTATGGGAGTCTAACAACTGAACCTTGGTTGCCATATCGGTAACCTCTGTGGTTGATTGGTAATCATCTTGGTGCTTAACATGATATTTATTGATCCGGGTATCCTTCCTGACAATCCCTAGCATTGATTTGGGGTCTGTTTCTTTCTTTGTCTGGCTTCTATTGTGCTGACATATTCTTGGGGGGAGGGGAGGCATAGTATTTGGATCCATCTACTTACCCCTCAAGCCTGAAAATACCCTATTCCTTTCTAGGAAGTAACATTGTTGGTAACATCTGTAAAGAAATAATCCAGGTGCCCACTGGCTGTCATGTTAGCTTCTGTTTTAGATGTCTCCTCTGGAGACTATGCTAACATCTCTGGCCTGCTGGTCCTTGTTGTCATTCATTTACAGATGAGTCATGTCTGGTCAGATAGTTTGTCAGTTTGCATTTGGAGACCATGAACATGCTTGCTAGTCTCATAGGCTGTCATGCCTGCTTGGCTAGCACATTTGTTGGTTCCCATCTGCAAACCAATGACACATTGGTCAGCCTTTAATTTTCCTCCATCTAAATGTCTTATTTGCTTTTTCAAAGACTTAACTCCAGTGTCAGTGGTTGGAAGAAATCCTGTTAGCCAGACCGACTAAAGTCACCAGCATAGTCTGAACTTGAGTCACATTTCTATCCTAAATAAGATTGTTTGCTTCAAATATGTGATGGGTTCTATACTATAAGCCCGAGTAGCTTTGATAAAGTCACTGATGATCTGCTGAGGCCAGGTTAGCGAGGAGTTAGTGACTTCACAGAGCCTGGCTGTAGCTTACGACTTCTCAGAGAATGAGAGGAAGCCATCCTTTAGACCAAGTTAGTTATGCCAGCATATGTGCCTGACTCCTTTAAGGTACATGCCTAGATTAGTTTTTTTTCTGGTTGGTGATCATACTTGGATACAATCTTGTTTCAGTCTCTGAAGAGAATTCACATAAAAGCTCTTGTTGAAGATGATCAAGGAGGTCCTGGTGCAGCATTGGAGTGCAGAGATGCCTTGGAGACTTGTCTGACCATGCCTTGTCTGACCATGTCTTGTCTGACCATGTCTTGTCTGACCATGTCTTGTCTGATCATATCTTGTCTGACCATGTCTTGTCTGACCATGACTTGTCTGACCATGTCTTGTCTGATCATGTCTTGTCTGATCATGTCTTGTCTGGACCATGTCTTGTCTGATCTTGTCTTGTCTGACCATGTCTTTTCTAACCATGCTGTCTTATCTGACCATGCTGTCTTGTCTGGCCATGCTGTCTTATCTGACCATACTGTCTTATCTGACTATGTCTTATCTGACTATGCCTTGTCTGACCATGTCTTGTCTGATCATGTCTTGTCTGACTATGTCTTGTCTTATCATGTCTTGTCTGACCATGTCTTGTCTGACCATGTCTTGTCTGACCATGTCTTGTCTGACCATGTCTTATCTGACCATGTCTTGCAGCTGTGTCTCTCATTCTGCATAGTGCTAGATGCTTTGCTAGGTATTGGTACCATGGCTTCAGACTTAACATTTTCAATCACTGGATCATAATAAGTGCTCTCAATAATGACAGCTTTTGATCATACTATCTGAGTAGAAATCTGTTCCCAACTGTCTTACTACACTGCCTTTTCAAGTTTGACAGAGCAATTTCAGAACCTGAAGTTGGACGTGAAGCACTACTGTCCTCTGCACACATGATCATGCTCAGTCTTCTTGTTATACTCATTTCTGTCCATGAAATTCAACTTAAGACCAAGCACAAGTACTCCAGCTTCTACACAATGTCACACTGAATTCTCATGACCTTTCTTAGCACTGATTGTCTGGATGAGGCAGGTGGGCCTGCTTTCATGGTGTTTCATCTTACTTGCTGATGGTTTCATGGTCATACAACTCAGTTACAAAACTACATAAGGCAAAGTTAAGCGTTTCTGTTACCTCTTCAGTACTCTTTTATTTTAGTCACACTATTATTGGAATTATGTTCAATGAATAAGATAATCAAATGTGCATTGTATTCTAAGTCTCTCAATAGGGCAGAATAGTTGCAATCTGGAACACTGTATTAATCATGACTTTATGACTTTATTATCTTTTGTCTGTTCTTTTGTTTTTGTAAATCTTAGTGAGTGAATTAATTCATGTGTCTGTCTGTATGTATGTGTGTCTGTATGAGTGTGCATGTATGTATGAATATATGTATGTGTGTCTATGTGTGTGTGCTTCTGCCAGCATGTGTGCCATAGCCTATATGTGGAGGTCAGAAGGCAACCTCCAATCTAAGACATTCCCTTTCACCTTGTTTGAGGCAGGATCTTTTGTTTGCATCTGCACACCCAGGCTAGCTGGCTTGTGAACTTCTGGGCATCTTCCTGTTTCTGCTTCCCATCATGTCATAACTAACAGGGTTATAAGCAGTCTACTGTGTTTACCTTTTATTTGGGATCTAGAAGTCTGAACTGTAATACGAATTCTGGAATTTTGCCTTCTTAAAAAACCACAGAAACATTATAAGAGTATGGTTTTGTTCTAATCCCAGGCGTGGGATGTAGGGCTGCTTCAGATTGTTCACAGCAGCTGGCTCTGTTTTGTTTTATGCTCTAGTTGGGACATGACTTGCCAATGGCAGATAGTTTCTGTGATTGTGTGATGTTTGGAATTCTGGGGACTTTTCAGAGGTATATAAATACTAGGGTCTTGAACAGAGGGGGTGGGTTTTTGGTCAGTTGTTGGTGCATTGTTGGTTGTTGTTGGTCCTGGTTTGTTGAGTAGTCATGCTAAAAGAAAAAAAAAAAAACAAGAAGTTATATATCTTGAGGATGAAGATCTACCTTACCCCAAGGAACTCAACTCCCCTAATCAGCAGGAAGTAGCCTGCTGATAACATCACCCTTTTTCTTACCCCTGACTTTATTCAGGGATCTCTTTCCTTTCCTCTCTCTATTTTCTCTCCTATTTAGTGTTAGGGGATTGAAAAGGTAGCAGAAAAAGGGTAGAGAAGGGTGGAAGAAAGAAGAACTCACGAAATAGTCAAAGAATAGCAGCTCAGAACCCAGACTCTCACACTTCTGCAATAAATGCTTTTCCTGCCTGACCACTTCCCTAGCTGCTCTGTTTGTTTGCTTTTTGAGACAAAATCCAGCTCCATAACTCCTACTGGCCCTTAACTATATAATTTAGGCTGGCCTTGAACTCTTGCTGGGGTTAAAAGGTGTGAACCACAATGCTTGGCTTGAATTTTGTCTCAATAAGATTATAAAGTTTGCGTAAACAGTAGGCACATCTTAGTCTCGTATCCACCAGAGAGGACTACTTGGACACAGGTTTAAACCAATAAAAGGTCTTTATTTCCTGGCTAATGAGTACACTGGGTGTTTTGAACCCTAGTATTGCCTGCAGCTTTTCTTAGGATGAGCTTTTAAACACAAAAACCACATCCTGGGTTGACATACCTCTGTTAGCAAGAGTAGTCAGCCAGAAGCTGAACTACAGAATCAAAAAACAAACAAACAAACAAAAAACACAAAGTCAATACATTCAGGGACTTTCCTGGAACTACGGACTGTGATGGATTAGGTCTGTTCTCATTTGACAGGTATTTCTGCCTACATGCTGGATTCCAAGGCCTGAGCGGTACTTCCATTATGGCATCAGTTGTGTTAAGGTCTGGAGACCAGCTATAATATGAATAATTTTAGGATACTGATCGAATCAATACTGAAGTGATTAATGCCCAACACATCCACAAGGGTTATTACTGCAACCTCTAGAAAGATAAATTAGACTTAGGGCTCTCTCCGTCTCTCTGTCTCTCTGTCTCTCTCTGTAGGCATCATCTCTGTAGGCATGTCAACCCAGGATGTGGTTTTTGTGTTCATTAAGATCTTTAAATCAATGTGCCATCAGAGCTACATTTCTCCCAGTGGTCCTAGGTCAGATCTGTTTCCTTGGTGTTTCTGTAGCATTGTACAGCCTTCATCTGCAGAGTGCATCACTCCAGCCCCTGATACATGTCTTCTCTGACTCATTTGCTTCATCCTTAAAACCCCCTCTGGTTATATTGAGCACAACTGGAAAATCTCCACAGCTCAAGATGCTTAATCATGTTTACTCTGTAGGGCAGTATATGCCAGGTTATTAGGAAAATGCAAATTAAGTCTCAGTGAGATATTAATATCTACCTAAGAGAATGTCTACAATTAGGATCAGTGACACTTAACTCAAAGGCAGGCAAGGATGTGGAGAAAGTGTGTTAATGGCGTCCTATTGGTATTGCAAACCTTCTGGGAAGCAGCTTGAAGATTCTTTAGAAAAACACACAAGCAGGACCAGTGACTTGGTTTTGCAGGTGAAGGTGCTTGCTGTCAACCCTGTCAACCCACACGATGGAAAGAAGACTGACTCCCAGGGGTTGCCTTCTGACCACCGCATGCCTGCCATGGCACATCTCACTCCAAGTATTTACTTGCTTTCTTTAGTGTTACTTTCTGTGTGGCGTTTTTCTTTTGAAATAACCATTGGTTTGTTTTTGTTTAGTCATGCCTCTGTGTTAGAAATAATCAGTGTTCCTGGATTAAATTCAGGGATTTTTGAAGAAACTGTTGGGGGCACAGAGGGAGGGAAGAAAGAACCAAGGCAAATCAAGTGGTTGTGGAAATATTTATGTCTTGTTCTACGTATTTAAACATACCTTTGACCACTGGGGCTCTGGATTCATTTAGTGAAATGTAAATACCATGACTAAATGAAATTAAATCTTGGGACTGAAAATGGAAATTCCATATTCAAAAAAAAAAAGGAAAAAAGTTTAGGAAATGAATATTTCATGTCATTTGTGAGTGAAAAAATTAGGCTTGATGAATATATCAGGGGAACAGGAGTTGCAAATAGTTTGTTTTTTATGGATATGATTGCCAATTGATAATTTATTTTGTTGGAAAGCAAAACTGACACATTTTAAAATTACAGTAGCCACAGGCAATAAAATTCTTGTGAAATATTTTCTAAGATTACCAAGTAAGGGAAAAATTAAAACTTGAAGCGATATATAAATGTACTTTAATATTCAGTGCTGTACACGAGTGAGAACATGCTGTGACTTCATGACAGCCAATCGGTGGAATCTCTCTCACTGTGTATTACAAACTTGTGATACACAATTTACTATGACAAATTCTCTGGACAAAAGATCTAGCAAGCCGGGCAGTGGTGGTACACATCTTTAATCCCAGCACTTGGGAGGCAGACGCAGGCAGACGCAGGCGGATTTCTGAGTTCGAGGCCAGCCTGGTCTACAGAGTGAGTTCCAGGACAGCCAGGACTCTATAGAGAAACCCTATCTGGAAAAACAGAACAAAACAAAACAAAACAAAACAAAACAAAACAAAACAAAACAAAATCTAGCAAATTGGAAGAATGAGGCTGGTCCTCCACCACAGTTACTCTCCATTGGAGGTGCCCACTACTCACCTCACTGTGGTATCTGTAAAAATGACCCAGGCTTTTTTTTTTTTTTTTTGGTCCTACAGGGCTCACATCTCCTGCTGTGTTTGGGTTCTTCTGAGCTTTCCTTTAGAGTTCTGGGAATCGGAGCTTTTGAGACCAAACTTTCATAAGCCTGTGATCAGGGATACAGTTAGTAAGAAGAGGCTTTCTCCAAGTTTAGCTGGCACTGAACTGACTTTGGACAGATGTGATTTCTGTAACTTCTGCTTGGTTGACATTGCTGTTGCTGGCAGGCAGGCCATTGTGTTGACATGTGGAGAAGTATGCAGTGAGAAAGGGAAGACTATGGTTTTTTAGTACTGATAAGGCATGGAGAGGATGCGTGGGAATGAAAGTGGAGGTGGACGTGGGGCTCGGCTGCTAAGAGAGTGCTGGAGGCTTCAAGAACTCAGGGTGATGATAGTGTTCCCCTTAATTAGCTTTACTTTTTGTAATTTTAGTTTCTCATAGTCAACTGTACTCCTAGAAATATTAAAATGGAAAATTCCAGAAATGAAAAAAAATGTATAGAATTTAAATTATACTTCTGAGTAGTCTTTTGGACTGTAACGCTGCCTTACTCTGTCTTGTGCATGCTGGGAGTCTTCCATTCATCCAGTGTATCCACAGTGTATGCATTGCCTACCTGGTAGTTTCTTGGTTGCCATCTGAATTATTAAATTAACTGCTGAGAAACTGCAGTGCTTGTGTTTGCATAATCCTTAATTTCATTTCAAATTCCTTCCCTGGCTATGTATGACCTGGCTGCTGCCTGCATCTCTGAGCGTCTTCCATGTCGCTAGGCTCCAGGTACACAAGCATGTTGAACTTGGTTATGTTTCAAAGGTTTTTTTATGAGACCCTTCATCCTTTCTCTGGTTCACACTCAACTCTCAAGTGTGAGCACCACAGAGGGGCCATCCCAGATCATCCAACTCAGGGATGGTTCCCTCCTCCTTCCTGTTGCCATTCTCCACCACATATTTCTCTATAATTAATTCATGGGATGTATTGTAACTTAATTGGCCTTTTGTGATGGTTAGTATTTTAACTGGATTCAGGATCACCTAAAAGACAAGCCTTTGGACAGGCTCATAACATTTCATATGAGTTAGGCTGGTCTCTATGCAGGCCTGTGAGGGATTGTCTACACTCTCTTGAGGTCTATGCTGGTCTGTGAGGGACTGTCTACACTGTGTTAACTGAGATCCGAGTACTTTCACTGAATGAGGGTGGAGCCATTCCACCCGCTGGGGTCTAGGACCAAATGAAAGAGGAGTAAGGGAGCTTAGCATCAGTATCCATTCTTTCTGCATCCTGATTGTGAGCATAGCGTCCCCAGCTGCCTCAGGTACCTGTCCCTAGGATTTTCCTGTTCCATTGGACTCTAAAGCTATTTTAATCACAACACCAGGAAAAGTAGCTAGTATATCTTTTAAGTTTTCTTTTTTTCTAAGTATGAGGGATTGAATCCAGGACTTTGGACATGCTATAAAGTCAATAATCACTCAGTAAGCCATACCATTAACTAATTTTTAAAATTAAAATTTTAAATTATTTTGGGCCTGAGGATGTAGCTCAGTTGGTAAAGTGCTTGCCTAGCATGCATGAAACTCTAATCCATAGAAGTGAAGTCCCAGAATCCCAACTCTTTGGACCCTGAGGCAGGAGGATTACCATGAGTTTGAGGCCAATCTAGCTACAGAGTGAGAGCCTGTCTTGAGAGAGAGGGGTGGGAAGGACCAAGACCCTACTAAAGTACTGCTTTGATAACAATGATGCAAGTTTTGTGCCTGACCAGAAACCTGTCTGTCTGTCTGTCATTTAATTTAATTACAGTCCTTTCCCCTTTCTCCCTCCAAAACCTTCCCTATATCCCTGTCCACTCTTCTTCAGATTCATGGTCTTTTTTTTTATCAATTTAAAAATTCATACTTCATAGATATATGTATTTTTGCATACATAGATGTTCCCAAATATAACCTGTTGAGTCCCTCTAATGTTATTTGTATGTGTGTTTTCAGGGCTGACCAATTGGTCTATACTCTTCCCTGGGGGAGGCCACCTCTTCCCCTCCCAGCTTCACTCAGTTGCCTGTAGTTCTCTGGGTAGGGCTGAGGTTGCCTGGGACTTTCCCATCCAGTTGGATGTGCTTGTTGGTGTCCTCCTCCATCAGCGTGTGCTTGGGCAGTCATGTTCGTGAGACTTTATTTGTGTGGCTTCTTTTGTTACTAGAGACACAGCAAAGCCTCTGAGCCTCCTGAAGGTACCTCTGTGTGTTGGGCTGTGTGAGCTCAGCCACCCACATCCCGGGAGGTGTTTCAGATCTGAGACAGTTGCTGCTTCTGCACTACTGAGAAAGCTGATCTTATTTGATCTCTTTGTCCATTTCTTTTCACCATAGCCCAAGTGTCAGAGAGACTTTCGGGACTTTCTTTCATATTGCTTTTAATTATTTTCTGGGTCAAATTCTCACTCTTTCAAGTTTTTCTTGGCTTCATTTTGCCCATTCTCCATACTCCTATTGGAAGCTTTGGAAAATTTCATGGGCCTTCCCCCGGGCTATTAAATCAATTCGGAGAAGGTTTTGCTTTGCTTTAATTATATTCAAAGAATGGCTACACATGCTGGCCTGAAAGATTAATTGAAATCACAATGGACACTGTGGAAATGAGAACTAATCCAAAATAGCAGCCAAAAAGAGTCCATGGTATTCAGCTAAGTGACAAGGAAAACTGGAAACAGATGTTTAGAAAGACGGAGGATCTACTCGACAGTGGCCATTCCAAGCATTCTCAATATTCCTCAGGGCTCCACAGTTTTGGGCCATTGCTTCTAAATATACGTTCTTCATGGCACTGATCAAATGTCTTTAAAACCAGGATGGACCTGTCAAGGAAGACCAGGTCAGATGCTAGTTTGAAAGCTGGAGCAGAATGCTGCTTACCTCAGTAGTTGCGGTTGTGGGAAGATCTCAAAGTTTCAGGAATGGGGGCAGGGCACCTAGGATAGGGAAGTGTGAGTCAGGGTGAGGAGCTCCTTACAGTGGTGCCATAGGAAGAGATATACAAGCATTTCAATAGTTGAAAGCCAATAGGAGCCGGGCGGTGGTGGAGCACGCCTTTAATCCCAGCACTTGGGAGGCAGAGGCAGGTGGAAAAAAAGAAAAAAAGAAAGCCAATAGGATTATACTGTTTTTTATTATCTGCCTGTAATTTCTATGTCTTTCTCTGGCTGTAAAACTGTACCTATCATGTTGCCTATGACCACAGTTTGGTTCTAGTTGTCATTGAAGGTCACATCTTGTGTTTGTATCATCAGACACAAACATGGGTACAGTGAAACTGAATAGAAAGAATCTAATCAGAAGGCGAAACTCTATAATGGACTTCTTTGTGCAGGGGATCTTCTTAAGAGACTTAGTGGCATTGTTCCATTTGATTTAGCATAAACTTCAAAACACCAAATGTGGGCTGGGTGAGGTCAGTATTTCCACTTTGGTCAAACCTCAGCAATGGCATATACAGCTTGATCAGGCTAGCCCTTCTTGTCCTGGGAATACTTTTATTCCTGCCCATCATCTTAAAGCTTATCCTTAACATCAACACATAGGCAGCCAAAGTACATGGCTTGAACCTGAAAATGGACCCCTAGACAGAGTTATTAAATTAACAGGCTGGCAAGCCAAGGACAGGTAAGATTCTTCATAGAGCCTTACTAACCAAAGACAGAAGAGCATTGCTTTTGATAATGCATATTCCATGATGGGTAAGGAAGGCATTCTTATCAGAATGACCTAAGTCAGGCTCAGTCTTGTTAACAAAATAAAAAAGAGGGAGAGATGGAGAGCCTTTGGGGCTGCTTGGCAGGAATATGACATTGGTCAAGGACAAGGAAGTAGGCTTCAAGCAGGAATCTGACATTAGGCTAGAACAAAGAAGTAATTTCAGACAGGATTCTAAATTTTAGGCTAGAACAAGCAAGTAGGCTTCAGACATGAAAATGACCTTGAGCTAGGACAGGGAAGTTGGCTCAGATACTCTGGTCATCCTGATAAGCCTTTAGAAACAGTGATCATGGGCGCGTTCATGTAATTGGGTTTAATGCCTTGCTTTTTCTTTAACTATTTATATTTATTGTATTGGTTGTTCCTTGGCTATTTGCACCTATTGTATTGCTAGATCCTCAACCTAGAACTGACTTTAATACATGCATGTAATAAAAATGGTATAAAAGCATAAAGGAAGAGGGAGTATAAGATAGGGGGTTCTAGGGAGGAGAAATGGGGAAAGAGGATGACCATCTGTATTGTAAATAAATAAAATATCCAATAGAAAAAAATGTGGGCTGGGGATGTCACTTAGTTGGTAGAACACTTGTCCAGCTTTTGAAAAGCTCTGGGTTTGATCCCAGCATAAACTGAGTGTGATAATACATTCTGTAATCCTAAAACACTTGAGGCGAAAATAAGTTGACTAGAAGTTCAGAATCACCACAGGTTTGAGGACAGCCTAGACCATAGGAAATCCTGTGAAGGATCTCCTTAGACAAGATAAAACCAAAACAATCTACTTGGTGTTCCTGGACTTTTCTTGTCAAATGGATTTGAAACACGAAAATATTTTATTTATTTGGTTTTTACATCCCAACCACAGTTTTCCCTCCCTCCTTTCTTCCTGGTACACCTCTCTCCCATGCTCTGCTCCATCCACTCCTTCATCCTTTGTCTCTTCAGAAAAGAGCAGGACTCCCCTGGATATCAACCATCCATAGCATATCAAGTTGCAGTAAGGCTAGGTACCTCTTTTCCTATTAAGACTAGATGAGGCAACCCAGTAGGAGGAAAGAGTCCCAAAGCAGGGAACAGAGTCATAGACAGCTCCTGCTGTTAGGAGTTCCACATGAAGACCAAGCTACTACACAACTGTGCCATATGTATGGAGGGACTAGGTCAGACCTATGCAGGCTCTCTGGTTGTCGGGTCAGTCTCGATGACACCCTATGGGTCCAGGTGAGTTGACTCTGTAGGTTTTCTTGTAGTGTCCTTGACTCTTCTGGCTCCTCCAATCCCCAGCACCCCCACCTCTTCCACAGGATTCCCCAAGCTCTGCCTTCTGTTTGGCTGTGGGTCTCTACATCTGTTTGAAACATGAAAGTATTTTCTTAATGTAAAATTTCCGAGGTGGGGGACTGGAGAAATGGCTTAGTAGTTAAGAAAACTTGCTGATCTTCCAGAGGATCTGAGTTCAGTTCCCAGGAACCAAGTCGGGCAGATCACAACTGTCTGTAACCCCAGCTCTAGGGGATCTGATTCCCTATTCTGATCCACAAGGACACTTTTACACATAGGCCTCCCCAGAATACAAATAAATAAAAATAATATAAAATAAAACTTAAAGACTTTCAAAGGTTAATGGTTGCTCAAAGGATTGCCACTACAACAGTAGATCAACAGGAGTGGCAGGCAGACCCCCACAGCCTTGTTAGTCTCTGCCTCATCCCGTATGCATGGATGTGAGCTAGAAAATGCAATTGGGATAGATGGGTGTCAACACTGAACCTTTCATGCAAGTGGCTGATTACCAGGCAGGCTTGCTCCATCACGTGGGAAATGATTGACACGCAAGAATGATTAGATTAGACCAAAGCCTGGAAGTTTGGTCCATATAGTTTATGCTGGTTGAAAAATGGATGCCTCTGGACATCCATGAGGTCTCTAGTTCTCAGACATTTAGTCGTATTATAGCCGAGCAGAGGGAGAAGGTAATTGCAAAGTTGTGGTCATTCATTTGTTTTAAAAGCTAGGTCACAACAGCTTCTGTGTCTTAGCTCATCTGTCGAGAGGCTAGAGCTGATTGAAATATTTAATAACAGTCAGCCAGGAGAGTGTGTGAAAGGCTGATGATGACCAATCTTACCACAAGTTCCCTGATTAGATGTACAACCAGGAAGATAGATAAGGGCTTCTGAAAACAAACCAAGCTGAACAATTCACTGAAGTGTTTCTGTCTATACCAAAAATAGCAATTTCTGTTTGTGAGACAGAAAAATAGTAGCCTGGACAGATGCCCAGAACTCTTCAAGATAATGTAAAAGGAGAATGTATGTCTTGGACCAGAGCCATTCCCCCAGAAGACGTAAAGCAAGGCAGGATCTTGGGAGAATATTTCTGTATTGAATAGAATCTCACTGGCCTTAGAAACATCTGGTCTTCAGGGAGAGTGGTTTCTAAGCACTCGCTCAACTCTAGATGAGTTCACAGGAACTGAACTGGGTAACACACCTCACATGGGTTTTTGGATCACTATGCTTGCTGTTTTCTTTCTTGGTGCCCCACATTCATGGGATTTCCCATTTCTGTTTTAATTTAAATGAAACATAACTTTTTTTGGTGTGAGACATGGAGGTTGAGGAATGTCTGCAGATCTTGATCAGGTAATAAGAAATTGAGTGGGTGTTTGTTCCTCCTTGGAGTGGACCATGACAAACAGGAGGTCAAATTCCATTTTGTACCCCTTCTTGTAAAGTTCCTGTGTCACAAGAACATGCCTGTTGAGTGATGTGTTGGATCTCTTCCAGGGCCTTGTGTGTTTGGAACACATGGATGCTGTAACAGAGTCATCAGTGCCCTGTTACTTGATCCATTTCTCCTTTCTCTCACTGCTCCTTAGGGTTTACAACTCTCTAATACAGAGTCAGACCCTCAAATTCTTCTTTAACTCCTTAGATTACCTAATAGAACAATTATAATCACCATGTGGCATTAACCTTCCTAAAGTCACACTGCTGTGGTTTGAGAGCTCCATCCAAAATTAGAGTTGAAATTTATTCTAGTATTTCTATTGCTCTGATAAAGACTATGACTGTCATAGGGGTTCCATCACTGTGAAGAGAAACTATGACCAACTCTTATAAGGACAACACTTAATTGGAGCTGGCTTACTGGTTCTGAAGTTCAGTCCAGTATCAGCATGGTGAGAAGCATGGCGTGATTCGGGAGGAGCAGAGAGTTCTACATCTTGATCTGAAGGCAAACAGAAGACTGACTTTCAGGCAGCTAGGACAAGGGTCAAAAAGCCCACTCCCACAGTGACACACTTCTTTTAACAAGGCCACACCTCCTAATAGTGCCACTCCTTGGGCCAAGCATATTCAAACCACCACAATGACCAAAGCAACCTGGGGAGAAAAGAGTTTATCTGCCTTACACTTCCATATTGTAGTCCGTCACTCAAAGAAGTCAGGACAGGAATTCAAACAGGGAAGGAACTGGAGGCAGGAGCTGATGCAGAGTCCCTGGAGGAGTGCTGCTTACTGGCTTGCTCAGCCTGCTTTCTTATAGAACCCAGGACCACCAGTCCAGGAGCAGCACCATCCAGAATAGACTTGTCTATCACCATTAATCATGATTTAAGAAAATGCCCTACAGGTTTTCCTACAGATCCATTTTATGGAGGAGACATTTTCTTGAAAGTTCCCTCCTCTCAGATGACTCCAACTTGTGTCAAGTTAACGTAAAACTAGCCAACACAAAATTGCCATTGGGACGTTAAGAGGAGGAATCATTAAGGGGCAATTGAGTCATAAGGACAGAGCCCTTATGACCCTATTAATGTCATTAGTGTGGAGATGGGTTAGTAATCTCAAGTGAACTCGTAAAGTCAGCTTCCCCTTGCTCTCCTGCACACATGAATCTTACCTTTCCTTCACATTGTACTGTAGTGAGCCTCACCTCATATAACCTCTTGATCTTTGACTTCCCAGCTTCCAGAATCATGAGCCAAGTAAGCTTATATTGTATGTAATTTACCATGCCTGTGTTATTGTGTTACAGTAACAGAGAATAAAACTATAATGTAAGTCTTTTTCATATTTAAATTTATATGACTACAGAATCTGCCTTTCTTAAGCAGAGTGCTAAGGAATGAAGTCCTATAACCTCAAGGTATTGATTTTACATATTATATTTATTTCTTTGCATCTAGAATGTACAAGTCTGTGAGAGAATTAAGAAAGGTGATTATTAAAATCATTTGTATCAATTTGTCCTGATCTCTAAGGGTTAGTTTAGCGATCTTCTTTCTTGGACGTTTCTTATTCCCCTTGTTTCTAGATAGAAAATATGTATTTAATTCATGTGTATGTTTTTGACTGTAGTCCTATTTGATGTAGGTAAACAAGGAGATGAATTCTATGATTCTTATTTACTGAGTCAATATCTGAATTCCTATTGGAAGCCAGGACCTCTGGGAATAATAAGGACTGGCCTTGCTATTCTTCTCCAAGAGCCTCCAGGGTCTGGTGGGACTAAAGCAGACAGCATCTCCCTGAGCCTAGTGTAACTACAGTGTGCACTGACTGTCAGGAGAGCTGTGGAGCCGGAGGGATGATAATGCTCGTTTCAAGTTGTACACCTGCCTCACTTCTTTGCCTTACAGAGTTTGTGCAGACGTTGTGTCCTAGAGAACGTTACTAAAATAAACGATTTCTAAGAAGACCACGGTGGGGGCCAGAGCAGAGGTTCAGTGTTAGAGAGCTCTTTCTGACGTGAATTTGGTTCCCAGCTCACAACCTACATTTGACAGCTCACAACCTTCTGTAGCTCCAGATCCAGGGGATCCTGTGCCCTCTTCCACCCTTCATGGGCAACTGCACACATGTGAAGAAATCCACATTGTGATGAAATTAGCTTTCTATCTTTCTATACTTCCTTCCTTCTCTATCTCCCTTCTTTTCTCTCTTTCTCTTTTTAAACATTTTCAATAATAATTTAATGTTAATGGTCACATTATCTAATCAAAATACAGACAACAAGATTGGCTTAAAAATTTAAAAACACAAACATTCTTTTGTTATGTCTATGAAGAAAAAAACCTCATTATAACCTGCATGGAGCCTGTGGTGGTTTGTTAGGTACAGCCTCTATAGACTCTTGTGTGTGAACACTTAAAAGCAAAGTTCAATTCCTTTTATTGTTTGATATCATCAAGAATTAAGCTTTTATATTATTTATTTTTGAAAATCCAAAGTTAAACTATCAACTTTCATCAAAAAGTGTAGCCTTGGCTAGCCCAGAACTCACTGTGAATTCCTAGACAATCTTCCTGACTCTGTGTTCTACTATACTTGTGTCTATGATAAAATGCCCTTCTTTCCTTCCTTCCTTCCTTCCTTCCTTCCTTCCTTCCTTCCTTCCTTCCTTCCTTCCTCTCTTCCTCCCTACTTTCCTTTTTCTGAGGCATGGTCTCACTTTGTATCCCTGAAATCCTCACAGTGATTTGCCAGCCTCTGCCCGAGTGCTAGGATTAAAGATGTGTGTGTGTGTGTGTGTGTGTGTTTAATGAAATTTTGATGAAAGTTGATAGTTTAACTTTGGATTTTCAAAAATAAATAATATAAAAACTTAATTCTTGATGATATCAAACAATAAAAGGAATTGAAATTTGCTTATAATTTCTAGTCTTGACTGGCTACAGGAGGTGGCCTCTTCAGGTTCCATGTGCCCACTGCTGTAAATCTCAGCTAAGGTCACTCTCATTGATTTCTGGGAACCTTTTCTATCTCAGGTTTCTGGCACCTCCTTAAGATGCCTCCCACTCCACCCCCCAGCTGCAGATTTCTATTCATTCTCCTGGCCCTCTGGCCCTCTCTCTTGTCCCTCCCCACACCTGATACTGAAAAACCTATTCCCCTCCTCACCCCCACACCCCCCCAGTTCTCTCCTCACCCCCCAGTTCTCTCCCTCCATCTGCCTCCTATGACTATTTTATTTCCTCTTCTAAGTGAGATTCAAGCATCCTTCCTTCTTGTTTAGCTTCTTTGTGTCTGTGGAGTGCATTTTATGTGTGTGTCTGTGCATTTTATGGCTAATATCCACTGATAAGTGAGCATATACCATGCATGTCCTTTTGGGGTCTGGGTTACCTCACTCAGAATGATATTCTCACATTCCATCCATTTGCTTGAAAAATTCATGATGTATTTGTTTTTAATGGCTGAGTAGTATTCCATTGTGAGTAATAAAAGAAAATGTACCACATTTTCTTTATCCATTCTTCAGTTGAGGGACATCTAGGTTGTTTACAGTTTCTGGCTGGGAGTGATAGGGACACCAACCCACCCACAAAACTTTGGACCCTGTCTACAAGAAATACAGGGATAGGGGATGGAGCAGAGACCGAGGGAATAGCCAACCAATAACCAGTCCAACTTGAGGACTGTACTGTGCTGGTTTTGTGTGTCAACTTGACACAAGCTGGAGTTATCACGGAGAAAGGAGACTCTCTTAGGAAATGCCTCCATGAGATCCAGCTGTAAAGCATTTTCTCAATTAGTGATCAAGGATGGGAGGTTCCCATTGTGGGTGGTGCCATCCCTAGGCTGGTAGTCTTGGGTTCTATAAGAAAGCAAGCTGAGCAAGGCAGGGGAAGCAAGCCAGTAAGTAACATCAGCTCCTGCTTCCTGCCCTGTGTGAGTTCCAGTCCTGACTTCCTTTGGTGATGAACAGCAATGTGGAAGTGTAAACTGAATAAACCCTTTCCTCCCCAACTTGCTTCTTAGTTATGATGTTTGTGCAGAAATAGAAACCCTGACTAAGACAAGGACCCATCCCATGAGCAAGCACCAATCCCTGACACTATTAATGATACTTTGTCATGTTTGCAGACAAGAGTCTATATAACTGTCCTCTGAGAGGCTCCACCCAGCAGCTGACTGAAACAAATGCAGAGAACCACAGACAAACATTAGATGGAGCTCAGGGATTCTTATGGAAGATTTGCAGAAAGAATTGAGGGCTCTGAAAGGGAACTCCATAGGAAGACCACCAGAATCAATTAGCCTGGGCCCTTGGGGCTCTAAGAGTCTGACCACCAACCAAAGAGCATATACAGGCTGGACCTAGGCCTCCCTGCTCATATGTAGCAGATGTACAGCTCAGTCTTCATGTGAGTCCTCCAACAACTGGAGCTGGGGTTATCCTTAATGCTGTTGCCTGTCTGTGGAATACGTTCCTCCTAACTAGGCTGCCTGGTCTAGCCTGTGGAAGAGGATGTGCCTAGCCCTGCAGAGACTTGATGTGCCAGGGTGAGGGGATACCCAGAGGGGCTCCACCCTCTCAGGGGAGAAGGGGCTGGAGTATGGGGGAGGGACTATCTAAGGAGGTACTAAGGGGAGTTAGCAATCAAGATGTAAAGTGAATAAGAAAAATTCTACTTCTTTAGCCCATGACTAGGTCACTAATCACTGTTGTCACACATTGTCTTTTATTTACACTGCTCATTATAAAAGGGTAGACTAGTTTAATTTAAGTTTAATATATTAATTTCCATACACCTGTAACAAGCAATGAATGAGACCTATGAACATCTGCCTTTAAAACAATCCTGGCCGTACCTTTTACAAATGATGGTAGATCAGCAATTTAGTGTCAAGATCTAAAGGGTATTTGTTGTTTGTATTTTTTGTTAAAGAAGCAGGTTTTCCAAAGTTTTGCTAAGCAAGAGGTCATTAAAACTGCCCTCACAAAAGGAGGTCCAGCGACAGGCCCAAATTGGAATCCAGCTCAAGGGGAGGCCCCAAGGCCTGACACTATTACTGAGCCTATGGAGTGCTCACAAAAAGGAGCCTATCATGACTGCACTCCGAAAGACCCAATAAGCAGCTGAAAGAGTCAGATGATGCTTGATGTTTCTCAGTGCCAACTTTCCCCTCTAAAGTCCTATAAGAAACAACCAAGAAATGCTGTTCTGCGGAGTTACCCAATAGAAGTCAAAGCTTTTCCCATGTAAGGTTCAAGCTAATGTTCTGTGGACTCTGTGATCTGATCTTATAGCCAGCCTTGTCCCTGCATTAGAGAGGAATTTATAGAATGAGATGCTTAGAACTCTCTTGGTGATGAGCCCAGGAGCGCTTGCCAGCAAAGTCAAGCAGACCTCCACAGAGACCGTGTAATCAAGGGTCAACTGAGTAGGGGCTGGTCCAAAAAGGTGTCCTTCTGTTGGAATCATGTGCAAAGGCTCAACATGATTTTGCTTTTGTTCTTAGTCTTTGCTGTTGACCTTTGGGGGAGAATACTGTTAATCTTGCATCAGAGGTGAGTTTAGTCTGCCTTTTGCCAAGTAAGCTCATCCTTTTGTTCAGCCTAATGTTCCTTTGTTTGCTTCTACTTGAGACCATTAAGAAACCATTTCTTGTTTTAAATAAAACAAAACATAAAAACATGGTCCTGTTTAAATCTCTGAGTTGACTTCTTGAACACAGCATGTGTCCCTTGAGGGCACCTCTAGTCTCTCTGAGGTTGAAGACAAGTAGGCAAAATAAATACACAGAACTCTGCATGCAATCTTTCGTCTCCTCCTCCCCTTCATCCCCCTCCTCTCCCTCCTCCCCCTTTTCGTCGTTGTTGTAGTAGTAGTCCTCCTCCGCCGCCTCCTCCTCCTCCACCTCCTCCACCTCCTCCTTTTCCTCTTCCTCCTTCTCCTCCTCTTCCTTTTGAGAAAGAGAGGCTTTTACTGAGTAGCCTAAGCCTACCTGAAGTTTGCCATCTTCCTGCATCGACCTCCCAAATGCTGTAATTATAGACATGAGGCACTAGGCCTGGCACCATATTCAGCACGCCAAGTTTTGAGTGCGAAATACTGAATGTATCTCACTTTCTACCACTGTAAAGTGGAAAATTCTCAAATCCCACTGAGCCAGGGACAGTTCGTGTTCTCTAAATAAATGTTAGCTAGCATCGTCAGGAGTATAGAAATCCAGATGCCACTTTGGACAGGGGCAGTCTGCTTCTTCCATTCTTTTTCTGTGATTTTGTGATTTAGAATGTGAACAGCTGATAAAGCAGAGGAATGTCAGGGTTCTGATGCAGGGAAACAGTGAATGCTCCCCCTACTTTGCACTCTGCTCTGTATTACTCAGTCAATTGTTTCCCTCATGGTTCTTATCAAGGAGAAAAAGCCCCAAACAAGTGTTGTTAAAGGATCATATGTTTCTAAAGCTCATACTTTTACGTGTTGAAATATTTATTATCTGTGCTCAGAAGCTCTTTTTATTCAGTATTTCCTCAGAAAAGCGATGTATTCATTTGGCTTAAGTGAAACAGCAGCCAAAATAAAATGTCAGAGAACATTTTAAAAATAATTTGGCACTAGCATCCTTTGTGCATCATTAAAGGAAACAACATTAAAAGAATACGCCAAAGCATGAGTGGAGAGATCCAGTTCGGCATGCTTTGATAAGAATAACTTTCATTCTTCAGAAGCATAAACGCTCTGTTCACAAATAATCATGATAAAGGTATTTTAATGTTTAGTTCTCACCAATGGGATTAATGTGGCTTATTACAATCTTAATAGAACACTTGTGCTTATCTACACTATGTATTTGCTCAAACGACTTCTTTTGCCATAGATTTTAAACATATAAGCCTCAGCTCAATTCTACCCTAATTATTAAGAACGAAGAGGGGCCAGTTACTCAAAAGACCAAGCTTTTAAGGGGGTATATTTATTTTAACTCATCTATTTGCGTCCTGTGAACTATTGACTTGCATCAGGAGAATAGTGAATAAGTCTTTGAATGCCGGGAGAAGAATTTGACCAGCAGGATGTCTTCCAGTGTAAACAGCATGAGGGTCTGTTTGCTTTACGGTGGGGGTATCTCTTTTCTCAACAGACTCTGGAGGGGGAGAACAGAGAGGCTGAAGGACTCTTGTCCTGTGGTGTAAGCAGATAATGACACTTCAGCTGCTTTTCCACACAGGCGGGAGGTAGGACTTAGCGATCTTGTCAGATACTTTCTATTTCTTAATATCTGTATCACTAGCTGACAGATGGATTGATCGCTGCCTGGAATCTTACTTCAGGAAAGCTGCCTCCTGCTAGCTAATCGCCTTAAACTGTAATTGACAAGTAGGACGCATTTCATTTCCCTAAATTTGGGATGAATACAGTCAAAGTTATCCAGCCTTTCAGTCTGCAGAACACATTGTTTCAATAAATATTTATTGAGCATTTATTGTGTGCCAGACAGTTTGCTGGGCACCAGGATTCAATGGGAAACAATAAAGATGCTAGTCTCTTCACTGACGACCACAAGCTAGGACTTGGGGGAAATGTGTTTTAAGCACAGGATTTTTCATGCTTTTCAAGAGCCTTGTGACTAAAATCCTGCTTTTGTTCTTCATCTTTGCAGGTGAAATAAAAGGGACCACGTTTCTAGATTTATTTTAACTTTCCCCCATTTCCATCCCAGCGCTAACGGACACAACACTGCTTTGGCCATCAGAAGTGTTCAGGGCAGCAGGCTATAGATGACTTTTCTCTCCTTCCACCGAAAAGGTTGTCAAGCCCTCCAGTCAGCTATTTAGATCTACAATTCCTCTACTTGGAAATAGGTCAGGGGACAAGTATCGTTGGCTTATGAAGAGCATGTGTCTAATAAACCAGCTTTTCAGCTCAGATTTTTGGACATTGCTGTTGTTGGTGAGAAAAATCTTTCTTGATTTTGTTCTCTTTCTCTTTGCCGGAGATATTGGGAGAGAATAGTTCCACCATCCTAAAGATGAGCATGCATGCACACACATGCACATGCACACACATACACAGGCATGCACATGTGTGTGCACACACACATACACACATACATACATATACATGCACACATATACACATGCACATACACACATACATGCACACATGTACATGCACACACACACACTCATACAACACACACATGAGGATGGGTATTGGGTATTGCTTATTGAGCTGGTCCTTAGCATCATGGATAGAGAGTCTCCTTCTAGGTTTGCTGCAATTCCTGGGGTACAGCATGTAGGTGACACATCTGCTGAGATATTGTAGCTACCACTTCCTGGATGGCAGAGCAGCCTGCAGCAGCCTTTTATAACCCGCATTTATCCTATTGTACTGTGTGACTTTTCATGCCATGAATTTTTCATGTACCATGATCACACATGGGGAAGACTCTTAGGCAATGATGACTCAGAGAAAGAGGCCTTGCAGTTAAAAGGCCTGTGTTGTGCCTTGCTCCTGTGAGATGAGCCAGCCTCTGTCATTCCCAGGGGCCATCAGGAATGGAGAGACGATGGAAAAAGGAACTGAAATCTCTATGCTCTGTAATATAAAGTACTCTTACTATTGTGGGCAGGGGAAATCTTGACAGATTGAAATCTGTTTGAAGAAAATATTTTTCTTTCTTAATGTAGATTTGGACCATCTTGCTTTTCAGAACTGTTTTTGTTCTTGGGATAAAGTATGTCTGTACCATGTGTGCCTGTCTTCTCAAAGGTTATTTAGAGGAAGAGCTGGGAAGAAGAAGCCCTACTGTGGGAGATAGACTTGAAATAGAAAAGCCTAGCCTGGACTACTGAGCAACACTACCCTGGACCGCTGAACCAAGACGGTGTTGCTGAAGGTTGTTGAAGACCACATTTTCCCCTGAAAGGGTTAAGTCCTAGAGGAATGGCAGTTCACTGTGGGGAAGGTCTGAAGGGCTTTTCCCTCTGTCAGGATTTGAATATGAAACAGGGGCTCATACTTTAAAGCTGGATCCCCTCCTGCTGGTACTATTTTGGGACATCAGAAGGGGGGACCTGGCTGGAGGTGAGTCACACCTTTAAGGGAGATTATGATTCCTAGTCCCTTCTTGGCTCTCTGTCCACTATGAAGTGAACAGTTCTCCCCGACCCTGCTCCCACTGCCATGCTAGGCCAAGCACAGGGAACCAAGAGACTGTCACCTGAACCCTGTGAGACTGTAATTAGGCCTTCCTAACCTTTCAATGGTTCTCTCAGATACTTTGGTCATAGCTACACAAGAGTAGTTAATATCCTGTGTGAGGGGTATGAAGAGGATAGATTTGAAGGTAGGGAATCAAGACTTGGCACTGACCTGTATCCTAAGGACCATCCTTTAGAAGGGTTAGCCAGATAAGTTGTGGGAGCTACTTACCAGGCACGCTCTGCATTGCCCTCATTTATATGTGGTGGCATCCTGGAGCTAGCTCCAATCCTTCAGCAAAGTCTGCTAAAGTCCTTTATATCCATGCCCTGCAATGCTGACCGAGGACCCGAGTAAGGAGGTGTGGAGAGCTCCGTTCCTATGGTCCAATCTGCCACTTCTGCCTATCCATGGGGGAAACCATGCTTCTAACTACAAGGGTTGAGGGTGGGTCTCTGGAAAGCACACTGGTGGAAGAGTAGCTTGGTGAACAAGAGGATCAAGTAACAGGTGATCTAAGCTATCAGACAAAGTACGATAGGATGAAGTGGGGCAGGCAGCAGAGACTTATGGAGATCCTGTGCACCCACCCTATCCACTCTGAAGGGCATATGATGACTTTATGCCCCGAGGATGCCATGGCTTGTGAACAAATGAGTCAGGAGACCTCGGTTCTCCTCAGTTAAGTTGTGAAATGATGCTGACTTTCATAATATACGCATCCAATTTCCAGTCGATATATTTAAAGAAATGTTAGAGTAATGGTCAATTTTATATGCCAGCTTGATTAGGCTGTACTATATATGCTTCATGAATCAAACAGCAGTCTAGATTTTCCTGTGCTGCTATTTTTAGAAACTGATACTTGCCATTAGTAGACTTTGGGTAAAGCAGATTATCTTCTACAACATGGGTGGGCTCATCCAGTCAACGAAAGGCCTTAGAGCAAAGACTGAGGCTTCCTGAAGGATCCATTCTCTTCTAGGAATGCCACACACAAGCCTGGCCTGAGCACCTCTTTTATCCCCCAGCCTGGCCTGGAGACTTCAATGTCAAGACCACACCATCGATTCTCACTGACTTCCTGGCCTCCCAGTTTGCTTTAGTGGTTTCTGACTTACCAGCCCTATAATTATATGAGCCAATTTCTCAAAATAAATATAACACAAATACCCGTATGTGTGTGTGTGTGTTTCTGTTTTTCTGATAAATCCTGATTAAGGCAGACACTTTGAAAATGAATAACTGCTTAGTGTGTTGTACTGGAAATAGTCTCCATCCTAATAGCATCAGCATATATTATTGAAATTTACCCAGAATTCATAATCATATACTGCTAAATCCTGTATCTGGCTAGGAAAACACCTTAGTCCAAAGTTACCTGTTAGATGTTCTGAAAGTACTGCCTACCTACCGTCACCTCCAGTCCTGTTTCTCGGGTCAGAATAAGGTGATTGGTGCTCAGATCTTTATGTCATTTAAATTGTCTTGGTGCCATCAGTGACTGTGCGTGGCTGTCCGTGGGAAGTAATGACACCCTCGCTCAGGGAAGCTCACATGCTAATGGTGTGTGGCAGCTTTACAAACACTGTCTGTCTGAGTTAGACAGCCAAATTGTTCTGTGACTTGAAGATTCCTCAGTGACTATCGAAGCCTTGGAGATGACGCTGTCCAGAAAGAATGTGTATGGCCACTATTGTGCCAATTTTATAATTCATCTTTTAATAATCTGTAACTGAAGAGCCGAGTGGAGCTCATCAGACTCTGCCTTGTTTCTCACTGGGGAGCTCTTCTGTGTTTTGTTTTTGAGCCAAAGCTGAACACAGCTGTTGGAGCTGTCACCAGGATTCCTGTTCGCCCTGATATTGATAATAATGACTCCTGCTTCACATGGAAAGCATTTATTTAAATATTTGTAATGGAAACACTGTTATTATTGATATTAGAGCTTTTCAGTGAAAATGTAATAACGTGGACATGACATTCATAAATGACATGACATTCATATGTTTGGAAGAAGTTGTAACTACCTCCTGCGTGGCACACAGGGCCTTGAGCTGGTATTGTTGATCATCTGTTCTTCATAGAAATAGGGAGAAATTATTACCAGGGAATAATTAAACCCACAGAAAGGACCAAATGCTGGCAGGCTGCAACCATCCGCATCACCACACAACAGCCTGTTCCGATCAGTGAAATCAAACTGCTGGGGCTTTGCATCTGAGGGGGTAGGGCAGTATAATGAATATACCTTATCCATCTTCCTCCCCTGACTTGCCTGGATTACAGTAAAAAGCAAGCCCTATCATGTTTTTGTGCAGAGGGCTCTGCAGTGGAGTCTGGGTCTTGGTCTCACTAGGAGTGACTGATGTGCCTTTGATTCTTCTTGCCAATACTTCCCTGGAAGCCCTGTGCTAGTCAGAACCTAAGGCTCCGTATTTCCTTCCTGTGTTTTCCCCTTTTCTGTTCTCTTAGCCTTTCATTGTTTGCCTGCTCTGGGTGGTCTTCTGTTTCCTGAATCAAATTCTCTTTGTTCTTTACAATGTGTTCTGATCCACATGACTTTATTTTCAAGCCAATGTCTGATCACTTCCAAGGGAAGGGAGGAGCCTTTGTTAGGGTTGGGTTGTCACCAAGGAGAACAGGGGCCTCAGCAGGCACTTAAGCTTACGCACAATGGGTGGACCCGAAGATGCTCATTTTCCAGAACCCTAAGGAGATCTGGTGAGATTTTCACTTGGGAGGAAGAACTTTCATATCAAAGCTTTACCTGTGAGAGTGGAAGAAGGGCCCTGACTGGACTGTTAGGAGGCTTGAATTGTTGTTTAGTTCCCAGAAACATCCTGGGGAGGGCAGGGGAGAGAAAGGAGTTGGAATGAAAAGAAAAAAAAAAGGAGGAAAGGAGGGGGTGGAGGAAAGCAAGGGAAGGGAAGGCCTTAAGTAAAAACCAGGCCACAATGCTGGGATTAAATTGATCTTCAGTGACACACTGTCCAGAGACTCATATGCCAGACACAAGCAGAGGAAGAAGCCCTTCTCCCACAGGAGGATTGCAGTGTTTGGCACATCACGGGGTGTATTCCACTGAGTGGCCCCTAGCGCATGCCTGCTGCTAGCACCGCCTGAGCAGCAGCCCCCAGCTAGCCAGGACGGTGATCCTTGGGGTATCCAGGATCCCTTAGAATATTCCTGAATGAATGCATGAGACACATCAATCCTTCTCTTACACATGAATTAGGTGATCCATCTTGGGTGGTCAGTTCCTTGTTTCATGTGTATTCTGGAATCAAACCCTTTGCCAAGAGACTAAAGCTGCGCTCCTTAGGAATGGCTTGTGGATTTCCTACGTGACCCCTGCCTCCTCATCCAGGCTTGAAGCAGGAATGCAGGTAGTGCTGTGGTGAAGCTGAAACACGCAACTTGAGCAGCTTTTCAACAGTCGATATCCCACAGGCCAATGAGGAAGGTTCTTTTCAGGGAATCAACTTCTGGGACTCCCTGCTTTAGTGGAGTCACTGGAGAGAAAAACCAGAAGAATTTGGAGATATAGTATCTGTAAGACAGAAAAACACCAGATAGAGAAGAAAGCACTGAAAAGAACATTGTGCTTAGTCAAGTCAGCCATTTAATGACACAACACCTCTTGTTCCATTTGCGAACTGTCTGTTTCAGCCAATTAATGTCATCTTAAGGGATATTTTTAACTTTGGGAGCCTTTGTTAAAAGCAATCCAAAAGTCCAAATAATCAGGGCTTACTGATAACTTTCAGAAGACTATCTTCATTTTATAGAGACTGCCTGGGGTTCAGAGAGATGAATCGTATAATTTCATAAGAATCCTTGATAATATAGTATGAAATTATGCTCACATGCTCCAAAGTGTTTCTAAATAGCTGTGGCCACATCTTAGATACTCACTGTCTGAGAATGCAGAATTTCAGGACTCAGAGCAGGATGACAAAATTGTGCTCTGAAAGGTTTTCAAGGGAGCCGATCTTCAAAGTTGTGCCCACTTCAAAGTTGTGTAAGTTCTAAGGGGAGCCACAGCCGTAGAGCCTCATGATTCTTTCTACTTGGGACAGTGGTGCCACACTGCACACAGGACTCGGTCCTTTCAGTCCTTTGCTCTCATATGCTGCCGTGAATTGTGGACCTGCTCTCTGCTTTATGCTTGCTCCTTGTTTGCTCTCTGTTCCCAGCAAAATTGCTAAGTGATAAGACATTTGTTTAGAGCCCAGCAGTGGTGGTGCAGGCCTTTAGTCCCACCACTTGAGTAGTAGAGACAGTTAGATCTCTGAGTTTGAAGCCAGCCTGGTATACAGAGTGAGTTCCAGGTCAAGACAGCCAAGGCTACACAGAGAAACCCTGTCTCGAACAGAACAGAACAGGACAGGACAGGACAGGACAGGACAGGACAGGACAGGACAGGACAGAACAGAACAGAACAAAACACAACCCCAAAAACTTTAGTTTAAGACAAGCAGATTGCCAACTCATCAAATAATTATGCAAAACTTGCTATGTTTTTGGAGATTAACATATTTGAAAGAATATCTTGATTGAATATTGGTGGATTTTTGTAAGCTTAGAGGACCAAGAACTTAATGTACACATTGGGACAATGAAGATGGCTCAGTTAGTGAGATGTTTGCCAGGTGAGCATGGGACAGAGTTCCATCCTGGGCATCCATATTAGAAGCTCAGTATATTAGTACATTCAGTAACCCCAGCACTGGGAGGAGGAGACAGGAGGATCTCAGTCTACCCTAATCAGAGAACTCTAGGTTCAGTGAGAGATCTATCTCACAAAGGAAGATGGGGCACAATTAAGAAAGACGCTTGACATCTACTACTGGCTTCCACAGGCATGCACACAAACACAGGAAATGAACATACACACACACACACACACACACACACACACAACTGTGTCTAATGAACTGGCATCTTGGGACCCTGGGCTAAAGGTGGATCACAATGCAATCAGTAGTGACATTGGTGATAATCTAAGGTCTGGGGAATTTTCACAATACTCTTCAAATTTGGTTTGTGTTTAATTAATTAATTAGTAGATTAATTTTTGAGACAAGAGTTTCTCTGTGTAGCCCTAGTTGTCCTGGAACTCACTCTATAGACCAGGTTGGCCTTGAACTCACAGAGATCTGCCTTCCTCTGCCTCCCAAATGCTGGGATTAAAGGTGTGTGTCACCACTGCCCAGTCACTCTTCAGATTTATAAGGCTGACATTTGCCAAGAAGCCAACATTTCCCCCAACTCTTTGGTATGAACCAACAGTTTGGGTTCCTTTGTTGAGTTTTTGCTCGCAAGTATGTTTGTGGCAGCAAAGCTGTGTAGTCTGTAGATGTTCCATGTAAAGGATCATATGTTGAAGTGCACAGTGCTTCAACTCCTTCAGTTGGGCAAATTTTAATTAACTTCAGGTTTTATGTATCTAGTCCAATGAAAACAGGGAGATATTTTATACTCACAGTAGACTATGAGCCCAAACATTATCTGGGACATCAGATGAAGACACGGATCACTAATCTGTTCCTTACTGCTTAAAAAGAAAAAAATATTATATATGTATGAATGTCTGCCTGTGTATATGCATGTGTTCTGTGCCATGCCTGGTCCTAGAAGAGGGCATTGGATTTCCTGGAGACAACTGTGAGTCGCTGTTTGGATGCTGGTCCCAAACCCAGGTCCTCTGCCAGAGCAGCCACTGCTCTTAACTACAGAGCCATCTCTTAGGCCACTCTGCCCTGCTTCTTTGAGTATAATAATTTTCTTCTACTTGAATGCTCGCTTAAATAGAGCCCTATGGCAGTTGATGTGATTTACACGGAATGCAGCCTGTTCAAAAAGAAAATTTTGGAGAATTAGCATTTCTGGACTTTTTTAAAGTTGGAAATACTCTATGAAAATGCCCACAATTCTCAGGGGGGAAGATAGTGACACTGTAATTTTTATTATTTTGAATTTCTTTACAGAAGGCACTAAACATTGGAAACAAATGGCTTACAACATTTCTGAAATTACTCGCACATGGTATTTCTTAATTTTAAAGTTTTTTTTTAGTTGGCTTTCAAACACATACATTTGTGTTTCAGGATTATATTTGGCAGAGTAAATATTTATGCAGTCATATACCTTCTGCCTGGAGCATAGCAGGCATCAACGTTTGCAGGGGCAGACGAAGGGAGGGTCCAGCACCCGGAGCCAGGGAGCGAATGAACTGTAAGCATCCATTTTGTGTGAAGCCATGTGGTTGTGCAGAAGCTAGCACAGTAGGGCAGGGGTGGAGGAACTGTGTCACTGGGACAGTAGGATCATTAAAAAATAGACAGAGGCAAATTGAAGCAAATAAGGGAGGAAGTGTGACGGGGGGAGGGGGAGAGGGGAGATTGGGAGTTATGAACAATCAAAGGGAGGAGGCACCAGAGAACAAGATGCTGAATTAGCTACTTTTTCTGTTGCCCTGATAAAATACCCTGGCAAAAGGAACTTGAGGCAGGATGGGTTTCCTTTGGTTCACAGATTCGAGGTACCTCATGCTGGGCAAGGGATGGCTGCAGGAGCTTTCAGCAGCCAGTCACTGTAGACCCACAGTCAGGAAGCAGAGTGGGATGAACGCCATTGCCTATCAGCCTTTCTTGTCCCCTTCTGGATTCTGTTCCTTCTGGCCACTCCATGGTCTTCTCTCCTCTGTTAAATCTTGGGAGCATCCTCATAGACATGCTCAGAGATGTGCCTTCATATCATCCTAAAATCCAGTCAAGTTGATTATAAAGATTAACCCCCACAACCAATTTCTGTAAATTTCCCCTGCACTCACACTGTTGCGGTGGCCGTAGTCATATTAGCCCATGACTCTGTCTCTGGGATATAGGTGATTTGGTCAAAGGATGGACATGCAAACTAAGTCAGGCTAGTGAATGCTCTTCTAACAACAACAACAAAAAAGTCATCAGGAAAGTGAAGGTATGTTGAGGGGAACCACACAGGAGCAGCTGGAGTAGAGGTGAGAGGATGGTGGGAGACAGGCAGAGCTTGTAATTTTGGTCACATCTAAAATTTGGCTCCATTTCTCCCCTCAACTTTCTTGAGGCAACCCTAAAGGAAAATAAATTGCTTTGCTGAAGATTCCTCTAGTAAGCAATTGGTCTTCCTTTATCTTAGACTGAGATGACAAACTTCTCCCTTGTGGCAGAGTCCACTCTGGTTGGAATGCCCATGTCTCTTCCAAAGTTGATGACGGAGCTTTACTGCCCGTGGATAGAATTAAGAGGTGGGCTCTTTAGGAGTGATTAGGTCATAGGTTCCACCTTCAAGGATGAGGTTAGTGCTTTAGAAAGGGTTAGAGGGAACTAGGGAGGCCCTTCGACCTTTTTTGTTTATTTCCCATGTAAGAAGCCACTGTTCGCTCATTCTGTTCAAGGTACTATCTTGGAAGCAGACCAGCCCCTGACTAGATACAGAACTACTTGTGGGTAACTTGATCATGGATTTCCCAGCCTCCAGAACTGGAAGAAATAGATTTCCAGTCACTGATATTTTATTGTAGCAGCACAAAGGGCCTAAAATAGAAATCTGATATAATAATTAGATAGGACACAATTCAGAACCTCAGTTTGTCTACCTGTAAAATAAACAGTGCACACTGGATTATCTGTAAGGCTCTGTTAGCCCATGAAACCTTGTGTGTGTGTGTGTGCGTGTGTGTGCACGAATGACATACTATAACATAGGTACTGGCAGGAGCATGGGAGATCATGAGGTTCTGCATCTGTGGAGTATTTCTTAAGTAAGTGGAATGAGAGGTTTCATTTTGTGGATGGTAAATGCTTTGAGGGGGTTGAAAATTGCATCCTTGATCAGTTTACTTCTTTTCCTTCCTTCCTTCCTTCCTTCCTTCCTTCCTTCCTTCCTTCCTTCCTCCCTCCCTCTCTCCCTCCCTCCATTCCTTCCTTCTTTCTCTCCCTCCCTCCCCTCCTTTCCTTTCTTCCTTCCTTTCTTCTTTCCTTCCCTCTCTTCCTCCTTCCTCCTTCCTTCTTTCCCTCCTTCCTCCTTCCTTCTTTCTCTCTCCCTCCCTCTCTCCCTCCCTCCCTCCCTCCCTCCCACCCTCCTTCCCTCC